>NC_062222.1:104932672-105249338 GCF_902686445.1 Sciurus carolinensis | reverse complement strand
CCTTGGGTGGAGTCTGAGTGAATACAAGAATAAAATTTAAAGATTGAAGTACAGGAGAAGTGTGTAAATCTCTCTCCGTCACACACACATACATACCCATTTAAATATAAAAACTTCTCAAATATCATTTTCTTTTCTTCCAACTTTCTGAATTCTAAGCTAATGCTAGCTGCTACAAAATTGCTTCTTTAATGTTTGCTTTAAAATTAAACATTGAGAAAAAGTTTTGAGTCGCTAGTGATGTAAGAAAAGGAATGTTGAACCTAACATGTCAAATAATTAAACAAATATTTTTTATAAAATATATATTTTAATTCTCACTATCCCACCAAACTATGCTCTCTTGAGTTTATAAGAAATATCTTATACTTTTTTACCATTAGGAAATCAAATAAAATTGGGGATTAAATAAATGTTCATCTGTTAGACCTCTTTTCATCTTTGGCACTGGAATGTTTTTGAAACTTATCACAATATTTGTACACATCACTCTTTTTCAGTGAATTGAGAATGACAAAGGAGAGGTACAGGAAGAAACAGTTGGAAGAGGAGCTTAAGAATATGGGATCATTGTCAGGAAAACCACTTTGCTATTTATTCAAAGGACAGAGAATAAATAATATGAAATTAGAAATTCAAGTTTGAATGTTATGGTTTGGATCTAGAATGTCATTCTGGGCTCATGTGTTGAAGACTTTGTTCCCAGTGCAGTGATGTTTGGGGGTGGACCCTGGGAAAGTGATTGGATCATGAGGGTTATAACCTCATCAGTGGATTAATCCATTGGTAGGTGTATGAATAATTAGGAGATGATTGAAACTGTAGGTGGGTGGGGCATGTTGGGGGAAGTAGGTCACTGGGAGTATACCCTGGAAGGGTATTTATTGTCCCTGGATCCTTGATTTTTCTCTCTCCCTCCCCCAACCCCCTTTCTCCTGGCTGACATGAGCTAAGAAGCTTTCTCTACCAAGGCCTTTCACCATGATGTTCTGCCTCACCTCAGCACGAAATAATGGACAGCTAACCATGGACTGAAACCTCTCAAATTTTGGGGTAAGATAAAACTTTCCTCCTCTTAGTTGTTTTTCTCAGAAATTTGTTACTGTGATAAATAGTCGACTGACACACTAAGATTAAGACAATTTGAACATTTTTATAGAGTAGAATAAGACTTAGAATACTAGCCTAAGGTCTTTTTGTGATGATTCTTACGAGTGGGAAAAAGTGACAGACTTCTATTTAAGGAATAATTTTGGCTAATATGCAAGAAATAGACTAACCTCTCAAGGTCATTTTGCTCCAATCTTTAAATAACTATTTAAATGAAATCAAGGATTAAATGACTACTATGACTTGCAATATCTTAGTGCACTGACCTGGGTTTTGTAACTTAATATCTATGAGTACTAATCTATTTTAACTAGATGGGGACAGAAAAATGAATTGCAAAACATGCTAATGGGATCAAAGATCTTAATATATCTTGCATGTTTCCAGGACCCAGAGGTCAAAATCCAGAAGGAGGAGGAATGAGGTGGAGGAGAATGAAAAGGAATGCCATTCAGAGTTTAGCTGTTAAATGTAGAAACTTAATTTTATTTTATTCTGTATGTGATGAGAATACACTTTAGTTGAAAAAATCTCATTTATATGGGCCATTATAAAGTTGCATTTTATCTGAACAAAGATTTTATTTCCTTATTATGACCTAATAGTAGCCATTTCCAATTATAAAATCCATCCCCTGAATAGCAATGATAATTAATTGAAATTGTAATCTTTACAACAGAATAAGTGCCACTGACTTTGATTCAAACCCTTCACATTAATTATCAAGCATATTTTTTAAAGTACAATATTTTAAGATTTTTCTTTAGTCATCAGCTGGATTCTGAGCTGATATTAAAAAGAAGAATAAAGTTTTAATTTTTGAAGATGAATCTCTAGTAGATACTTTAATTAATTTAGAATTTCACATTAAACACAGAGTTGGAAATATCTCACAACTGGATACATGGATTCATATTCTCAAAATTGAACTAATTTTATTGTTTTTACAGCATTAGTAGTTACAATGATATATTTTTAACATTAAAAATTAAGCAGAGTGATTGCAAATTGAGAAGATGTAGGGAGGACCAGATGCTTGAGAAGTCTGTACACATAGAGATCATATCCAATGAATCATTTGCATCTTTCCTCATTTAGATTAACTTGGTAAATTTTCTGTGTGTATGCATGTACCATGCATGTACCAGACATATACCATGTACATTTTATCATGAAGAATTCTTTCCATAGAATGTACTGTAAAATTACAAGAAAAATTGTCCTGTAGCATAATTTTCAACTTTAGCCCAACTTCCTATATATGTGCCTGAAAGTCAATAATTCTGCTTTCTAAAATATTTTTCTCTCTACTTCCAAAGTCTACAGTATCCAAACATTACCTACTCTTATTTATAGTATGCACTACCTGTTAATGCATCTCTTTCCTTCATTTTCTCTTGCACAAACAAATCTCCACACTCTTACAAACCAAACCTATTAGCTGCCATCTTATAGGCTGCTATCTCTGTTTCATGTAATATCAATGACTTCTGTAATTTTCTGTGTGCTCTGTGCCAGGCCCTGTACTTAAACTTTACCTCTTAATATTCTCGAAATTGTCTTAGATAGGTATTATTATTTTTAATCTATAACTGAGGAAACTGAGAGGTAATAGTTAGGGCCATGATTATTCAGCTGGTAAGAGGAGGAGCCAGAATTGCAATCCAGAAAAGGTTAGATTCCTTGCTTCTGCTTGGTTCTTTTCACACTTTATGGCAGACCACCTCTTTTCAAGACCCTTCAAACATATTTTAAGTGGAAGAACCAAAAACTCAAATTTGGAAAATGTTTGTTCATGGCTTCTAGCCGTGAATTTCAAGAGAGTTAATTTCTTACATATAAATCAAAATCATGGCCCTGATACATTTAGCATAATGCTTTGAGGTAGCACTCTCTTCTATAATTCACTTGATCTTTATTCTTTTCACCATTCTGCTGTTTCCAAAGATTTTGTTTCCCATGCACTAAAATTTCATTGCACTTCCTGGACTATCTAATCCTACTAATTCTGTTAGTCAAAACTCTTGAGATTGATAAGGTGATTTTTATCATGTCTTTAAAATCATTTTTATTGTTTTGAGAAGTCAGTGAGGTCTGCAGATGAGAACTCTAGATTTGGAATGAAAATATATGGAATTCAAAGCTTAGTTTGCTACCAAGTTCTGGTTGCGAAGATGTCTTCTCTGAGATTTCACCCTCCACCTGTACACAGACAATACTTTGCCAAGCTGGCAGGATTGTTTTAAGTTTCAAATTCATTAGAGCACACAAAAAGCAAATTAAATGACTCATAAAGAAGCATATTAAATGTTACCCTGCTCTAGGTTATTTTTACTCTATGATTAATTTAATATTAATCTATTGTCATCTTTCTCAAAAATCCATCATCTGTTGGGGTTTTTATATATGTATGCTTAAGAATACCTACAATGATTAAAGTCAAAATTATTATAAAGTAATCTTTAATTGTCATTTCTTATAATGAAAGTAGAAATAAGAGAATCCAGCTAATTGGCTTTCTGCATTTGTCTTTTAATTTGTCTAGGTTGTGGATTGGCTTATCTAATTTGTTTAGTAGAAAGTTGTAGAAGAATTAAGTTAGTTCAAGAACTTGTTTTAGTTTGCAGAAATGTGATCTGAAGATGCAAAAAGCCAATGTTAAGTGAGTTAACAGACAAATGGTACTACCAGAACACTCCCCATTGTTTGTGCTATTCCACGTGGAACAATTAACTGTTGCTTTGAACAGTTTTACAGGTATATTTTATTTATGCTATACTCTATTGCAGTTCAGTCACATTACCTTGCTGTTCACTACCAATTATCCCCAGGTACACTGAACTTTGTAAACCAAATTGAACCATCTGTTATAAACATAAAATGCTGAATTTTTGAAATGTTTTCAACTTATACTAAAATGAATGTTTGCATTTACTGAAAAATTGTGGTGATTTGCAGCAGTCATTTAAAATCTGTTTCTTTGAAGCTTCAGTGTATAAAGAACAAATGGATTCAGAAGTACTCTGTCTATTCTTCCAAATTATGGATCTTCCCTAGTGTAAGATCCGTTAATGGACTAGTGAAACAAATTTACAAGGTCAAGATAAGAGCCCTGATATTCTGATGACATTGCCATAATCAAAGTTCACTTTGTAAACTCTAGTGATTCAAACACAGAAACAAATAAATAAAATGTGTAATGGAAACAGTCAAAATAAAAAGATACAAAGTACCATGCATATAAAGAGGATGATATGATTAAGTTTTGATTAGAATGAAATGGGAAATCAGGTTTTAGAGTGGGCCCTGAAGAAGGCAGGTATGTATAAGAGCATGGTTTTCTGGAGAAGGGAAATTAATCTAGAATACCACAGTTGAAGTTTGCACATTGACAGAGAAGTTGATATTCATTTAAGGAATCCAACTTGTCACTTGTTAATGTCCCCATTATATACAGTCCTATCTGCATGTATAGAATGCCAGTAATTCCTTATTTAGAGTATAATCATTTCTGTCTTTCCTATCTCTAAATCTGAAGTTTTACTCTTTCCTTACTGATTGATGTTCTTCAGACTGAATCATTACCTTAACCTAACATTTCATCAAGTAAAATCCACAACTCATCACTCTTCATACCCTCTCAGTGGTTCCTTGGTTAGCAATAGCCCACCTATCTCATTTTACCTCACGTACCTCCTTCATCTACTATACTAGAACTGGTCAGTCTTAATTAAAGTAGTGATCTTTTTATCTTTAATGATGTCCAGCATATAGTGAGCACTCAAAACTATTGTGGAAAAGAAAACAGGTATATATTTAGCTTTCTAATGATTCGACTTTTAAATCCATCTCATTGGTTTAAAAAGTAATTTATCTATCTTTATTGTTAGTTTCTCCTGTTTCCATCTTAGTCTGTACAGTCAATCTACAAAATGCTTATGTTTCATTATGTGAATTTTGCCTTAACTAAGGTGTGCACTAAATTCCATCGTATATTTTCCAAATTATTGTGACAAATGAATTTTTCTCTTGTGCTTGTGAAAAGGATTTGGATACAAGTCTAGTAAGATTTTCCATACTATCCAATGAAATATTTTATAAAAATATTGGAAATTCCTTGATTTTACTAACATTCATGTTTATAAATAGATGAGATTAACACAACTTTGAGGATATGTATGTTGCATTAGTCAGCTCAGGCTGCTATAACAGAATACTGCTACCTGGAGTGCTTGAACAACAGACATGTATTCATCACAGTCTGGAGATTGGGATGTCTGAGATTAGGATTGTGGTGAGAGCCCTCTTCCTTGTTTGTAATGGCTGCTTTCTCTCTGTACCATAATAAGGACTTCAAGTTCAGCATGAAGACTTAAACCTTACAAAATAATTGTTCCCAAAGATTCCATCATCTAATGCCATCTTATAAGGAGCAAAGGTTTCAATCTAGAACTTGGATAAATATGAATCAGTCCACCACACATTTACACACGTGCATGTGTGCACTGGTGTGTACACACACATACAGCGTTAATTTTTTCCTGTCTTTGCGTATTATTGTGGTACTCCTGACCTGTCTAAAGCAAACTGCGTTCCATGAACCCCAGGGAGTTTCTGAAACATAGTCAGGAAATCTAGGTTAAAATTTTTTTTTATAAAAATAATATATTTGCCTTTTCAAGTCATTGATATTCACACTGATGGTATAAAAACAATGATTTGTAAAACCGATGATCGCTTAGCGTAATTAAGGATAATAAATTTTCAGTAGAGAAATACATTTATGCAAGTGTTTGAGATCTAAACCAAATAACCATTTTTCTTTCAATGTCATTTTTCCTAAAAGAACAACTGACACACAAACTGGTTATCAGAATCAGTTATTGAATAGATATATTCTCAAGGATAGTAAAGAATTACATAAAATTACTATTTACTAATTGAAAACATTATAAAAAGGAAATGATAAATGTTTTAGGAGATGAATATGTTAACCTCATTTGAACATCACACAATGTACACCTATATAAAAATCTTACAAGGTCCCCTATTAATATGCATAATTTTTATGTTTGTATGTATCAGTTAAAATGTATTTAAATTTAAAAAAAATAATGTTACCAAAATTAAGAAAATAAAGTGAAGTAAGTCTGTCACTTCAAGGAAAATATCTGACAGGGTTTGTTGGCAATGATAAGATTCAAGCTTTCAAGTGTTAAATTAGAACTTTGGAAAACTTGTTTTCATTATCATGAGTCTGACAGCTTCAAGTTTTTCTGCCAAATGCAGTGATTATATTATCAAATGTGATGTTTTGATGTTGTACAATGAAATGTGTCAAAATTTGGAAGCATGACTCTAACCAATATTTTTCAAATGATCAATAAAATTACATGTAGGCAAAATATTTATGCAAAGTATTAAAAAAATTTTTAATTGTACCAGAATCAGAAAATTTCATTCAAATATTTTCAGATTACCCATTGTGATTAATCTATGAGGAACCACCAGAAGTTGAGTTTTAGTAAAGTGTAAAGGGAATATATCCAAAATTATTTTGTAAAGTGTATTAAAGTATCACTCTCTTTCCTAACTATATACCAGCAAAGCCAGATTTTATTTACAGACATTAACCAAAACATATTGGGATATGTGAAATATAGAGGCAAATGTAAGAATTCGCCTGCCCTCTATTAATCCAGACATTAACAAGATTATTAATAGCAATATTATACAATACTGTTCTTCCCATAATACTTTTGAGAATGGAAACTAATTTTTTATATAAATGCTACTTGTGTTAACATGTAGCTTATTATCATTATATTTATTTATTTTTATTTATTTATTTTATAGTAAATGGGGTACAACCTATTTCTCTCTTTGTATATGAAGTAGAGGCATACCATTTGTGTAATCATACATTTACATAGGGTAATGGTATTTGATTCATTCTTTTATTTTTTCCTTCCCCCCCACCCCTCCCACCCCTCTTTTCCCTCTATACAGTCCCTCCTTCCTCCATTCTTGCCTCCCTCCCACTCCCCTGTTATGTATCATCATCCTATTATCAGTGAGATCATTCCTCCTTTGGTTTTTTTGAGATTGGCTTATCTCACTTAGCATGATATTCTCAAATTTCATCCATTTGCCTTCAAATGCCACAATTTTATTGTTCTTTTTTTTAATTAACATCTCCTTTATTTCACATACTTATCATTTTTTCAGACTATATATATACATATATATATTTGTTCTAATTGGTTATACAAGACAGTAGAATGCATTTTCACACATTGTACACAAATGGAGCATAACTTCTCATTCCTCTGGCTGTGTATGGTGCTGAGTCACACCCGTAGTCTAATCATACATGTACATAGGATAATAATGTCTGTCTCATTCTACCATCCTTCCCAAATCCCATTTGAGTTTTTAGGATTGGCTTATTTCACTTAGCATGATATTCTCTAGTTTTATCCATTTACCTGCAAATGCCATAATTTTATTCTTCCTTAAGGCTGAATAATATTCCATTGTATATATGTACCACAAACTATCCCTGTTCGCTGATGACATGATTATATATTTAGAGGAACCTGGAAATTCCACCAGAAAACTTTTAGAACTCATAAGTGAATTCAGTAAAGTAGCAGGTTACAAGATCAATGCTCATAAATCCAATGCATTTTTATACATAAGTGATGAATCTTCAGAAAGAGAAGTTAGGAAAACTACCCCATTCACAATAGCATCGAAAAAAAATAAAATACTTGGGAATCAATCTCACAAAAGAGGTGAAAGACCTCTACAATGAGAACTACAAAACACTAAAGAATTTTATTATTCTTTATGGCTTAGTAATATTCTATTTTATATATATAAATATATATAAAATATTATTTATATATATTAATATATATAAATAATATGCATATTATTTATATATAAATATTATATATATATAAATATTTTATATATATATATATCACAGTTTCTTTATCCATTCATCAATTAAAGGACATCTAGGTTGGTTCCACAATCTGGCTATTGTGAATTGAGCAGCTATGAACATTGATGTGGCTGTATCTCTGTAGTATGCTAATTTTAAGTCCTTTGGGTATAGGCCGAGGAGTAGGATAGCTGGGTCAAATGGTGGTTCCACTCCAAGTTTTCTAAGGAATCTCCACACTGCTTTCCAGAGTGACTGCACTAATTTACAATCACACAAACAATGTATGAGTGTACCTTTTCCCCTACATCCTCTCCAACACCTATTGTTGCTTGTATTCTTGATAATTGCCATTCTAATTGGGGTGAGATGGAATCTTAGTGTAGTTTTGATTTGCATTTCTCTTATTACTAGAGATGTTAAACATTTTTTCATATATCTGTTGATTGCTTGTACATCTTCTTCTGTGAAGTGTCTGTTCATGTCTTAGCCCATTTGTTGACTGGGTTATTTGTATTCTTGGTGTAGAGTGTTTTGAGTTCTTTATATATTCTGGAAATTAGTGCTCTATTCAAAGTAAGAGTGGCAAAGATTTTCTCCCACTCTGTAGGCTCTCTCTTCGCATTGCTGATAGTTTCCTTTGCTGAGAGAAAGCTATTTAGTTTGAATCTATTCTAGTTATTGATTCTTGCTTTTATTTCTTGTACTGTGGGTGTCATGTTAAGGAAGTCTGATCCTAAGCTGATATGTTGAAGATTTGGACCTACTTTTTCTTCTATAAGATGCAGAGTCTCTGGTCTGATTCCAAGGTCCTTGATCCATTGTGAGTTGATTTTTGTGCAGGGTGAGAGATAGGGGTTTAGTTTCATTCTGCCTCTTTCACTACTTCTATTCAACATTGTCCTTGAAACTCTAGCCAGCACAATTAGACAGACCAAAGAAATTAAAGAGATATGGATAGGAAAAGAAGAACTCAAAACTATCCCTATTTGCCAATGATATGATTATATATTTAGAGGAACCAGGAAATTCCACCAGAAAGCTTTTAGAATTCGTAAGTGTATTCAGTAAAGTAGCAGGACATAAGATCAATGGTCATAAATCTAATGCATTTCTATTCAAAAGCGATGAATCCTCAGAAAGAGAAGTTAAGGAAACTACCCCATTCACAATAGCCTCAAAAAAAATAAAATACTTGGGAACCAATCTAACAAAAGAGGTGAAAGACCTCTACAGTAAGAACTACATAACACTAAAGAAAGAAATTAAAGGAAACCTTAGAAGATGGAGAGATCTCCCATGTTCTTGGGTAGGCAGAATTAATATTGTCAAAATGGCCATACTACCTAAAGTGCTATACATATTCAGTGCCATTCCAATTAAAATCCCAATGATGTACCTTACAGAAATAGAGCAAGCAATCATGAAATTCAATAATAAACCCAGAATAGCTAAAGCAATCCTTAGCAGGAAGAGTGAAGCAGGGGGTATCACAATTCCAGAACTTCAACTCTACTACAAAGCAATAGTAACAAAAACGGCATGGTATTGTCACCGAAATAGACAGGTAGATCAATGGTACATAATAGAGGACACGGACACAAACCCAAATAAATACAGCTTTCTCATATTAGACAAAGGTGCCAAAAACATGCAATGGAGAAAAGATAGCCTCTTTAACAAATGGTGCTGGGAAAACTGGAAATATCATTATATTTAAAATGAATAATAAATAAATCTTTAATTTCTTGATATTAATTTCTAATAGAGTAAAAAATTATAGACATAAGCCTTTATAGAAAATGCTTTAAAGGTACTGGTCCTTACAACAGATGCTTTTAAAGGTAATTAAATTATTTAAAGAGTATAAGGGTTTTCTGTGTCCAAAATTTTGAGAATGTCTGTTCAAGATGAATTTGAATTTACACTGTACTAACTACAATGAACAAAACACACATTCATTTTGTTCCAGCACCAAGAATTACAAAGTCTAAGTACACTCCTGGGGTAAAAGGCTGGAGGAATATTATTTTAGTTATTCCCTATTTTTTACCAGGAATTGTGTACATCTTCTCAGGTTTACTCAGGTGTACCATTCATATTTCCAGAATTTTATCAATATTGCTTTGTTGTTATGCCTGTATTTTTGTGTGTGTCTGTGTTGATTATTTACTCAAAGTGCTTCCAGCTTTAACATGTTTTCAACAATGAACATCTAACTATTACTAGTGTTTAAAAATCTCAATATTCTTTTCCAAATCAATTATTCTATTTCTGGAAATGAAATGTGACTATGATTATAATGTTTTTCCTTCTTCATCATTTTTTCCTTAAATTTCTTAACCTTACAGCCATTCTCATCCATAATATGACTGTATGTGAACATTCCTAGTCCACTGGGAAATTTTTCAGTTTCATAGCATTCAATTTGTAGGCAATTAAAATACTAAACTTGAGTTTAGAAATAAGAGAAAATGACCATGATAATTTTAGACTTTTAACAAAATGTCTTTTATATTTTTATGGATTATCTCCTTGCTCTCTGTGCATACTCAATGCATAATAATAAATATATTGCACTTTGTTTAGTTTCCTTCTTTACTCCTTTGCCTTCTCTACCAGATTTTAAGTATTTTCAGTGCATATATGATTTCTTCTTCATTGTTTAATTTTATATCCTAGTGCAGAGAATGAATTGTAGACAGAATTCTATAAGCATGAACAGATTGCATAATCGAATGATTAGTTGATAAAAGTAAAGTTCAAACTTTGGAATGGGTCATTCAATGCTAGAACCAAGGCAGGTTTTGTATTCTTTAAATTTTTTATTTCATGATGATTTTCTGGGTTCTGTTTATGTGTACATACTTGTCTTGCATATTTTCTGTTGTTATAAAAAATACCAAGATAAGCTATTTTGTAAAGAATAGAGGTTTATTTTTCTCATGGTTCTGGAAGCTGAGAAGTTCAAGAACATACTGCCAGCATCTTACCAGCTTCTACTGAGGGCTTTTATTCAGCATCATAACATGGCAGAGGGCATCACATCATGAGAGAGAGAGTAAGATTGCTACTTCAGATCTCCCTTCTTCTGATAAAGCCACAAATTCCATCATGGAAGTCACACGTCATCATCTTATCTGATCTTAATTATTTTCCAAAGTCCTCTAAATACCACCCACATGTGACTTTGAGCATTAAGTTTGCATCACATAAAAGTTTGCATCACATCCAAACCATGACTGTTATTACAAGATCCTGAAAAATGAACATTTCGCCTTTTAACATGATTTTAGCAGTTAGATATTGGACACAGCTCTTATTTCAAGAGACAGACCTGGCCTTAACTTCAAAGTTACCTATATACAAAAATTTCCCACCAGATCAGCATGATTATTTTTGCTATTTCCTTAGAAAATCATTGAAATTAAATCTGAATGACTCTGCAGTTTATTTCAGTTTTGCTGGCAGAATTTAATTAAGTTTTCTGATATTGACCAACAACTATGTCCATGTTTTTTTCATGCCTTTCCATAGTTGCCTTGTTTAGGCCTTGCTTGTCCCTTTTGGCACATCTACGAACTACCAACTTACAACAATATAATCCATCATTCAGCAAATAAGTATTAAGCAAGTAGGATGTGATACTTATTGTACTAAGTACTGAAAAATCATTGAGGTGACACTTGATTCTTCCATTATTGTCCTTAACTTAGGAGAGGCATGATGAACACCTGGGAAAATGTAAAAGTTCCCATGTTCTCTCCCTATCCCAGACCATTTACATTGAAATACCAGGAGGTAAATTCTCTTTTCAGATTGTTTTTATTTTATTTATTTTTTTTATTCATTGTACACAATGGGGTGCAAATTTTCATTTCTATGGTTGTAAACAGTGTAGAGTCACACTGTGTAATCATACATGTACATAGGGTAATGATATTTGTCTCATGCCATTATCTTTCCTTCCCTCCATTCCCTCCCCACCCATCAATTCCCTCTACATAATTCAACATTCCTCCATCTTCCCTTATTCCCTCCCCCCACTTATCAGAGAAAGACTTTGGTTCTTTGAGATTGGATAATTTCACTTAGCATGATATTCTCCAACTCCATCCATTTACCTGCAAATGCCATAATTTTATTCTTTATGACTGAGTAATATTCCATTGTGTATATATACCGCAGTTTCTATATGCATTCATCTATTGAAGGGCATCTAGGTTGGTTTCACAATCTAGCTATTCTGAATTAAGCTGCTAAAAATATTGATGTAGCTGCATCACTGTAGTATGCTGATTTTAAGTCCTTAGGGTATAGGCCAAGGAGTGGGATAGCTGGTGATTCCAGTCCAAGTTTTCTAAGGAATCTCTATACTACTTTTCATAGTGGCTGCACCAACTTGCAACCCACCAGCAATGTATGAGTGTACCTTTTTCCCCACATCCATGCCAACACCTATTGTTGCTTGCATTATTGCTAATATACATTCTAATTGGTGTGAGATGAAATCTTAGGGTAGTTTTGATTTGCATTTCTCTAATTACTAGAGATGTTGAACATTTTTCCATATATCTGTTGATTGCTTGTAGATCATCTTCTGTGAAGTATCTGCTTATTTCTTTAGCCTATTTATTGATTGGGTTATTTGTATTCTTGGTGTAAAGTTTTATGAATTCTTTATATATTCTGGAGATTAGTGCTCTATCTGAAGTATGTGTGGCAAAGATTTTCTCCCAGTCTGTAGGCTTTCTCTTCACATTGCTGATTGCTTTCTTTGCTGAGAAAAAGCTTTTTAGTTTGAATCTATCTCATTATTGATTCCTGCTTTTATTTCTTGTGCTTTAGGAGTCATGTTAAGGAAGTCTGATCCTAAACCTACATGTTGAAGATTTGGACCTACTTTTTCTTCTATTAGATGCAGGGTCCTGGGTCTAATAGTCCTTGATCCATTTTGAGTTGAGTTTTGTGTAGGGTGAGAGATAGGGGTTTAGTTTCATTTTGTTTCATATGGATTTCCAGTTTTCTCAGCACCATCTGTTAAAGAGGCTCTCTTTTCTTCATTGTATGTTTTTGGCACCTTTGTCTAGTATGAGATAACTGTACTTATGTGAGTTTGTCTCTGTGTCCTCTGTCCTGTACCATTGGTCTACCTGTCTATTTTGGTGCTAATACCATGCCATTTTTATTACTATTACTCTGTAGTATAGTTGAAGTTCTGGTATTATGATACCATCTGCTTTGCTCTTTCTGCTATGGATTGCTTTAGCTATTCTGAGTCTCTTATTCTTCCAAATGAATTTCATGATTGCTTTCTCTATTTCTTTGAGGTATGCTATTGGGATTTGAATTGGAATTGCACTGAATTTGTATAGAATTTTGGTAGTATGGCCATTTTGACAATATTAATTCTGCCTATCCAAGAACATGGGAGATAATTCCATCTTCTGGGATTTTCTTTAATTCCTTTCTTTAGTGTTCTGTAGTTCTCATTGTAGAGGTCTTTCACCTCTTCTGTTAGATTGATTTCCAACTTTTTTTTAAGGCTATTATGAATGGGATAGTTTTCATGATTTCTATTTCCAAAGACTCATCACTTATGAATAAAAATGCATCAGATTTATGAGTGTTGATTTTATATCCTGCTACTTTGCTGAATTTATTTATGAGTTCTAGAAGCATTCTGGTGTAATTTTGGATCCTCTAAATATATAATCATGTCATCAGTAAATAGTGATAGTTTGAGTTCTTCTTTTACTATTTGTATCCCTTTAATTTCTTTGGTTTGTCTAATTGCTCTGGCTAGAATTTCAAGGATGATGTTGAATAGAAGTGGTGAAAGAGGACATCCCTGCCTTGTTCCAGTTTTTAGGGGGAATACTTTCAGTTTTTCTCCCTTCAGAGTGATGTTGGCCATGGGCTTAGCATAGATAGCCTTTACAATGTGAGGTATGTTCCTACTATTCCTATTTTTTCTAGTGTTTTGAATATAAAGGGTGTTGTATTTTATCAAATACTTTCTCTGCATCTATTGAAATAATCATGTGATTCTTAACTTTTAGCCTGTTGATGTGGTGACTTACATTTATTGAATTCTGGATGTTGAACCAACCTTGTATCACTGGGATGAAACCCACTTGATCATGGTGCACTATCTTTTTAATGTGTTTTTGTATGTGACTTGCTAAAATTTTGTTAAGAATTTTTGCATCTGTTCACTAGGGTTATTGGTCTGAAGTTTTCTTTCCTTCATGTGTCTTTGTCTAATTTTGGTATCAGAGTGATATTAATCATAGAATGAGTTTTGAAGAGTTCCCTCCTCTTCTATTTCATGGAATACTTTGAGGAGTATTGGAATGAGTTCTTCTTTGAAGGTCTTGTAGAAGTCAGCTGAGAATTCACCTGGTCCCAGACTTTTCTTGGTTGGTAGGCTTTTGGTGACTTCTATTTCATTGCTTGAAATTGATCTATTTAAATTTTGTATGTCCTCCAGATTCAGTTTGGAAGAATCATGTCTCTAGAAACCTGTCGATGTCTTTGAGATTTTCTATTTTGTTGGAGTATAGATTTTCAAAATAGCTTCTAATTATGTTTTGTATTTCAATAATGTCTGTCATGATATTTCCTTTTTCATTCCGAATTTTAGTAATTTGCATTTTCTCTCTCCTCTTTATTAGTGTGGCTAAGGGTTTTTCTATTTTGCTTTTTTTTTTTTCAGAGAAACAACCTTTTGTTTTGTCAATTTTTTGAATTTTTTTTGTTTCAATTTCATTGATTTCAACTCTAATTTTTATTATTTTCTGTCTTCTAGTACTTTTAGGGTTGATCTAGTACTTTTAGGGTTCTTCTTTTTCTAGGACTTTGAGATGTAATGTTAGGTCATTTATTTGTTGACTTTTTATTCTTTTATTGAATGTGTTCCATGCAATGAATTTTCCTCTTTGTACTGCTTTCATAGTGTCCCAGAAATTTTGATATGACGTATCTTTGTTCTCATTTACCTCTAAGAATTTTTTTATTTTCCCCCTGATGTCTTCTGATTCATCATTCAATAGTGTATTATTTAATCCCCAGATTTTGGAGTAGTTTCTGTTCTTTATTCTGTCATTTATTTCTAATTTCCATCCATTATGATCTGATAGAATACAAGGTAGTATTTCTATCTTCTTGTATTTGCTCACAGTAGCTTTGTGGCATAATATGTAGTCTATTTTAGAGAAGGATCCATGTGCTGCTGAAAAGAAAGTGTATTTGCTTTGTTGAATGGTATATTCTACATATGTCCGTTAAGTCTAAATTATTGATTGTGTTATTGAGTTCTATGTTTTCTTTGTCCAATTTTTGTTTGGAAGATCTGTCCAATGGTGAGAGAAGTGTGTTAAAGTCATCCAGTATTATTGTGTTGTGGTCTATTTGATTCCTGGAATTGAGAGGGATTTGTTTGACATGCATAGATGAGCCATTGTTTGGGGCATAAATATGTATGATTGTTATGTGTTGCTGATTTATTCTTCTGTTAAACAATATGATATGTCCTTCTTTATCCCTTCTGATTAACTTTGGCTTAAAGTCCGCTTTATCTGCTATGAGGATGGAAACCCCTGCTTTTTTAATGTGTCTGTGTGGTTGGTATGTTTTTCCCATCCTTTTACCTTTAATCCATGGAATATTTTTGTATGATATGAGTCTATTGAAGGCAGCATATTGTTGGGCCTTTTTTAAAAAATGCAATCTGCCAGTCTATGTCTATTGACTGATGAGTTTAGGCCATTAACATTCAAGGTTGTTATTGAGATATGATTTGTATTCCTGGTCATTTTGGCTTATTTTTGCTCTCTTATCTCATCCTTTACTTTTCAGATCATTTTATTTATGTACATTCTGAACTCCTTTGATGACATTTCTTCTACTGTGCTGTCATTTGACTCTATTAATATAGTATCTTGGTTTAAGACACTTTCTTCTCTTGTTTCCTTATGCTGTTCGTGTATCTTTCCATCTTCTAGTATGGATCTGTGGTATTGCAGTTCCCCCCTATAGGTTTATAGTGTCCCTGCAGATTTCTAATACCTCACCTTTAAGAAAGAGATCAATATTAGCAGCAGTCAATGCAAACAATAAGCAGGCTTAAACCAAATAGCCCCTATAAAGACATTATCAGAATTGTTGTTATAAACAGAGAGAATGAGTTTGATTATTATCTACAGTATAACTGATAGGTTTGCAATGATGTCTATAATTTCTAATGGTGGACAAAGAAGATGGGAAGGGGTGTAGGATGTAACTCTTAATGGGATAAGAAGAGAGTATATAGAGGTACTAAAGCATAGGAAGAGTTAAAGCAGGATCAAAAGAACTTGGTTGTTCGCATGAGAAAAACAAGAAAAAGACTCTGAGGAAACAGGTAAGTAAGAGGAAAATCGAGTGAGAAAATAAAAGAATAAAAAATAAAATCTTTATAAAATATCTGCAATATAACAGTCATATAGTATTCAAACTTCCCAGTCTTCAGAAGCCTGATGCATTAGGGGTACCTGAAAATGAGCTTCTAGTCTCTAGCAGGTGTCTCAGGATGGGTGCTGCCACACCTACTTATGGCATCTTCCCCTTTAGGGATAATCCAAGATGACTGCACAGACTTCCGAATGTGTTGGTAGATGGGGAGCCACAGCTCGGGTGCAGAGGCCTCAAGTCTGAGGGCATGCTGCTCTGAGTCCTTACTGAAGCTCCTGGGACAGCAGACACTGTGTTCTCACTCTGTTATCAGTTTCTTTAAAGAACCTGCATGATACTGATGATCAGGTGAATTTGAGAACCCTGAGCTCAGTGGAGAAAAATAAAAATTAACGTTTTATGTTCAATGTATCTTAATTTGGGAATATAGATTATGGGTTTTAATACATGCCTGTCTAGCTCTGGATATATTCTACATTGCTACCATTCAATTAAAATAGAAACCAGAGTTATAGAAGTCCCTTTAATGTAAGGTAAAAAGCAACAAAGTTAATTAGAAGAAGAAAAAATTGTCTTATTACTTGTGCAAATGCTATCATTTTGTCTGTATCACAAAAACCTTCATGGTATAGTAAGATTATATATTGATAATTAATAGATTTCTATTAATTATTAATAGAAATTATTTAATTATTGAATTATTTAATTCAGGAGGCTGAAGCAGGAAGATCACAAATTTGAGACCAGCCTCAGCAATGAAGTGAAAACCAAAGGAACTTAGTGAGATTCTGTCTTAAAATTAAAAAGGGGAGGGGCTGGGAATTTAGATCAGTGGTAAAGCACCTCTGGTTTTAATCCCCAGTATTAAAAAAAAAAAATCTCAGTGATCAATAAATGTACAATGAATTGATCAACGATTTCTCATTTTTATTTATTATAATTATAATTATTTCCAATGTTTATTGTAGATAAATACTTGTCAGAATGGTGGGAAGAAAATGGGAAACCTGCTATATTGAGTTGCTATATTGATGAGTTGATGTTCTATTTAGATGTATAAAATTGATGATAACAAATTGTGAAAAGAATGCAGTACAGTAGTAATAAAAATGCAAACTATTACATTTTACAAACTATTCAAGAATTTGAATCTACATTCTTTGTTCCCTAGACTTCACTATAAATCTGGATATTTTACTGATTTAGGCATTGGAATGGTCTCACTGATCTCTAGAGATGATCTTTTGTAATAAATGGAAAAAGTTTTAAAATATGATGAAAAAATTCTCATACATACTTGAAAACTCTCTTAGAGCACAGAAATCAGTTCCAAAAGTCAGGAGATTAAAAAAAAAAATGAGGCCTCCTCAAGTTGACTATGCAATTTTAGCAAAGGAGGCCTTCGTATTGAAATTTGACTGTATTGAAATGCTTATTATGTCTATAGGAAAGAGAGAGAGAGAGAAAGAGATTAGCAAGAAGAATTTACAATCACCAAACACAGGGCAGATTCCTGGACGATAACAGAATATGGAGATGAGCACTGAAGTCATTCCCATTCACCTTCCACTCCCCTTTGAATATGGTTGAATGGAAAATAAATGAATCAAGGCAACTCCTCAAACATCGTGTCTCGGACACCTGCATGTTCCTTACCTTAAGTGATAGAACTAACAGCAATTGATTCTTTATGGGAGTTTACTCTGCACACATGATTTATTGACTAGGACAAACTCTTCATTAATGGAAGCATTCCATTTTTCTAGAAGAACAAACTTAAAGGTTTATACTTAATAGCAAATCTGTATCTAACTTCAGTGACTTATCAGTGACTTCATCTGGCCTGTTTCTGGATATGATCGCTTATCTTAAAGGTTAGTTGACAAAATGCCTTCAGAAGCAAGCATGAGATTACAAGGATTATTATTTTGTTGCTGTTTTGTTTCTTCTTTTCTTGTATTTGTGAGCTACAACAACTCACCCTCATCTCTTTGCCATCAGTATTCCATACTATACTCATGGTAGAGTTGATATTGGGCAAGGAAATTAATGCATGATTGAATTTGAATGAATACTTACAGAAAGCAATAATAAGTATTTAAATAAGGGGGAAGTTATGATGAGTGTGGTTTTTAGAAGCTAATATTTTCCTAACTATTTTTACTGCACAGTGTTCTAAAGAAATACAAAAGCATAGCAAAGTGTCTGGAAAAACATACAGGAAGCAATGAAAAATTATGTAACAACAGGGATAATGGAGTGCTTTGTGATCATTGCAGTGCTTTGTGAAATATTGGATACAAAAATGAAGAATAACAATATTTTTAAAAAGCCAGGTTTACTAGGCTCCAGTAAGCCCTACAGTTCATTGAAAATAGTGAGTTGTTCTGGTTTGGAAGCAAAAATATACTGAGCTAATTTTAAAGACGTAATCTCCTATATTATATGGATATTGCTGTATTTGCTACAAAAACATGAAGGGTGTCCATTTCCTGGTGCCATCGGTGGCTATTTCAAAAGCACAGATACCATAATTCCTTCATCTTAGCATTTAAGTTCTGATTTTTGTCTGACCTTCATACAGAATGAAGTTGTGTCAGTATTGGACAGTCAGTTGGTATAACTGACAGAGCTAATAACCAGATAACACAAGAAGAGCTAGTGATTTCTGTCTCAGGCTCTCTCTGAAGCTATTAAACCTTATATAATGAGATAAATGCATGGGACTTCTATAATCATATTCAAAGTAACAGAATGGGTATCATCATGTCCTCTTACAGGTTCTGTTAAGCATCTTTAATGTTTCCTAAATTTTAGTAGTAGTGGAAATGAAGGAAGTTGACAATGACAATAACTCAAGATAGTATGTAGGTGAAATGGAAAATAGTAGGTATTATCTTATTTATAAAGCCTGTGCTCTCTCCCCTAAGACAAACTGCAGCTGTAATCAAAAGTATATTTGGATATGCCAGGCAGAAACTTTTTCTCAATTGGGATATTTTTTTAAATAGCAGAATTTCAGTAATTTTTCTGAAAAGTGAAGGAAAAAAATAGGAATCCATATGATGATCTGAGTGAGACCAATTTTTATAATAATGATTCAACAACATTTATACAGCACATAAAAAAATCAGGAACTGATTTAAATCCATTATTTAGAGCTATTACATGCAGAATAGAAATGAGAGTTTTGTGGATTTTTCTCATATTCTGAAATTTTCCCTCATAATGCTCTGTCAATGTTCTGAAAAGTAGCTAAAAAGTAACAATGTGTCCTGGAAAGGGGATTTGCTCTGAATACAATAAAGACAGTAAATCTAGGGACTAAAGTTGAATACTGTAGATTTGCTCAGTTCTAAGACCTCTTCCTGGATCTGCTACTTAGGACTTTTGGCAAGTTATTGCATTCCTGTGGAATTTATATTTCTCACCTATAAATTGTGAATAATCTTGTCTCTTCCTTCATATTGCTATAACAAGAAGCCGCATAATATGATGGCCAATATCATTAAATTACCTGGGTTCTAAAACTAACCCTACATCTTACCAGATATATGACTTTGAGAAAGTTGCCTAACATGTCTTTCCCTCAGTTTGGAAAAAGGAAATAACAAATATACTTCTTTCATTGACTTGTAAGGATCAAATATGAAAATTTGTAATGAATTCAGGTGAGAACCTAATCACAGAGAGCACTTGATAAATGCTAGCCAATGAAGCATGAACTCACTTTCAGACCAAAAACTTGCTGATGTTATTTCCTTTACTGTGCTAGTGAGATTTCCACTACTATGGCAAATACTTGATAGTCAACTCAAAGGATAAAGCTTTGGAGGTTAATATGTTGGTTTTGTTGCTTTTAGACTTTCAGAGAAGCAGTACATCATGGCAGAGAGTGTGTAGTAGAACAAATCCACTCAAAACCCCTCATGTCCAGGGAGCAAAAGAGTACAGGAAAGGCTGGGAATCTACTGTCCTCTTCAAGGGCATGACTTGAATGACATAAAGACCTTGAACTGGACCCCAGTTCTTAAAGTTCCACTAAATCACCCTGGTGCCACACCCTTCAAAACATCTGTCTTTGGAGTAATACCTATTTTCTATAACTTAACTTTGTTAATTCTCAAGGTTTTGCCTTGCTTAAGAGCACAGTAAAATTAATCATGACTATTGCTTATCGATAAAAATTTTCAGTAGGGAGGAACTCTTTAATATTCAAAAGTGGCCTTCTGTCCTGTGACAGAGAATGCTGCTTAGATAACTCACTGTGTCTCTGTTCAAACAAGCAGATAAACAAATGAAAAACTCTAATGCCTCTCTACTGAGATAAACTTAATCTTCTTCCCCACTGGTCTATTTAGCAGGTATGTAACTTTTTCACTAAAATCTTGAGACCCTTTCATGCTAACTGGTCTTCCTCATTGTCCTTACAGAGTCAAAGCAAGGCTGACTGCAGCTTAAACACCATGCTTAACCACACTTCTTCTGCACCATCAATGCCATGATGGACTGGGAATTCTTTAATCCTCACAGGCTATAAAACAGAAACTGAGATACAAGTCTCCTCTGGTATGGAATTTACCCAGATTTATTCCTATGCAAAAATTATGAGACCTTTTCTCAGCAACACCTGCATCTAATCTTGCTCTTGCTGTCTCTGTCTCTGGAATAAAAAAGTCTCTCTTTTAAGGAAAAAATGACTTTTTTTTTCTTCATCTTTCTACTTTGTTCAATCAAAGATAAAATATGATAGACATTCTTATTTTAACTTTATTTTAATATTCATGAAAAATCTCAAAATTAGAAAGATTTACTTGTCTCTAATTTTCCATTCTTGGTAAATGGTACCTTCAACTTGTTTTACAAGCCTAAATGTTTGGATTCATCTTATTCTCCCTTACAGTTTTTACCTCTTAATTGATTTCTGAACATATCAAGACCATTTCTCAACTTTCTATGTCTATATTCTAACCCATCTCCTTCCTGCACCATTGTAATGTTCTCTAAACTGTTCCCTTACTTCCACTTTTGCACCATGGTTAGTCAGTTTCCCAACCTGCAGTCCCATCATCCATCATTCTTTTTTTTCCACATTTTTATTGGTGCATTATAGTCATATTTAATAATGGGATTCATTGTTACATATCTGTATATGCACATAACTTAACATATAATTTATACAATATCATCACCCAGTAGTTCCCCTTTTCCTCCCTACTCCTGTCCCTTTCCTCTGCTCTGCTTCCCAAATTTCCACATATGAAAGAAAACATATGACCTCTTACTTTCTGAATTTGGTTTATTTTGCTAAACATAATATTCTCAAGTTTCATCCAGTTTCCTGCAAATGACCTAATTTCATTCGTTTTTATGGCAGAATACCCTCTTCTAGGAGGTACATAGTTTCTGGTCTAATTCCTAGATCTTTGCTTCATTTTGATTCATTTTGACTTTTGGGCAGGATGAGAGATTTAGTCTTATTCTTCTATATATGGACAATCAGATTTCCCAGCCCTGTTTGTTGAAAAGTCTCTCCTTTCTCCAGGGTGCATTTTTGGCACCTTTTCCAAGGATTAGATCACATTATCTAAGTGGGTTAGTTTCTGTGTTTTCTTTCTATTCTCCACCATTGGTCACATGTCTGTTTTCCCGCCAGTACCATGCAGTTCTTGTTTTGTTACTGAAGCTCTGTAGTATAATTTGAAGTCAGATATTGTGATGCCTCCAGCACTGTGGTTTTTGTTGTTGTTGTTGTTTGTTTGTTTTTTGTTTTGGCTTGTATGTCTTTGACTATTCCTGTCATTTATTTTTTTTTGAGGGGGAGGGATACCAGGGATTTAATTCAAGTACACTAGAACACTGAGCCACATCCTCATTTTGTATTTTATTTAGAGACAGGGTCTCACTGAGTTTCTTAGCCCCTCACTTTTGCTGATGCTGGCTTTGAACTGGCCAATCCTCCTGCCTCAGCCTCCTGAGTCTGGATTACATGTGTGCCACTGAGCCCAGCCTTGTCTTACAGATTTTTCTGTGCCAAATTTGTCCATCATGTTTGTTAATGAATTGAGAGAGTCAAATCTCAGGTTCTTGGTGTCTCAAAGAATTGAGCAAGACACAGAGGAAAAGCAGTCAGAGAAGATCTATTGAAAGTGAAAGAACTTTCACAAAGCAGAGTTGACAAAGCAGGAGAGAATATATCAAGGTCCCAAGACCAGGAACCCAGCTTTGATCAGCTTTCAGTAGGGGATTTCCAGAAGTGGTGGCAATTGGCCTCCCTCCCTTCCATGGTTCTATAGATGTCTAGGACAGGAGTCCCATAGCAATGTGGGTAACACAAGCAGGTACACTTCCCTGTGATCTGGTGGACATCCTGGCATATTCTGCCATCTTGTCATCCCTAACTTCCTGTCTCATAGCTGTCTCTCTCTCTTTGTGTTATCCCTCTCCTCTGCAGTGAACCAGCGCTGCTAACACTGCCACAACAAACTTGGCACCAATGTGCTGTCTCTTAATCTGTGTTCAATTTATCCACATTTCTGAGTCGCTAGGAAATGCTGACTCTCCAATATTGAATTTCAGTGAATTCCCTTTTTGACCTACCTCACTAAGAAGCATTACTCCAGCTGCTCAAATCCCAAGACACACAGCTACTCAAAATTCAGCCTTCCTCTAATCCACCATCTTCAATCCTCCTCCCATCATTCTTTTTAAGGTATAAGCCAAACCAAGCTACCATTCAGAATCCTCATACCACCAGTGCTCTCATCCAAGTACTCTTGGGCACACTCTCCCTTTCTTACCCAAGTGACACTGGCATTTTTACTGTTTCTTAAACCTGCCATGAAGGATCCAATCACTAGCATTTGATTCAGGGAGGCTATTTACTTCAGTTATCTACAAGTTTTACCCCTAACTTCCTTTAGATCTTTATTTAAATGCCATCTAATTACAAAGGCAAAGACTTCCTTCATAAAATAGTATTTTCCTCTCACCTGACTCTTCATCCACTTAGCTGGCATTATTTTTCTTTATTACTAAAAGACATATTATGACAGATTCTCCTTATCTACAGTTTTGCTTTCTGCAATATAGTTACCTGTGGTCACCTCTGGGCCAAAAATATTAAATAGAAAATTTCAGAAATAAGTAATTCAAAAAGTTTGAATTACATACCACTCTGAGCAGTACAGTCAAACTTTTCCCTGTCTTGCTTTGTCTTTCTTGGGGTGTGAATCATCTTCTGTCTGGTGGACCAGTGCTGTGTTTGTGACCCACTACTTGACACTTCATAACGGTCTCTCAGTTATTAGATCAATGATTCTGGTATTGCAGTGCTTGTGTTCAGGGATAAATACATACATCATTCACTCCTGCATCTCATTCCACAGTCATTGTACCATTTCACATCATCACAAGAAGGGTGAATATGGGAAGAATTTGAGAGAGAGAGCAAGAGAGAGAGAGAAAGAAGAAGAAGAAATAGAAGAAGAGGAGGAGGAAAGTGGTGGACAAGGAGCAGGAAGGAGAAGAAGAAGAAGAAGAAGAAGAAGAAGAAGAAGAAGAAGAAGAAGAAGAAGAAGAACAACAACAACAACAACAACAACAACAACAACAGGGAAGAAGAAGAAGAGGAGCAGGAAAGAAGAAGAAGAGGAGCAGGAAAGAAGAAGAAGAAGAAAAGGAGCAGGAAAGAAGAAGAAGAAGAGCATACTTACATAATTTTATCACAGGATATTTGATTATTAGTTATTGTTGAACTCTTACTATACCTTATTTATAAGTTTATTATAGGTATGCTTGTATAGGAAAAAGCACAACATTTGTAGGTTTCATTATTGTCTGTGGACTCAGGCATACCCTGTGGGTATTGGAATGCATTCCTCATGAATAAGGAAGGCTATTATAGGTGGCAAATCTTCTTATTTATTGCTGTATTCCTTGCATTATGATACCTTTCACAGAAGAGGATTTGTGCCTGATCCATTGACTGTTGTATTTCTTTACACCAGAGAAGGCACATGTTGGTTTTTAGCAAATATTTGTCGAGGAAATAAAACACACCTTGTAGTCTTTGCCTCTTGATTTTCCAAACCAGTCTTATGAAAGTATTACCATGAAAGCAACTCTTTCTTGTAAAAGTGTTTGCTGAACTTTTTCAAACAAATCTTATAAAATTCTTTAGTTTTCAAGAGTCACAGAGTCAAAAAAAAATTGTTTTAGAAATGCAAATTAGTTTTATCTTTAAAAAGATAAGACTAAAAAATGTTTTCCACTGAGATTGGCTTAACCTGAGCATTCAATCTACCACTAAGAACATATGCTCCTCCCAGTTGCTTGAAGCAATTAATGGCACTAGCACATTTTGAGGAAATATGAAGGATAAATGCGAACAAATAAAAAAAAAATAGAAATCTTTGTATGCTGAGAAATTTATTGAAGACTGAGTAGACCCCCCCCCCCCCCACATACATCCCTAGTTATTAGAGAAGAATCTACCTCCTGAGATCAGCTTTTCACTGCCAGGGAGATGAGAAAATAGAAACTGCCAGAGATCCCAAATTCTTGGAATTAAGGAAGAATGAATGTCTAACAGCAGAACTTTTGAGGTTTCTTTGAAGCCTCTGCTTTCTTGTTTGTGTTCTCTCTGAGTATCCTCACACTGCTCTGATTTTCTGCAGTTCATAATACCTGTGAAGGATAATGGCATATGTTCATTCATGTGAAAGATTGATGATTGGCTGAAAATCAGCATTTATTAAAACAATGAAGTCCACCACTTAAAATAGCTAATCAGAAGACATATTGGCACTGTCATTTAGCTCCCTAATTAACTACTGGGCATTTGTGTCTGAAATCAGGGTATGGAGAAGTGATGATTAACCTAAATGAAAATTTCTAGTGCTCTGTTCTGTTAATCGATCTCACCATTTTCTTTAAAACTGGCTTGGTTTTATTTTTTTTTTTCTCTTCTTTGTTAATAAACTGTGGTTTTTGTCTTGTAATGAATAAACCCGTAAACCATCTGGCAGTTGTCTCATGGCTCATTACGTGCTATAGGCCACTCTGAGAAGCTGCCTCAGGTGACATTTAAACTGGTGCATGCGGAGAAAATCGCTTTCTATTATGGAGATAAAAATTGGGGAAAAAAGAAATCTCTCACCCTTCTTGAAATCAATATCTAAGATGAAGGTGTGATTAGTCAAATAATAAAACAACTCATTATTGTAATTTTGCAATTCTGTGTGGGTGTGTGCTTTTACATGAGCTAAGGAGACAATGTTTAGAGACAAGGTTGTTGAGACTTCTAGCACATTTGTTATTTCTTAATTATTAATGTTGTATCTCCCTATTACCACATTGTTTTGTAAAGCACTGTGAATATTTCATGGAGATTAGTAACTGGGAGTCTACAATGACGTTCAGACAGTGTCCCAGAGATGAATTTGTGCCCCTAGAGACCTCATCATCATGGATTTGTAGGTATCATTATTTCCTGTTAGGGTTTAGATGTGAGATGTCCCCCAAAAGCTCACATGTGAGACAATACAAGAAGGTTCAGAGAAGAAATGATTGGGTTACAAGAGCCTATATGAATCAGTGAATTAATCCCTGATGGTATTAATTGAATGGTAACTGAAGGAGGAGGTGGGGCATTTGGGGGTGTGGCTTGATGTATATATTTGAATCTGGGGAGTGAAATTTCCTGCTTCCTGATTGCCATGTGAGCTGCTTCCCTTTGCCACACACTTCCTCCATAATGTTTAGGTTCACTTCAAGCCCCGAGGAATGCCCCTGGCTGCCTATGGACTGGGACCTCTGAAACAATATACCCCCAAATAAACTGTCCTAAAAGTGATTCTTATTGGATCCTTTAGACACAGTGACAAAACAGCTGACTAAAACACTTCCTAAGATATGCTACCATGATTCCATTTTGATTCAGATTCTCCACTTTTAATATGGTGCTATGTCCTCGCACAATATTTTTCCTTGGAAAGAATCACAATTAGTGCTCTAAATGCCAGTCATTCTGTTGTCAGTTCATGATAATTTTACTGTGACTGGTTACTGTGTAGAAATGGTATTTTCAAAGAATAAAACTTGAAAGGTAAAGAGCTTTCAGAGTTCACAAAACAGGGTCGAGATGATGGAACTCATAATGCCATTTAAAGAAGACAATGTCATAGTTCTGACTCAGTCATGAGATAGCTCCATAATCAACTAAATAAAAGCAACCTGCAAAGTGTATTAGGTAATTGATATGTTTATGCATTTTTCAAATGGAAATAAAGTTTTTATATCATCACATTATTACCAGAGAGAGAGCATAGCTCTACTTGATTGATGTAAGTTTAGAGGACAGTGTATCTAAAGAAAAGACTTCAGTGTTATGAAAAGAATTGAAAAACAACTTTGCTTACTGGGAAAAAGATCTTTAAAAGTGTTTTTTTTTTTTTTTTAATTTGGCTAAATGTTTAGAAACAATGAAGTGCAACAAAAGAGGCTGGACACCTGAGGAATTTTCAGGAAGCAGTTTATTGACTGAGGTGACTCACACCTAAGAATTCTTCCTCTGAACAATGAGTATAGAAATACTTTGAAGTTCATACCTAGTGAGGGGGGTGGTTTTGGGGTTCATATGACAAGTGTTTTGTTCCAGTCTCTAGACAGACAGTGGTTTCATAGTTTATTTTTCTTTCTGCAAACCTGGCATTTACAAAAAAGAGGAAACTACCAAGTAAAAATGCCCTTCTGCTTGCAGAAGTTTTTGCTGATAGCTTTCTGAAGAAGGAACTTATATGTTACAAATATAGTGGGGGTTTCTGCTTAATTATGGTAAGGGTCTTCTGGGTGGGGGTCTCTGGCCTGCTTCAACAACAACTTAATAACTTCCTCAAGCTCCTATAATACTTGCCAATACATTTCTATTTTGATTAATTTTAGGGAAATAGAGATAGGTATAGTTATAGAAAGTACAGATATTTTTGACCATGATTATAGAGATTTAGGTTAGTTAATAAATATAGGAAAATAATAAGCTTGAAGACAACATTTATAATATAAAATAGACTGGGCCACCTTCTTTTAGGGTTAGATGGTGAATTTGCATTTTTGCAAATATGTCATTAATAATTTGTTTCTGTAATAAGGAAAGAAACACATGTGTACATGTGTGCACACACACACACACACACACACACACACACACACAGGTAGGCTGAGAAGCATGAGATGTTAGGCCCTGTGCTCTCCTTTCCTTCTGTGACCTTAGACAAATCAGTCAGTCTCTATGGGACTCTATTTCCTTCCCTTCATCTCCTTTGATGATTTACTTTACCTACATTAAAATAGGTACTTGAAAGATTTCCAATGAAGTGAATTAAAATTGTTTTAAGTGCCTTCAAAGATTTAAAAGAGTGTTTCACAATAAAATGAGGAAAGGTAGATGGTTTGGTTTGTATCCTGTTTCTGCCACTTTTTGATCACTTAAGTCTAATCGTGTAAAACTCTGTGTGTGTGTGTGTGCATGAGTACATTTTTTCACATTGTTGATTTAATTTTTTCCCTAAATGCAAATCCAAAATGCTGTTCCCACATTTTCCGTTAAAGATAAAGTTCATTTTAATTAGTATATTTGTTTAGCACCTTCTCCTAAATCCTGTCTACTTGTACAGTTTTGTCTCAAAACTTGCATTCTATTTGCTTGCCTAACTACTGCTTGGCATACCCCCTTGCTGCTGGCTTCTCTTAAGCTGTGCCCTTGCATAAAATATCTGTCATTCCTCTTTATTTATGCATCTCAGACTGACTCTAAAATTCAGAATGTTTATTATAACTCTCCTTCCCCAAGTTGTCTCTACTTTGTCCCTGCCTCACAATATACTTAGTTCTACCATAGCACTCTTTCAAATTATATTCCAGTTACCTGTTTATGCTATGTTTCTATTAGACTTTAAGTTATTGAAAAAGGTACTTATTTTTGTATTTTTCTGTAAATGAAATACTGAGGTGAGCACACAAACTGCTAAGAAGTATTTGATTCTTTTTATTCTCCCTGTTCTCTAAAAACATTTTAATATTATTTACAAACTCTAATGTTAAATTTATCCAGAAGCTCCAGGAATTGAAGCATGACATGGAAGTTTGTTTGTTTTCCATGTACGTATTGGTGTTGAATAATTCACTATGTCAGAGAATGAACATTTAGAACCAAACACAGTTCATAAGGTGTACACTGACTGATCTTGCTTGCAAATTGACAATCTTGGTGAATATTATACCTGGTTTCTCTTAACATTTCTTCTAGTTGCTTTGTTAGTAGGAATGAGTAGCTTTTCTGAGTCACAGATGGAGACTTCTACCTGACCACAGCTGCTGCCAAGGAAATCATGCCGAGAATACATTTCAAACCTGTGACTCAGCAAGAGATTACCAAGGACAGGAGGACACAATTTGGAGCACTTGGCTAAGGGTACAGAGCTGTGAGTTATAAGGTGTGCCCAAGAGCAGGACTGTTTATTTTCTCCAACACTATCAAGCCAATGCATTTGCATATTAGCTCCTACTGATCCTGAGAAGATAAATGGAAAAAGGCCAAAACTACCAAAATCAGGTCATTAAAAATATATTTTATGATTATGCTTCTGAGTAAGAGGTAGAGAACCACACACAGATATACCTATGTAAAGGAAATGACCAAAATGGTCTCTTATATTTTTCCCTTAGTTTGAAGAAAATTCTTGATGAAAATGCACACGTACATAGAACAAAGTGAAATTGGCAAAAACTAATACATCACACATGGGCACATACATAAACCCAGAACAAAGTTTCTGATTGGCCTGGGTAAGTTTCCAGTACAGTAGATGTTCTAATGATTCTTTCCCACTGACTTTAGACAGCTGTTAAAAGCTGCTATAAATTCTTATTCTCAGACATAAAAGCTAATTACTATCATAGGTTAGGAATCAATTTTACCCTTCCCTCTGTGTCACAGTGGGTTATTATATAATTAGCTACATAAAGGAGATTTTATGTCTTAGCTCAACTTATTTATTCTTTTCCACAGTAAGAAGCAACCACATGTATTTTAGGTCAGTTGGGTTGTGGTGATTCCCTTACTGACAACTGTGCCTGTTATGCATTGATACACAAGTGAATGGAAAGAAGGTCTTGGAAAAAATTTTAAAAAGGCTTACATAATAGAGATGTAAAGAAGCATAACAAATATGCTATAAAGAGTACATAGCCCATACCTGGAAGAATTCTGAAATAAGACTTTATTTAAAAGTCCTCAAATGTGTAACTCACTATCTTAAGTCAGTAGTGCAAACTTTCAATAGAGTATCTCTTGTTGCTTTAATTCTTTTCTTGATCTCTTCTTGGACTCCACAACAATGTTAGTTCTTTCATTAAATTGCATATAGCTATTACACTCTTTTAGTTTTTCTCATCCTATTTTCTTTCCATTTTTTACTCTACATGTCTTCTATGATCTAATCTTTCAGTTCAGTAAAATTCTCATTTGCTGTGTTTACTCAATAGTTAAACTCATCTATTGAGTTCTTCATGTTAACCCTTGAAACTTTTAGTTCTAGAAATACCTTTTAGATATATTCTATTGCTCTGGTGAAATTCACTATACTGTATTGATTTATCTTAACCTATAAACAGGAATTTTGATGTTCTTGTCTGAAAATATTTTATTGTCTCCACCCACCCCTATCTTTCATTTTTAGCTTATCTCTAGACATATTAGATGATTTTACATCATTGTATTAGAAAGTGTTTTAGAAACTCTAGCTGATGTAATAGTCCCCCAGAGAAGATTTTATTTTCTTTTGGGAAGTAAAATAAGTTAGAGCAGACTAGTTTGCATCAACCTGAAAGTAAATGACAGGAGGTTGTATCAGTCAGCTTTTCATCATCATTACAAAATACCTAAGAAAGATAACTTAGTTGGCGAAAGATTTATTTTGGCTCCTGGATTTCGTCCACACTTAGCTGGTTCCATTGCTTTGGGCATGGGGCGGATCAGAAGGTCATAGAAGAAAGCCATGATGGAGGAAATCTTCTTACCTCATGACAACTAGGAAGCAGAGGGAGAGAGGGGAGAGGGGGTGAGGAGAGAGAGAGAGAGAGAGAGAGAGAGAGAGAGAGAGAGAGAGAACCAGAGAGCGCATAAGGAGCCAGGGACAATATATATCTTTCCAGGCCAAGACCCCAGTGACCTACTTCCTCTAACTAGGTCTTACTTCCTACAGTTTTCACCACCTCCCAATAATGACATCAAATTATGAATCCCAAAATGGATTAATCCACTAGATGATCCAATCACCTTCCTGAAGACATCACTTTTGAATAGTGTTGCATTGGAGACCAAGCCTTGTTCAACACTGTGGAAAATCCTAGATCCAGGTTATAACAATGGTCTATTTAAAAATTTTGAGGATGGATTGTTTTCTAGTTTGCTTTCACTCCCAGAGCATATTCTTTTATAAGCTGCATTTGAAACCCTGGTCATTTACAAGAGCCTTTTCTCCTTTGTTGGTTCTGAATTCACAATTTTGTTTCCACAGCACTGAAACACTCCCAAGAGCTCTCCTAAGCTTTGGCCTCTCCATTTCTCTTTTTTTAATTGGCTTCCTTATTTCCTCTTCCATTCATCTTCAAAATCCATAGGTGCTGTAAGGAGAAAGCAAAACAGAAGGCATGTGGTTTCTTTTTCTGAGAATCTTGATTCCCCAGTTCCTAACTCTAATGGTAGCCTGGAACTCCAACTTTTATCTCATAGTCTTGAGAGGTTGACGAACAACCTGAGCCTCTGGTTTTTGCTCATCTTCTGGGATGCGCATCTCTGAAGGGTCAGAAAACGCACTACCCAGCTCAGTTCCAGACTGTTTCAAAATTTGGCCACTCATGTCTTCACTCTCTTGGATATTTTCCACTTCTTTTATATAATTGTTTTGTTGTTGTTTTCATTTTTATAATTCTTATATCATCTAGTTGTTTTAAGAAAGAGATTGGTTTGGTATAATACAGTTCTTCATAGTCAGAAATGTAAGTTGTGTAAGTCTCTTTAAAATGTCCTAAGATTTTTTGGTTAGAAATATAAACAGAAACATTCAAAATAAGAATGGGAGGAGGCATAAGAAGTGGAAATATGAACAAGAAGTTCCTGTAAAAAGAAATAGGAAAGGATGAACATCTTTAAGATGTTTTACAAAACAAATCAAACTGATATTACCAAAAGCATTTTACCTTGGAAGAATAAAAAATAACAGTTAAAGCTGGGCACAGTGGCGCATGCCTATAATCCCAGTGACTCTGGAGGCTGAGGCAGGAGAATCTGGAGTTCAAAGACAGCCTAGGTAAAAAGCAAGACGCTAAGCAACTCCATGAGACCCTGTCTCTAAATATAATAAAAAATAGGGTTGGAGATGTGGCTCAGTGGTCAAGCGCCCCTGAGTTCAATCCCTGGTGCCAAAAGAAAAAAAAAAAAAAAAAAACAGTTCAAACCATAAATACTTATAAGGTGTTTTGTACTCTAGTCAAGTAAAAAGGATTGATTTTTATCTGTAAATTGTTATTGACTGTGAAAATCAGCTGGCTTCTGTTGTTAGAAATCAGAACACAGTGCATTAGGCTGAATAAATGTGTTGCCTAGTAAACTTGCATGGTGCTAAATTACATTCAACTGGTGAGTAGTTTAATGATTTTTTTCCCCTAAGAAGTGAACATGTGAGTATATTTCAAATGGTCTGTTTTACTCAGGCAAATTTGTAGGCAGAGAGCTTACAAGCCTCACAAAAAGATAAGAGAAGTCATAAAAGTGATGAGGCAAAGCAGATATCCAAATGGCAAAGTGATCTAATTTATCTGTGAACATTTAACTGAAATTAATTCTTAAATGATTGATCATATTTTGTGACAGCAACTGTAACTTCCTCTATGCATGAGTTAGAGTCGTTCATTATGGGGATTATAAAGATGATCAATGACTTGGCTTTCTGACAAGTCAAATCACAAATACATTAAAATTCCTTGTGCCACTCATGAAATATCTACCCATGAACACATCAGGCACTCAGAATTGTCAGGCATAATTCACATATCAATTTTAATATAACTCTCAGAAGCATTGTCAACCAATACGTATTAGGTGCCCTCTGACTACATGGCCAATTAGCATTGGGAACATGTGGAAAATGTACAAATCTGTCAGGGAAATCTCCTTCCACTGTTAGAAGAAAAGATAGTGATGTATGTAAAATCATTTGTTGAGCAAAATTGTCTGAACATACAAAATGTCTCTGACATTTGATAGGTTCTAAGAATATAGACACCAGTAAAAGACTCAACTCTGCTCCCGAGCATCAGATAACATAGTTGGTTGTGTAGATATTCTCACTGACCTAAAGTGGGAGGGGGACGTGATAAGTGTTATTCATTTATTCCCTCAGCAATGTTTTTGAACAATATTATGCACTAGGTTCAAGGGACAGAAGTTAAAGGTAGTAAAATTAGATAATTGATGAATATAAAATGTCTTAAATATCATGATAGACATTTGCAAAAATCTCAGAGAAGAAACATTTCAAAAGAATTGTGGATTTAGAAGAGAGGAGGTGATAAAATTGAGGTACAGGGCTGTTCAGGCAGAGGGAAGAGCAAACATATAGAGCATGATGGTTTCGTATTTTGTCCATTTAGCTAAATAGGAACCACATTTTCCAGAATCACCTCCTCTATGGTTAGGGCTAGGCACAAGTAGTTCAAGAAAGAGTTGAAAGGTAGAAGTAGAGCCATAGTTATTTCCTAAAAGCTTAGTTGGGGCACGTCCCTATGCATAGATGGCTAGCATATTGATGCTGCTAGCTCACTGGTTTCTCACCCTTTGTGCTCCTGGGATTCCTGCCATCAGATCTTTTCTTGTGCTCCACCAAATCCTGAGCCAAACACAGGTGCAACTTGGGGGTGAAGGGCAGCAACTTCTTCTCAGACTATCTGTATAATTCAGGTAAAAGAGAGGCAAGTTCTGATTCATACTTATGAATTCTAGTTTATTCTCAAGTTACGTGTGTGTTTTATTTGCTTGTTTGTTTATTTATTTAGCTTCTCTTCCTGTCTATCTACTAATGTAGCCAACTTCTAACTCACAACCAGGCACAGAAACAAGTACTTCCACAGATCCACCAGTTTTCCCTACGGTTCCTGGTCGGTGACATTTCTCTGATGCTCCAACCATCTTTTTCCAGAGCTTTTCTTCAACAACTTTCCCCACAATTCTGTAAGGCTTAACTATACAATAAATGTTTAATTTCATGTCATTCATACTTTTTCTGCTTCCCTGTTTGAAGCCTAACTGTAAACTTTTAGGAAAAATGCTTATCTGGCAATTATGAATAGATGATATGGCTGGAAAAAAGGATGAATGTCAGGGAATTAAATGGAAAAGGGACCTCATTAGAATGTCTTTAGCACAGGATGAATGTCGAGATTTATGTTGTCTAAAATTATCACTTGCTCATTGTGGAAATGGGTTGGAACGCCTAAGTCTAAGACAGGAATAACAAGCAGATTAGATGATTGTAAATTCAAGAAAATAATAGTAGAAATGTGTTCACAGGTATAGAAGCAGAGAAAAAGGGAGGAATCTGAGATAAGTACAAATACATCTTAAAAATTGTAAATAATACTTTTAACTTTCCTGTAATTAGTGTTTACACTAGAAATGTTTTCCAACTGAAGTCTTTGACTCTCTTTGTAAGACTGTCTATAATTCATAATGTTTTAAGTAATTGCAAAACAATCGAGTTTCATGGGAAAGAAAATTAGAATACATTACAAGTAAATGTAAGTATTGATCATGAAAATTGTTGAGTGTGAGTGTGCATGTGTTTGTACTAAATGGAAATGTTACCCAATGTGGATCGGTCAGAAAGATTTGAAATCCTCTGTGGTTTTAAATCCTGTGGGCACCCAAATGTAAACATAACACCATGAAGAGGCCCAACGTTTTCACAGTGGGGTATTGGAGAAGGTGAATCTCAATAAAATCTTAAATAAAAGATAGAAGGAAGAGTTATGTGAAGTGAATATTGCTGCCTTAATTTCTAATGTAGAGAAATGACAGTTATGGTTAGCTTTCTACTCTTAAGAACTATTTAAATTGTAGCTTCTGCATTTCACTTTTTGTTAACCATGCCATTTTACTTTATAACAAAAAGGGAGAAAACATTTTTAAAAGTTGTAAGGATCATTTGCTTGTTTTCAGGTCAACTAGATATTGCCAAATTCTTCCAAATTTGTTGCTATCAGATATGTTTTTATTCTAGGTGCACTGATCAATTCTTTCATTGAAATTTTACAGAATTTATTTATGTCTCTATTCATATGCATGCCTTATTAATATAAATTTTTACAAATTTCTAGTAACACCAGACAGATAAGAATACCCTATGGGAGAAATAGTTAGAATGTCACCTTAATTAGTGAAATATATTTTGATTACTTGAAGGCAGATATGAAATTCTTTCTTCTTTGCTCCATTTCCATCATTTTTGGTCATATACCCTCTAGCTGCATATTTAGTTGTCTGTTCAGATCATGCAGTGTCCTTATGTCACAAACCAAAAACTGAATCTACTCTGCTGTACTTATCTGCCTTGACCTGGGTAATTTCCATTTGAGGATTATCTGATCTGGCAGGAGATTTGGCTGTCAGATTTGGGTGACTTCTGCTCCTTACAGCAGAATTTCCAGAAACAAAAAATGCACCCTATTTCATTGCCTATGGAGAGACACAGAGAGAGGAGAAAGATAGAAAGTGAGACTAGGAGGAGGAGAATGTTTCTATTTATTTGTACATTTATATCTGTATTTATACTCATTTTCAGTAAAGAACATCTGTAGTAACATACACCTTTACACCATTAACATGTATTAAAATGTGAAGCATCTTTAATAAATACTGAGCTTTATGCATATCCATTTGCATACAAAAGAAAAGTTCTTTGGCAGGTAGAAGGCCAAGTTAAGAAATCAGTGGATGATTTTAATAAATGTCTATTCAATACTTGAAAATGCCCACTATGGGATAAACATGGATAAAAATGTTCACCTACATTTTAACTTTCTGAACAACTCTACATATGCTCACTAATGTTATATTCAAGATTAAATCTCAAAAGTAATGTAACCATGGGAAGGGGGTGGGTGGTGTCTATGAGGATTTCCTGGCACATAGGCATCAGAAATTTTTCTATATAAAAGATAACTTGAACATTGAGCCCTCTTCTGCCTAAGCAATCACTTCTTTAGGTCAAAGGTTTTTTTTTTTTTTTTTTTTTTTTTTTTTGGTGATTGTCTTTTTGAATAAAAATCTGTCCTTTTATCTGCATGGTTCTAAAACTTCAAGGTAAATATTTATCAATGGACAATTCATTACACTTCTTTTTAAGATGTATATGACTTAATCCAGTGTTCCTTTATTCTTCCCTACTCACCCTCTCCCACTGAGGGGAGAGGTGGGTGGTGAGGATGGGAAGGACAATAGAATGAGACAGACATCATTAACCTATATACCTGTATGACTACACTACTGGTGTGACTCAGCACCATGTACAATCAGAGGAATGAGAAGTTATGCTCCATTTGTGTGCAATGTGTCAAAGTGCATTCTACTGTCATGTATAACAATTAGAACAAATTTAAAATGTTTCTTTTTAAAAAGACATATATGGCTTGGTAGACAATATAGAAACATTTAATTTAAGTTATGTCTTACCTTTTTGATTTTTCGTTTTTGTTGTTTAAAGTCAGAACCTGATACTGACATGGCCAGATTAGGAAAAAGGACCAAAATAGTTCTCCCTTCTTATGTTAATATAATGGACTCCATAATTTAACTAAGGGACAACAGGAGAAAATTAAGAAAAAAAAATAAGAATTAAAAAAGTTTGTTTTAAAAGGAGAACAAGCAAATGAATCTTGAAATAAGTGTACTTTATCCAGAGTTTTATGAACTTCCACAGCAATCTCTCAATTTCTGTTTCTACTCTCAGAGCTTACAAGTAACCATCATGATCAGTGAGTCAGGCATCCTCTACTTTTTCAATATTCATGTAAAAAATTATATGTACTCTAATCCTTTCAAATTTGTGTACTTAGGTCCAACATAGCCTTTGCTGATAAAATGTACACCTGGAATTTGGTAGTGAATATGCTAGTTAATCTATATATACTTTTGAAGTACAAATAATTTTCACTTTATTGATTAATATTTACATCATTTTTGCATTGTAAACAACTCACATATGTTATCTTGCCTACTTTTTACAAAAACTTGATCCTCAATTTATAAGTTATAAATAATGTTGCTCAGGTCTTAAAGAGGTCACATGCTTCCAAAAGACATACAATTAGTCTGTGACTGAACTGACACATAAATTCCAATCACATTTCCCAATATAATGCCACCAAAAAATTAAGAATCTTGTCCACTTTTCTTATTGACAAAGGAGACATCATAAATGTTTATTTCATGGGATTGTTGGAAGGATTAATCTCAAATATCTGTGGACACAATTTGGGAAAAAATAATCTGGAACAGAGGTTATTCAAATTTAATCTTCTGTGATCTATGGAAATCTAATAGTAAATTAGGGGCAACAGGACAATATGGTTAAATTAATGCTTCAGATACTAATCTTTGGGTTTTTGTTTGTTTGTTTGTGTGTTTGTTCTTGGTGATAGAGAGAGATCTCAGGGCTCTGCTCATGCAAGTCAGGTGCTTTATCTCTGAGATGCATCTCCAGTCCCAGTCCCTTTGGGATTTTTAAAATTACTTTTCTTTTCATGATTCTTTCTTTCACAACCAGAGGCTTCCCCATGCCTTTCTGAAGAATTAGGACTTTTACAGAAGAAATAACAAGAGCAATAGGATCAATATTCAGTTTATGACTTCCAAAATAAACTTTAAAACCATCATTTTATGAAATTATTAAAAACCAAAAGGCTTTTGGTTTGAAAAGTTTCCTCTATGACTTATCAAGAGATAGAGCAGAATATAGTTTTTATGAAATGGTAATGAAAGAGACAGACTCCCTTCCCTGTTCTTAAAATATTAGACAGGAATTACTTGGAAAGGAAATAAGAAAGTCGTATTGTTTTAGGATTAGTCTTGGGGAAGTATATAAATATTCTAAGTCAAAAATGCATTTAATAAACATAATTGGCTTGGCAACATAGCTTAACACAGTTCATTGGAGAGTATCAGTTGTCTACCTGAGTGACCCTCTGACTAGAGACTGTGGCTCAATGCTGTTGCCCACTGCTCTCTGCCCAGCATCACTAGAGAGGATCGCAGCAGGTCATTAGCAAAGGAAGAGGTCAAATTTGAATTTCAAGGTATGGTTTCTACTAAACGCATACTCTTTTACATCATCATAAAATTGAAAAATCGTAATTTGAACCACGGTAAGTTGTAGACTGTCTATATTACATGAATACACTGATATAAAGTACTTAAAATAGTCAAATTCATAAAAACATAAAATAGAATGGTGGTTACCAGGAGCCGGGGGAAGGGAGAAATAGGAAGGTGTTATTTAATGAGTGTAGAGTTTCAGTTTCACAAGATGAAAAAGAGTTCTAGGGAAGAGTGTCGGTGATGGTTGTGCAACACTGTGAATGCATTTAATTCCACTGAACTACACACTTAAAAATGGTTAAGATGCTAAAATTTATATTATGTGTACTTGACCAATTTTTTTTTTTTTTTTTAATTCAGGGGATAAAAGAGAAGGACATAGTTTCAGGTATTCCCAAGAGTAACTGATGTTTGGTACCAAGTTTTTGGAAGAATTGGAGTGACTGCTCTGGATGCTAATGAGGAAGGGGAGTGACTAGCATACGGTAAACAATGCTTTTTTTTGGTGATGTGGTATGGAAGGCAGGAGTGTGGTCAACATCAACAGATCATGACCTCAGAATGCAGTGATTGTAGGCTGAAGAGCTCCAGAGAACACATGGTTGGATAGTGTGTTGTTCTAACTTACAGTATATGACATTATAAAGAGTAAATTTAATGTGACTAGAAAATGAATTATCATTTGCACTTTCCTGCATAATCTAGGTAAGACCTGGATTTGTTATCATCTATGGAGAACAGTAACAACCTTGGCAAGGTCGTTAGATTCCTTTAGGCCTGGGTTGCTTGATGGATGGTGCAATGTCATGATTGATATCATCAACATTGCATTAATGACATTATGCAATTCAAGAGGCAAGAAGATCCAACTGTTTTAATAAAAAATAGGTTCAGACTGGTCATGGAATTCTGGGTAACACCAGTATTGCTGTTTTTTCTTGAGGTTGGAGATACGAATTTAACCAGGGAGATCAGGTTTGAACATAAAGAACAAAAAAAGATGGCTTCTGACCTGAGCAAGCACTGAAACTTCCTGGAAGGATTCCCATGTGTACTGTGCTAGTCACTACACAATTATATGTGCATTGTGTTTCATCACTGTGACTAAAATATCTGACAACAAAAATTTAGAGGAGAAAAAGTTTATTTGGGGTTTACAATTGCAGTGTTTCAGTCCATGGTCAGCCAACTCCATTGCTCTGAGTCTGAGATATGGCAGAATATCATGATAGTAGGGAACGGCAGAAGAAAGCTGCACAGCTCGTGGAAGTAGAGGAAAGGGGAGGAAAGAGAGGAGCCAGAACAAAATGGCACATCCCTAGTTGTGATGGGTTGACAGATCTGACTCCATGAGAATGTTATAGGCCAGACTCTAAGGGAAATGACTAAACAGACTCCATTCTGCTCTGAGACTCCATGTTTTGTAGGAAATAAGCTTCTCCCATGGGAACACCCTGCCTCTGTGCCCATCATCAGTTACTTGGTGTGACATGTTTAATAATATACAATGGCAACTCCTATGAAGTAAAGAATTGCTCTCTTTTGATTCCTGTTGCTCCTAAACAATGTACCATGTAAACCGTAATTGTGTGAATGTTAGCAACCATTCTTTAGTTTGTACCTAGGTAAGGGTCATTTTGACCCACTTCCCCCTCTGTCGATGATCTCATGATGTTAATGTGTAATTTTGAATCATAGCAATAGACACTTATGATTAATGTGATTTTGGGTATAAGAACCCCTAAACCCTATGGTTGGAGCTGTTCTCCCAAAAGTCATTTTTGGGGGCATTGTGTGAGACAGTCAGCTGGCCAGCTTAATAAAGACTCTCAAATTTGGACTTCTCAGTGGTGATCCATCTGTTCTTAAGTTGCACCCCATAACACTAATGACCTACTTTCTTCAGCAATACCCCTCCTGCTACCTAGTAGTCCATTACTACCCAGCAATCCATTCAAATTATTAATTCATCAAATGGATTAATCTACTGATTAGGTTACAGGTTACAACTCTCATAATCATTTCACCTTTAAACATTCCTGCATTGTTTAATATATGAGTTTTTCGAGGGGATGCTTTGCATCTGAACTATAATGTACTTACTCATTAAAACATACATAAATAAATATCCCCATTATTTTTAATTCTCACGGTCATGGATCACAGGGTTGTAAAATATTCTTAATCAAATTTTTTGTATAAAAAGAGCTCAGGAAAGGGTTTTGAACAGTGACTTCATATCCTGTGGGAGACATGTTGAGACATGTTTTTGAACACATAAAAGCACAGGCAGAGAAATACATCCAGGGTCCCACTCACTCTAATTCTTCAATTCCTCCTTTCCTTTGACCCTTGAAGGATCACCAGGAGCTCACTAAGGTTCCCACGAGCATGACTAAAAAACAATACATGTTTTCATCACCAAAGTCATTTCTAACCTAGGTAGAGGCATGGAATGAGTTAGGATGTTGCTTTCTGCTCATTGTATTATACATATCTTATTAGAAATTTGAAATATTTAATACTACACTGGTATTTGAAACTCAAGCAGCAAGGAAAATAGCAAATTGTTTTCATAGTACTGGTAAATTTGGAAGATACATTTTTTTATTAGACATTGCATCTATTTTTTGAAGAAATACAAGTTTGCTAGTTAGTTTTAATAATATTACTTTAATTAAAAAACCCTACAATTCTTGAACAATTATTAAAATATCAAGAACTCAAAGAAAAAGAGGTCACCTTAGGGGTTTCAAGATGGCAGTTTGTACATATCTATCACTCACATTTTTCTCCACAAAATAGAACCAAAACCACAAGTGTTCAAGTGCATGTTGAGTGATCAGTTACAGGGAACTGGTGGAGTTCAACAGCACAATCAGTTATCTGGTGAAACCCAGAAATATTAGATATTAAAGTAAGAGAAGCAGAGTACTCCAGCACCAAGTGCTTGTGAATCGGCAAGGAGAGAAGGTCAAACTCCATTGGGTTATAGGTAAAAAAAAAGGGAGGGCTGGAAATCTTTGCAAGCACAAAATCTGGCATCTTGCAAACATATATTCCAAACAGATAAGAGACCTAAGATCTGCACATTGAACTCCATGAAATTCTAGGCATTTCCCAGAATATACATTCAGTGCTTGAGTGGGAATCATCTTGAGAAGGGTCCAATTGTTTGAGTTTGCTGCTCAGAGGATCTCCAATACCCAATGCCTCTTGAGTGATCATTTTGTAATTGGAGAGTGACTCTGGCCCAGACTACTAAGGATTCTGTGCTGTGGGGAGGAGTGGAAGTCACCTACCTTTAAAACAAGTGTTTCTGAGTGTGTAGCCCTGAGGGAGTGAACAGTTCTGTGTGATGTAATGTGGTGTGGATCACATGGAATTTGTGACCCCTCCCAATCACAGATCTTTGCAGCACTCATCCTTTCCCACTAATGGGAGTGCCCTGGGATACACCCCAACATTTGTACTACCTTAAGAACAGTCAGGCCAAGGAACTCCAGAAAGAAAATTTGTCTAGGAAGCTTATCCTTCCACACTGGCTCATTATTCACTAACATGTAGGGTTAGTTAGGTGCTGCCCTCTAAGCGCTCAGCCCACTGAGACAACCATTGTCTACCAAGTTCCACATTCCACACTAGCTAATTCTAATGTGCAAAGCTGCTGAGAAGAATTCCACAAACTTTGACTCCTACCCATCATGGGGTCAGCACCACCGTGGAAACAGTGTTGGGGATGGGGTGCTGAATAACTCCTAACCCTTGTTCTGTGTTTTTTTTTTTTTTTTCTTTATTCTTTTTCTGTTTTATTTCTCCTCTTTTAAAATTATAGATATTTTCCCTTTTTATTTTCTCCTTTCTTTCATTGTTTTGCTTTTATCCTGCTTCCTTTTGTTCTCTTTTCTATTTTTCTCTTTTATTTTATTTGTTTTATTTTTTTGCAATGCTAGAGAATGAACCCAGGGCCTTGTGCTTGCGAGGCAAGTACTCTACCAACTGAGCTATCTCCCCAGCTCCTCTTTAAATTTTCTTCTATAAGTTGTTACACTTTCTTTTCTGTTTTTTTTTCTATAATTGTTGGCTTTTTCTTTCTTCTAATTTTTTTATTTTACTGATTTTTTTCTTTATCTTTTATTTCTTATTTTCTGACACTTTCCATTATATTGCTGTTGTTGCATTTTGTTATTTTCAAACTTTTTGCTGTGTGCAGCTGGGGTAGAGCCCAGGACTTAGTGCACATAGGACAAGCAGTCTTCTGCTGAGCTACATTCCCAACCCAGCTGAAAGGTATTGCATCTTGATCCAGTCACAACCCACTTCCACACAAATATTTTCAGGTACTTTAGAATAGAGGGAACAGAACCACTAGAAGATGACATATCCACAAGTTGACACAGCTGTGGGTTATGATATCCTGCTCCTTGAGAGCCACCCCAAATCAAGAGTAAATAAGGAGATTCATAAATGCTAAACAAGCATTACAAAGGATACTTAAGGCAATCCTACACCCAGAAGAGGAAAAAAGATAAGCACAATCAGGAGAACTTATAAAAGAATAAATTCCACTAGAAGAGAAAACACATGAATGATAAAGAGGAAAGAATCAAACATTAATATAGCTTAAACAATCAAGCTTCTAAGATGTATAAGAGAGCAAGAAACAAACACTGAATATTCCAAACAACTGGAAGAAAAACAATAAAATGATAGGAATAAGTATATGCCTTTCAAAAATATTTCAGAATGTCAATGGCATTAATTATCTAAAAAAAGATGAAGACTGGCTGAAAGGATTAAAAACTAAGACTGAACAATATTACCTTGCAAGAAACTCACCTCACCTGCAAAGATAAATGAATACTTAAACTGGAAGAATTGAAATTGATATACCAAGAAAATCAAAACCAAAAGCAAACAGAAATAGTGATATTATGTTTAACAAAATAGAGTTTAAGACAAAATCATTCAGAAGAGACAAAAAAAAGTCACAACACATTGATGGTGAAAATAATTCATCAAGAAGACACAATGATTTTAAATATATATGCTTGAACATTAGAGCATCCAATTTTATAGAACAAACATTACTAAATTTATCTTAGACTTGATGCAAAGGTGTGAAAAACCACAAAAAATATAATAATTTCTTTTAAAATACTATATGCTAACATTATTTTCTTTAATCATTCAACTCTTATATTGATTGCAATTTCTCATATTTACAAATGAAAGAATAATTACTATTGATAATTTATAAAATCATTTCCAAAGACATCATAACTTTAGGTGAATGTTGTTCACTATTCATGCCCTATCCATTCCTACTAATATGTAAATTAAATATTTAAATCTCTTCTTTCTACCAATAGGTGGCACTAAAAATGTACATATTCCAATAATAAAATAGTTCACCACTATGTTGGTTTAAGAAGCCTTCTTTCTACAATGTAATTTCAGCTGTGGTTTGAATCAAGAACACCTATCAACCATTAAATTATTCTTATGTGAATAAGAAGAATTTCATTATGCAAGTAAAATATAAAATGATTATAGTAATGGACCATTACAGAAAAATATTTTACTTTATTAGTATTATGAAATTTATATTGTAATCTATTAAATTACATATTATTTAGCAAATTGGATTATTATGTTTTCTCCATTATTATTAGTATCTGGTAAGACTGCAATTTGCATTATAGTCTGGGATATTGATGTTTGTGTAAACAATGCATATAGATGAATATCACAAATTTCAGAATTTTGACTTTGCTTGCACTTTAACAAATATATTCTTTGTCTCATAGTGTATAATAAAACTAAGAGTGAATATCTGAGCACTTGTATTAATTTTTTGTGCAGCAATCTTCATTTTACCCATGTACACATAGTTAACATCTTTGCCTTTCAGTATAAAAATATTCTAATATCTCAATCATTTAGATTCCTTTTAAATGTAGTTCATACAAGAAGTTCATTTCAACAACTCATAGGGGAAAAAGAAAACCTTATGCTATTCATTGTGCATTTTTAACAGCAGTTTTATTAAAATGATTTATTGCCTTAAGACAAAACCTAATGACATTTCTGTTTTATAACTCTATTTTATCCTGGGCTTGGTTAGCATGATTTATTCAGTTTTTTTTTTTTAAAGAAAGTCTGAACTGCTGTGTAGCTGTAGCTATTTTATAGCAAATGTACTTTACATTATAATATTAAGCATGCATATTTTTTACTGGAAATTTCCAATAATCAAATATCCTTGAGTAGTATCAGTGCTTTTATTGGAACCCATTGAAGTCTTATTATCTTGTACAATTTATCTCAACTATACTTCTCTAAATTCTTACTATTTTCTGTTCCTTAAGGCCTCAAAGAAAAACAAAATGAACCTGAAATTAGGCTTTATTTAATTTATTTCTAATGTTTTTTCTCCAATCAGAGACAGTTCAATACGAACCCCCTCACCCTTTGTCCTTTTGCTAGCAGGGATCCAACTTAATTTTATTGCTTTACTGAACTACCAAATTGTACATCTTGATGCCCTCCATCCTAGCAACTACTTCTGGAGAATAACATACATATGAGAGTCACTTTCTTTGATTACCCTTTGCTCTTTCAATCACTGTACTCAGATTTTGTGCTTTTAAGAGTTATAGAATAAGGCAAGCAAAAACTTTAATCATCATAAGGGACCAAAACCATAAAGGAAAAATATTTGCTACTCTAATTTGAAAATGCAGGAAAAGATTCAGGCATGATCAAATAGGGATGTATCTAGGACTTTACGATAGCCATTCTCCAAAATAGACTCCAAGGATACTTGCCTCCTAGAATTCAAGCTCTTATATAGCCCCTCACTCATTAAAACTATTGGTAGAAAGAAGAGACTTAAATAGAATTAGCTCAACTACAGATTAGTAGTAATACATTATGTATTAATAGTGAACAGCATATACCTAAAAGTATGGTCCACGTGGCCAATAGCAGATAGCATAAATGTTAGTATGTCACTCCCAAAACTGTTATTGGAAGCCCTGGTTTCAGGCTTGGATACTCTTTTTTATTCACTTTGTTTCAGAGTTTTTCTCTGGGGAAAAGAGAACCATATTATAGAAATACCATATGGGATATTAGGAGCATTTATCCACACCTGTAATTCCACTAACTGGGAAGGCAGGAGAATCACTTAGGACGATTGTGTCTCAAAGTAAAAATATTGAAAAGACTGAGGGTATAGCTCAGTTGTAAAGACCCATGGGTTTAATCCCCAGCACACACATGTGTGCGCGCACGCACGCACACACACACACACACACACACACACACACATGCATATATATATATATATATATATATATATATATATATAGAGAGAGAGAGAGAGAGAGAGAGAGAGAGAGAGAGAGAGAGAGAAAGGAGAGAAATACCACATGGGAAAAAAGAAAGTGAGGCTTCCAGTTGACAGATCACAGAGAACTGAACCTTTCAAGAAAAAAAAAAAAAGGTTAATTTGAAAGTACACAAGAAATGAGTTTGAACGTACATCCTCCAACCTCAGTTTAGTCTCATAAGAGACCATGAGTCTGAAACACACCAGTTAAACTACATTCAGATTATTTTTTTGGTTTAGTTTTTGCAGTAATGGAGATTGAACCCATATCTAGGCAAGTGCTCTACCACTGAGCTACACCTGCAGACCCCTACACATAGATTTTTTACACATCGAAACTAACAGTTAATAAACGTATACTGCTTCAAGCTGCTAAGTTTTAGAGTTAATTTGTTGTATTCTGTTTTGGAGTAATGTGTGCAGTAATAGGTATTTAACAGATGTTAGGTAATATCAATCCTCTGTCTACATCTCTCTGTACTTGACTCTGAATATGTAAATTTACATCAACTACAACTAGATATAAATTAATTAAGGAAATAAAAGGGAACAATAATTATCTGTCTCTATCACATGGGTTCTTTATCAGGGACTTGCAAAGTATAGCTCACTTGTCATATTAGACCTATCCCCTCTTTTTGTAAATAAAGTTTTATTTTAACAATGACACTTCAATTACTTTGCATTTTGTCTATGACTGCTTTCATGCTACAGTTGCAGAGGTGGGTCATTAAGGGTAGAGATCAAATGGCTCACAAAGTCAAAAATTTGTACTGTTTAGTCCTTTATTAAAAAGTTCGCAAACCCTGTTCTACATGGTAAGCAGCCTACACCTTGGTTGAATTCTTCCAAATTAGTAGCGATTGCAGAAATAAAAAGAAATATCTGTAACTTGACAGGTACCTGATGCACAGTAAGCTCAATAAATGAACCATAGAAAGAAAGTAGTTAATTAAAGACTCGGTGAGACATCATTGAAGAGAGCCCATTGCTACAGAAGTAGATTAGTCCTTCACTGAAGAAATCATCAGTGAGAACTGGCAATCACTGAGTAAGATAATTTGGAATGTATATGCAGAGCCAGGAATCTGGAACCATTAAAAGATGCCAGGAAAATAAAAGCAAAATAAAACTAAATAAAAAACTAAACAAAAGAAAGCAAAAACAAAAACAAACAAGCAAACAAACAAAACACCAAGTTCTTGCCTTGTGGATCTTAGAATATTGTTAAGATGAAGTTAGTATTTGAAGAGGATAGGATATGAATGACATACTATGAGAAAGACTGTTAGAGATGGAGAGCTGATATCAATTTCTGTTAAAGGAACGAAATATAAAACAGATAAGGAATATATAGCAAATAAATGGGGACAAAGATGGAAGATAAAAAAGGAGCTTTTTTATTAAAAGCAAGTTTAAGGATAATTGGTGGATTTGTTAAGTAAACATTTTGTCCTTAATCTGCTTTACTGATTCATTCATTTTTTAATACATTGAAGAAATACTTTTTAAATTTAAAAAATGAAATTGGAAAAATAATAGATATAGGAAATTTAAGGATAATTTTTCTAAGTGTCTCATTCTGAATTTATTATTAGGAATTTCTTTTCATATGGAAGATATTGAAGAGAAGTGTCTAACTTCTTTGCATCATAGATACAACAACTTTCTTCATTTTTGTTAAGAAAAGGTTATAAGAACTTACTTTATAGATTTCATTATTTGAGAAAGTTTTTCCCTGAAATCCAGATAATTTCTTTCTACAATTTTTTAACCTTTTTAAAATTTAAATCTAGCTAAGTTTCTCCAGAAGTTAGTTGAAAATGTAAGCTAGAGTATATGTGCTATTGCTAAAATTAGAAATCATGCTTTTTACCAGTGTACTATAATTATATATAGTAATTGCGAGATATTTTATTCTTAGCATGAAAATTGGCATTTATCACAGTTATAATAAATATTCAATATGAGAACATTCAAAACATGAAAAATAATGTACTTTTCTCATAGTTAAGAGAATAAAACATGTTAATTCTATAGAAATTTCTACTTCTAATTTGGACTCCATTTATACCCTATTTTATTTTATTTTGTCAAAATGGGGATTGAACCGAGGGGTGCTTCACCTCTGAGGGACATTCCCAGCCCTTTGTTACTTTATTTTTGAGACAGGTTCTTGTTAATTTTCAGAGGCTGACCTCAGACTCCTGATCCTCCTGACTCAACTTCCCAAGTCATTGGGATTAGAAGCATGTGGCGCCATACTTTAAATGATAGATTTTATCATATTTTAACCTTTGATTAATATAATCTTTCAAGTAACCTTTAGAGCCTAACATAGACATTCTTCATGAAATTGATCCAAATATATGTAAAATTGCATTAGAAGAAGAAAAAATTTTCACTTTGTTGTTGTTGTTTTTTCCCCCTGTATCTAACAAGATAGTATAGTACATTGGAAACAGAAACATTAGGGAAGACAAGAAGGGCTGTGTCCCAATCCTGCCTTCACTTAATATTTCGCTGGACTCAAATCAATTATTTTCTTTGAATCTTATTTTCCTTGTCTATGAAGATATCGATCAGAATTGGTGATACTGAAGTTCTCATGTATATCTAAAAGTATATGATTCTAATACAAGCAATTAAAAATACTTGGTAGGGCCAGGGCTGTGGTGCATATCTGTACTCCCAGTGATTCAGGAGGCTGAGGTGGGAGGATCTTAAGTTTAAGGTCAGCCTCAGCAACTTAGTGAGGCTCTTCTTAAAAAAAAAAAAAAAAAAAAAAAAAAAAAAACATGCTGGAGGCTGAGGATGTGGCTTAGTGGTTAAGCATCCATGGGTTCAGTTCCTAGTACTGAAATAAATAAATAAACAAAAATATCAAGTAATCTGTGAAAAATATGTATAGAAACACTAATGTCAATTCAACTGTACAATTATCAGAGGAAAACCATTTTAGGTTCCAGTCCTCTAAAAAAATGTATTTCACTAAAAAAGAAACCTAACACTACTCAGTTCAGGTTAAAATTTGTATACCATAAAATGTACAGAACTTGAGTTTAGAATAATGAAAGTGAACAAACACATTTTCCTATGTTTCCATCCTCAAATCATTTCCATTCTACTGCAGATTCCTCAAGTCCCATCTCCAGTCAATTCCCTTCTCCATCTATTACTCAGAAGGCAATGACTTTTCTACTATTCTGATTTCTACCACCATAAATTTGTTTTCTCTGCTTGTGAAATGCATGTATATGAATCACATAGTGTACACTTTTTAGGCTGGGTTCTTTTGTTCGACAGCTTTCTGAAATTCATTTATGTTGCTAGATATATCCATGCACTATTCATTTGTATTGACAAATAGGAAGTATTTTTATTAATTTTGTATGATTTGGAAATACAACATACTGGTTCAGAGACGTTTGATTTGTTTTCAATTTCAGGTATGAAAAAGGTTACAGTGATAAAATTTATTACATGACCTTTTGTGGATGTAATTATTATCCTGGGGTATAAACCTAAGCAAAGAAATGCCTGGAAATAGCAGAGGTATATTTACCTTCATTAGAAATAGCCAAATAAATTTTACAAAATCATTGAACAATTTTATGTTTTCACCAGCAGGGTATGGGATTTCTACCTGCTCAACCACCTTACCAATTTAAATTTTATACCTTGGGTTCTGTGAAGTTTTAAACTGCATCATTACTAATGGTATTAAATATCTCTTTGTATATTTGGTGACCATTTATACTTTCCTTATGGGTGAAATACTTGTTTAATTTAATTTATCAAACTGTTAAATAGGCAAATAGGACTATTTTTTAAAAAGGAAAAAATTCTGTTAATAAAGATATCATTAGTCAATTGAAAATGGTAATTACAGATGGAAGAAAGCATTAGGAATACATATAATACATAAGACAATGTATATACATAAAGAAACGAACAAAACCTTTTATTCCAAATAGATAAATAATTCAGACAAATTTTAAAAAGTGTAAGACAAATTTTCAAATATATATATATATATATATATATATACACTAGTTTCTAAAGCATACTTTTGGATAGGCTCTTATGTGAAAAGGAGATCAAGGAGCAAAGTTCAGAAGAAAACTGAAAAGGCGCTTGTCTTATTTCTATTGTTGGTAGTTTACTCTTATTTCATGTCTTCAATAAGTGGTTTGATAATAAGCATATTAATAAACATGTACAATATAAAATTTTCTCCAGTGTAAGAATTACTTTGACATTTTCATTGTATCTTTCATGCAATAATTTATTTAATCTTTATAAATCCAATGTATAATTTTTTTCTTTTATGGAGAGAATTTTTTAAAGCAAGCTATATATACTATAATGTGGAGAAGTTATTTTGTTTTTAATCCATATTTTCTTTAGGAACTCCTACACATTTATATTGAACCTTTAGAGCTATGACTTATTTCAAAATATTTTTGTATATGGCATAAACTAGAGAGTTTCATTTTCTTCTATATTAAAATCATGTTGTTTCAGTAAAATTTCTTGAAGAGATGTTCCTTTCCTCTTTAAACTATTCTGTCATATTTACTGAAAATTAATTGGTCTCACATACATATGTATGTTTCTGTATCTTGACCCTTTTATCTATACCATTGCTTTTTATGTGTCTGTGTGTGTGTGTATAGGATATATATATGGATATTTTATTTCAAATTTTATATAAGTATGTATTATATAACATGTATTATATTATTTTATACTAAATTATAATATAGATGTGCCTTCATCATATTTGCTTTATTTTTATAGACAAAAATTAGAAATAGCTAAATATTCTTTGGTGGGTTAAATGATTAAATAGGCCATGGTACATTATGCTGTAGAATTCTATTAAGCAATAAAAAGGAATAAATTATTGATACACACAACCTATACTAATCATCAGAGAATTCAGTTACATGAAAAAAAAAGCTAGTCTAAAAATCTTGCTTACTTATAATTGTATTTATGCAGCATTTTCAAAATTAAAATATATACAAATGAAGACACTATTACAAGTTTTTTAGGGATAAGAAGGCAGAGGGTGGGTGTGTTTATGGAAGGGCAGTACAAGGTATTTTATAGAACCCACTTCATGGTGTGCATATGAACCTACACATGAAATAAACTTGCATACACAAATATATGAGCAAAAGTAAAACTGGGGAGAGAGAGGTGTACTCTGCCTTCAATATGCTGGTTATGATAATGCAGAATAGATTTTCAAGCTTTTATAATTGGGGGAAACAGGTTCAAAGCTACAAAGGACCTGTGTGCATTTATTTTTTAAAATTGTATGTGAATCTATAATTACCTGAAATAGTTTAAAGTTAATTGTGTTTTTTAAAATTCCCCCTGAGATTGAGATTACGTTATTGATTCGTGTGTTATTTGAAGCAACGATGTTTAATTTTGAAATAACTGGTGATTTTCTAGTCATTTTAGTATCTTTTCCTAATTTAATTCCATTTTATCAAAGAACATATTCTATGATATAAGTCTTTTTAAATAACTATGTGCTGCATTCAAGTGTTGGAATCAACAGCAAACAGCATTTATGTTGGTAGTCCCATAAGATTATGTGTCCTGACGACATTGTACCTATCTTAGCTTGTATAGGTACACTCTATATTGTCAACACAATGACAAAATCCCCTATCAATGCATTTCTCAAAACATAACCATTGGTAAGGGACATGACTACATGTTGATATTGTTTATTTTCTAATTTTCTAATTTTGTATATATATTTTTTTATGTCAGGAGGACTAATCCTTACCATAATTTTAAAACTAATTTGCTGTTACTCAAGAGTTTTCTTTGTGTGCACCTAGAAAATCCCAGCAGAAGGGGTTTTTGATTGTTTCTTTCTTCATTTGTTTTTTCCCAGATTATCATAAGTGAGAGTCAGCACACTATTACAGCTACCTTGGATTAAACCTTGGTTCCACTATTTTATTTATGGGGTTAAGTAGTTATATTTTATTCAGTGGAAAAAAATATATATCTATATATATCACTACATTAGTATTGTAGAGGGAGAAAATAGTTTTCAAATTTCCATACCAGTTGAACTAGGCACGTAAAACTACCAAAGATATACCTAAACAAACAAGCACACAGCATTCTATTATGAGATATCTGCTAATTTTATTTCACCAATGCATTAATTTGCCACCTTGGAAGACTAGATGCAAGACTCCAACACATTCTTTTTGTCTTCTTAGTATTGAAATGTCTTACCCTTCTGAAATTCAATTCTGATTTTGTTTAAGCTGTAGGTTAAATATTTCTTTCCACATGTCTGTCTTCATTTTCATACATGTTGCAGAAGATTAACAAATTTCCTGTGGAGGCATTTGTATGTCTAATTACTGTTGTCATTACTGTGGCTTACAATTCTTGCTCCAGTTCTTCCTGTTGCTACTGTTTTCCAATCAGCTTCCTTCTTCCTCCTGGTACTGCTTCTACCCACATCTGGCCAAGGAGCTCATATACTTGTGCTGGCAAATAACAGCTGCCGGTGCCTTATTCAAGACTTTCCCACTTTATAAATTTTCATCAGCCACTCTTGATTTCACAGTGAGGAGAGTTTAACTGGCTCCTACAAATGTCTGTTTTTTCAGACAAGAAAAACAGATTCCCATGTACTGTTGCCAGGCAATCTAATGATCCAGAAATCAAATTTGATTCTATTCCTTATTTTCTTTTATTAAATTTTTATCATAAAAATTTTCAAGAAGACACAAATAGCACAAAAGAGTATAGTGAGATCCATGTGCCTTCTAAATAGCTTCAATAAATTTAGCAGATGGCCAATTTCATTTTATCTATATACATGTAATAGTCTTTTCTTTCCATTCAATTAGTTAAAAACAAATCCTAGTCACTCTATCATTTCACCCATAATGCTTTATGATGAGAGTTTTGAAGATGAAAACTTGTTCTTAACATAATTGTCACTATTATATCTAAAATAATTTATAATTCTTGAATGTCATAAATCTGTGTGTTCTATCATCCCTGATTATGGCACCATGGGTTTATATGAAAAATAACTGAGGTAGTTGTAACCAGGAGAAGCATTTGCCGTTTATTTGTAATTTTAGAACTTGTTCTGATTTATTGCGATGAATTTTGTACACATTCATTGTATTTAGTTTAGATCATAGGATTAGTATTATAACCCCTCAAATACCATGCATAGATCATATTCAAAATTTTTAAAATGATTTTACATCAGGATTGTCTTTTTAGGAAGTGAGTACAAGAACTAAAGTACTTGATGTGCATTTAGAGTCGATCTAATCTTATGTAGCCTTCATTTATACCCATCTCTCACTCTTGTCTTTAAATCAACCTATTAATGTATTATGTGCATATTTACCATGTTTTGTGCATGTATATGCACATATATACAGATGATAGTGTAAGTAAAGAATACAAAAGTAAAGATTTATTTTATAAAATGAAACATAGAAAATTATCTGTACACAAAACAGTCTACCCAAGAATCTAATCAAGTCAACTGAAAATGCCTTAGGACTCGAAACATTCAGGAAGGTGACACAATATAAAATACATATTCAAAAAGCAATGGACTCTCAATATGCCAGCAAAAATTAGTCAAAAGTAAGATTTTTTTTTACTTGACATTTTTGAATTTTTATTGGTTCTTTTTATTATACATGATGATATTATGTCTGTTTTGCCAAAATAATAAAAGCATGGAACATATCATGTTCTAGTTCAGATCCCACTATCACTCCTTTCCCTACCTACTGTTCCCTTCTTTCTATTGATTTTTCTGTCATTTATCCACAGTTATTTTTTTTTAACACAGCTTGTTAGCAAGATACTTAAAGCATATATATTCCCCTAGTATCTGAGTAAAGGGGAAAGGGCATATGACAGATCTTGTTCTGTAGTTGAGGAAATCAATACTCAGAAGAATATTTGGTGTAAGGAACAAATGAAGGAGCCCGTTTTTGAACCCTGATGTCTGTACTCTTTATACCCACTATGGTGGATCTTCCTCTGCATCCAGTCTTCCTTCTTCACCTGCCATGGTGTCAGGTATCCTTAGAAAAAGGTTGGCAGTTGCTATAATTTCAGATGTAGTCATTTTGAGGGGAAAACATAATTCTTAGCCTCACTTGTCACCATCTAGTATTCTTTCTCTTAAAAGTCATCAATAAAGAGAAGTCACCAAAATACCTATCAACAAGATGTATTCTTTGACATTTCCACATGAAGAGTGCCAATGGCTGCAATGATGAGTGCACCCTTTCCTCACCGTGAGATGCTCTCACTGATCTCAGAATCCACTCTGCTGCACAGCCCAGGAGATCCCAGATCTTCTCAAGTACATCACTTCAGTAGCTTATAAATACATCTTCCAATGCACCAAGTTTATTCAACCATATTTTAAGAAGTAACTACATGCAAAAGAATGTGATAAGCATTACATTTCACATAAACATAATCAAGCACTGCCTTCAAATTAGATTACAGAATACAAAAGTGTATGAATTATTTAAAAACACAGAATTGAACTTGTCTTAAAAGTGGGACAGAGAAAGTAATATAAAAACTAAACAGGGTTTTATAACTTCTAGAAAAGAACAGGGTAGAAATATATAAGTGAGAAGATAACACTGACCAAATTTCACAAGTGAAAGCAGAGGCGGGGGAGTAGAGTTTATGAGGCAAATTATCAACATGTAAGAGAGACAGACATTATTCTCAGTATAATCCTTTGACTGGATGCCATACTTCCACTTGCCTTGCAGGAGGCTTGACATTTAAAGCAGAGTATTTACATTCATGCTAAACAACTTGATCTCAATGGCACTAATAACCTATTTATATTTTATACATTATGCTGGGTATAAATCAGTTCAGCAAGGTTTCCATAAAAAAGAATTTCATCAGTTTCTACTTCAGTTTCTACTTCATCAGTTACTACTACTACTACAGTTAATCTACTACAGATTACTTTCCCTAGTATCTCTTTAAAATCATTTTATACTTCAGTATATATTTTATTCTGTATAAAGATTCAAATGTCTTCATCAAGGTCAGTGTCTACTGATATAGTACATTCACTGAAAATTGTGGCAAGAATCATGTCAACACAGAACGCATTTTGAAAGGCTAATTAATAAATTAATATGCAATTTTAATTTGTGCAAAAATTGTTCAAATAGATTTGAGAGAGAACAGTACTGTTCTCTGGAGAGAATAATATTGTCAATAATTTGCATTCTTTGCAGATAACTGGAAGCTGGCATTTAATAAAATTCTTAACTCTTTTATCGTGGAATACATCAACTCTGGCAGTCTGGTCTGAGGGCCATTTTATCTTTGTTCCCACAGCTCAGCAGCTCTCTAAGTAACTATGTCAACAGGTGGGTCATTTACCACTATGGACACATGCATACATATAAACACAGAGTAAGCCTAATGCTTACAAGTAGTTTACATATTACTTACAATGGTGTTGTGTACTTAGCAAAAATCCATTTTAAAATCTATTACTGGAGCTTTAGTCTTATTAATGAGATTAAAATTTAGAGGAAGTAGTTGTATGCTAATGCCTACACAAACAAAATATTTTCTTCTTCAGAGTTAATTTTAATTTGTTTAACCTAATTTTCATCAAGTATTATTTGATGGAATAACCAGGGATGAATGTTAAAATTATGACATTTTTTAATGATTGATAAGTTTTTAATTGAAGAATTCCATTAATGAATCTCAGGATTCATGATATTAGATTAATTCTGAGTTCACATTGCAAACAGAAAAGAATATTTCCCTTATAATCGATTTATTGTCAAGGGTATTTTTAGCTTAAGTCTATTAAACAGTGATGATTACTTGAGACTTTAATTAAAAGGGCTATTTTTATTTTCTTCATGGGAACCTAAAACTGCAGAATGTAAGTGGTTATTAAACACTTGTACCAAATATGATGATTTTCTTAGTACGTGTCTCAGTTACCCAGAGATACATCAAATTAGACATTTTATGGTGAAGAATTCACTTTATATGACCTAAGTTTAAAATTTTTGTCTTCTGCTCCAGAGGGAAGTGAAATTTTATTGGAATAATAAAAAAAATTTAAAAATTGAAGACTCTTCCTAAAATTATAATTGTGCCTATTAGTCAGCTTTCCGCTTGAGTACACCATAAAAATTAAAACTCCATGTAGGGAAGATGAAAACTTCGAGACTAGATATAATTGAATACCATTATTCAATTTAAATATGTTACATTTGGGCAGTGTTTTCTGGGTTTGAGGCTTGATTTTATTTCCCCAAACCTCAAGCATTATTATTAATATGTTAAGCTTGAACTAAAAAGTAAGAAAAAATGATACTTTGTAAATGAATGGCCTGAATTAGTCCAAGTTGAGAATGAATTCATGAGATACAAAAAATTTAAAGACCAATTTTAATGGTTCACAACTGGTTGGAAACATGGGGATTAGGCTTATCAAAATAAGATGGACAAATGTTTTCCTAACAATGCATTCAATTATTCTGTTTTGAGCCTTTTCTCCTTACTTGACAACCAATCTGTAGTCCATTCACTTAACATTTGATTCTCTTTATGGAATAGCTACCAAAATATTCACCTCCCTCTGAATATTTTCAGTCAACATTCCAGTATCCATAAAACCTTTCCCTATGGCAAAACAAAATACTTAACTATGCTTTTTCTGTCCTTGGGTCTAGTTTTATCATCTGTGGCCACAGAGATTATATCCTTTGCAACAACATTAAACTTCAAAGCAATTACCTATTCTCCAAGTTTTTTCAACTAAAATTCTCTGTGTTTATGTTCAAGAATTGAGTATAGAAGGTTCTAATGGATTGTGCAGGGGAAAACTTGATTGTCTATTTTTAGATTAAGATTCACTGATTGATATTATGGAGAAAAGTACAAGTTAGCCTTTGGTGACAATGTCAAAATCTATATGCTAGCCTAATGAACTATCAGTGTGACTTAGTATGGCATTTCTGATATTTTAAAATAAATATGCCATATTAAAATTTTAATCAAGCATCTGATATAGAATTCAGCCTAAAGGAAATGTCAGTTGTACTTAATGATTAATAGTTACTGAGACAGTTATGTCATTCACAATGCTTGGCATGAAAGAAGAGTTACATATTCCCCAATTTTCTTTAAAGTGTTTTCATTCTTAAAACTAGATATCGAAGTGTATTTTACAATCTCTCTCTCACACGCACACACACACACACACACACACACACACACACACACACACATTGTTTTTAATCAGCTTTGTGCCACTGTGACCAAAAAAAACCTGAAAAGAACAGCATAGACAGAGGAAAAGTTATTTTGGCTTACGGTTTCAGAAGTTCAGTCCATGATCAGCTGATTCCATAGCTCTGGGTCCCAGTGAGGCAGAACATTATGGCATAAAGGCATGAAAGAGAAAAGCAGCTCAAGTCAGGACAACTAAGAAGAAGATAGAGCTCTATTCACCAGGGACAAAATATAAACCTTGACTGCACATGCCCAGTGACCTGCTTCCTCCAGCAACACCCTACCTACCTACAGTTACTACCAGTCAGTTCACATCAGTGGGGCAACACACTGATTAGATTGTGACTCTTGGAATATAATCATTTCACCTCTGAAAATTCTTGCATTACTTCACATATGAACTTTTATGTAAATATGTAAACCATATGTAAATGCATATATACACACATATATACACATAATCATACATGTATTTATATATTTTATAGATGTATATATTATATATTATATATATACATATATTCTAAGAGAAACTTTCCATTATATATAAGGTATATCTGCATATCTGTCCAACAATCTTAGGTATTTATAATTTAGGTCTCTATTAGGATAAAAGTTAAAAAGAATCTTTTAGTTATTTTTCATATATCCCTAAGGATTTATTCCTTTGAAGTTTTTTTTCAAAATTTTATAAACGCCAATGTAATTTAATGATCATTTTTCAAAATGCTGCCACTGTTCCCTTTCTTTATTTTTTTAGTTTTTTATTTTTCTTTATTTTTAGTGCACTAAAGTTACACATAATAAGGGAGTTGATTTTGACATATTCATAAATGCACATTTTTTATTTTTTCATTTTAGTTCATAGTATTTCTTCTTCCCCTCTTCCCTCCCCTATCCCCTTTCTCTCCAGTATTGGTCTTTCTTCTTTTTGTTTATTTATTTTTTTATTTATTTATTTTGCATTTTGATAACTCATACATAAACAATATGTATGTAACAATAATTTCTCATTTTTCTAATTGTACATACTGGAGGATCGCTTCGGTCCATGACTAGTGTTCTCTTTCAAACCATTAACTGTAAATGTTATTTCACTGGGGGAAAAAAAAATTAAAACAATAGAGATGTCATTGTTTCCATTCTCAATATCAAAAGCACAAACACTTTGGCTTACCCCAGAGCTTATAAAGCATTTTATAGCACAACTCTGAATTACGTTTCCAGTTTCATCTCCATATTGCTGTCTCATTGCTTTCTTACCTAGGTCATTATTTCTTCCTGAAATACGCTTCTTCCCTTTATGCCTGCACTACTTTATACTCATGCTATTGAGACTCAGTGCAACTGTCCTTATCTTTCCCCAAGCATCAACGGTCCCTTTCCTCTCTGCTTTCACTATTTCCTCTATTCACATGCCAAATTTAGTTAATAGTTTAATTATAACCAGCTGAGATCTCAAGAGCAGGAGATGTGTGTCATCTATTGTCTCTGTTCTCCAATGTTTTGCACGGCTTCTGGTGGGACATAGGAATTGGACTTGGGCTTATTTGGTATCTGCTCTTTGCCTTGATTCCCCTGATCTTGATAAAATTCTTTAATTCTTTTGTCTTGTGTGTGTGAAAATTTAGGCACTAAGAAGATAAAACAATATGATAGAAAAAGTATAGAATTTGGAGTAAAAATATCATTTAATGAGGTTATTTATTTATTGAGGTAGTTAAAGTGCTGTTTCAATTATCTTTGGGATTCTTATAAAAGGAATTAATAATAATTACTTCATGGATTTTGGTAAGGATTGAAAGAAGTACAGCACATAAAACATATTCATCATAAATTTGATAATAAATCACTTAAAATACCAAAATACCTTAGAAGATCTAATAATCCATGGATTAAAAAATGGTTTAGAATATCCCTTAGGTATGACAAAGTGATTATTTTTCATAGTTACTTTTGTCACATGAAAACATTTAAGTTGAAATTTGTCAATGAAAAGCAGTAAAATGGTGAACATCTAAAGAGGTTGGTTTCTTGAAGAAGTACTAAAAATATTGGTTAAAAGTGTATAAAATTTGAATCCAGGGAGGATGTTAACAGTCACCAGAAGATTTCAATGCTAATTGAGAGTGTATAAAATTCAAATCCAGTGAGGATGTTATTAACAGGCACCAGAAGATTTAGAAGATTTAAATAGGAAAAGAGAAACAGAAATTTGTTAAATCTTTTTATTTTAATTAGAACTGTAGATCAAGAGAAAATTTTTAAAAAATATTATTTTGTGTAAACCGAAGGCAAGTAATAGAGTACTGGTTTTGCAGCAAAATCTTAGAAAGGAAAATATTTTCATCAGAAAACCATGTAATTTCTAAAAATTATTACAGAAGATGAGAACTAGGCTGAAATTCTAATAGACCAAAATTTCAGGTATGAATTATTTTATTAAATTATATAGATTACTAGTGTGTCACACATTTGTCAATGATAATGAAAAAAGTCAGTAACTTATTCTCAAAATAATATTTATTTTTAGTTTTCACTCTTTTTGAAAATTCATTTTCTCTCATAGCAATTATTTGTTAACATCAAATATAAATTTGAACAGTATTTTCAGCAATATATTTAAGAGTTGCTTTCTAAGAGTAGTGATTTCACTGGTCTTCTTCTATGTTGAAATTTATTTTGCATATATAAGCTATTATATTCCTTGGGTCCTCTTTAAAAAAAAAAAAAAAGTCCTAAACCTTTATGTTCCAAATTTTAAGTTAAGAGAATTATGTGTATGTGTTTACATAAACAACTCCTACTAGATTTGAATGTGATTTATTCCCCAAGGGTCCCATGTGTTGGTGATTTAGTCTTCAGTGTGTCTGTGCCGAGGTTTAGACCATTTATGTTCAATATTATTGAGATGATTTTTATTTACTGCTATTTTTAATTTATTTTAGTATCTAAATTGGACTTGACTCTCCTTTAATTGACTATTCTTCTAGTGTAATTTCTCTCTGTGCTGGTTTTCATTTATATTTTTTCTTCATGAAATATTTAATTGAGTATGTTTTTCAGGGCAGGCTTTATAGTTATGAATTCCTTTAGTATTTGTTTCTCATGGAAGGTTTTTATATCATCTTCAATTCTGAGACTTAATTTTGCTGGGTAAAGTTCTCTTGATCAGTATCCATTTTCCTTCAGAGCTTGGTTTATATTATTCTAAGCCCTCTTGACTTTTAGGGTCTGGGTTAAAAAAAATCAGTTGAAATTCAGATTGGTTTATGATTAAATGTGACCAGTTGTTTTACTCCTGCAGCTTTTAAAATTCTATCTTTTCTCTGTATTTAGGCATTTTCATAATAATGTGTCTTGGAGTGGAACTATTGTGGTTTTATTTTTTATATTTGGAGTATTATACACCCCATTTATTTGAATTTCCTTTTCATTATTAAGGTTTGGAAATTTTTCTAATATTATTTCATTGACAAGATTGCACATTTCTTTAGTTTGTATTGCAAGGCCTTTATCTACCTCAATGAATTTTAAATTTGGCTGCTTAATATTATCCTAGATTTCTTGAATATTTTGTTCAAGTTCTCCTAACATCTTTTCTCTATGGTTGACTTTACTTTTAAGATTATATACTTTGTCTTAGAGATATGAAAATCTGTCTTCAAATTGCTCTAATTTACTGGTGATGCCTCTGCTTATCCCAATATCCATACCACTTTAAAATATTTCACTGAGTCCTATTTGCTATTATCACTTCAAAGTCAAGCCTTGTTCTGTTCAACCTTTAAAAAACAAAACTTGTTGCAATTGTTCTCTGTGGTTCCTCAAATTCAGTTATAAACTTATAATAAAGTTCTGGAATATTTCAAAAATTAGCTGTTGAATTTAGTAAACTTACTATAACCTTAAGTGAGGGCTAAAAGGGAGGAGGAGGAAGAAAAATTGAGCAAGTAGGAGAGGGAAAGAGAGAGAGAGAGAGAGAGAAGCTTTAAAGGGATAATTTACACCAAGGTTGAAAGGAGAAATAGATGAATGGTTGACATTTGAGTTATAAAATAATGCAAGAGGATGAGTGGGAAGTAAAAGAAGTAGGTACAAACTAGAGCTAGCAAAACAAAGACTGATTCTAATTAATGCTTTAAAACATTAGATGAAATATTATTCAAATGTGTCAAAGGTACAATGCTGGCTCTTGGGTTAACTTTCTGTTCACATTAAAGAGTTATTCATATGATCAAAGTTGACATTAGAGTTGTTTATAGTATACCATGCCAAAGTGAAGAATCTAAATCTTGGTTTGATTGCTGATTCTTGGTTTGGATTTCATTGGGATTTGGACACTTAGCAGAGACCCATCAGTCTTTGACTGTGGATTTCTCCCATGTCGTAGGGGTACAGGATCCAATTTCCTACTTACTCTGACTCCTCCCACCATCAGTTTCTGATTTGTCATCTCAGGCCTTCAGCCAACTGCTTTGACCGTCCAGTGATCTGTGTTTGCTGTTTCTGTTATGTTCATTCATTCAGGAAGCAAGCTCTGTGATTGCTGTGGGTCACCATGTACCAACTCCCTTCTGTAGGATCCTTTCCACGGTAGTGAAGATATCTATGATTGTCTGGTGGCTGTCAGTGATTGGGGTTTTCTGCAGGTGTTCTGTGGTGCACAAGTATTCCCCAGGTTATCACCACTCTCTGAGGTACTCTAGTGAAGAATCTTAGGTGGTTCACCTGGACTGTAGTTTCTACTTCCCTAGATTGTGAGTGGTGGGCATTGATTCCCTCTGCTACTAAGTCTGATGCAAGGTTCTGCAAGTATCAAACAATGCCCCCTCATTTGCCAGTTGTAATCACAGGTCAAGGTGTGCACCAGTTATGACTGGGATCAGCCTCTTCCTCATGTTTAAACTCCGATAATTTCCTGTGGGGTCTCTGTGTCAATGGATATTCAGGCAACTTCACTCTGATGGGATCCCATGATCCCAGGGACTGTCCCTAGTTTTCTCATAGTGCCACGCCCAATGGCAGTGGTCAGAACCTAGTGAATCCAGTGTCCATTGTTCTGGGCCAAAGCTGCTTCATTGCTGTCTCCCACTGAGTTGAGGGAGCAGATGCTGCAAAGAGTTTAGCGGGTCTTAGCACCCTTCCCGGCAACCCACCAGCCTGTTTGTTCCCCTTGTTTGTGGTGAGGGGGAGGAGAGGGAGTTTTAGTGTTTTTGTGGCTAGTAGTGATCCTTTTAGAAGTCCTTTCTGGCAGGAATCTTAAGAGGACTCACTGTAAAGGACTTCCCTCTGGTTTTATTTGCAGTTGTCTGGACATGGGAAGACTGACGTGCTGACTTAAGGGGGCAACGGTTGTTTTCTTTTCACAATTGGGTTTTAAATTGTTTGCAACATTTTATGAACCCTTCCGTTACTGTGTGTTTTAAATTTTTTCAGTCTTTCCAACTGTTTCTAAGTGGATGAACTTAAAAATTTCCCCACTTTCTCTCTCTGTTGCCACTCCCTCCTCTCATCCCCAGGTTCAGGTTCAGGGTTAGGGGACTCTGAGCTTGTTTTATATTCTGGTACCCTATCTTCTGTCTCTTCGGGTCTCAGACTTTGTAATATTGAGTCTTAAAGCATTTGTTTGTCACCCACCTCTCAATTCTGTTTTTTCTTTCCTGCCTCCTTTCTGTGGCGTGAAGAGAATGAGACTCACTGCCTAGCTCACTTCTGTCATCTTTCCATATAGAATTATTATTTAAAATAATATTTGTTCATTCACTTATTAGTAAGCATTTTTTTGAGTCACTGGGTTAAATGCTGAGGACAGAGGGTTGACAAGTTCCAAGTCCATGCATCCATGAATCTTTGCTCTACTGGAAAAAAATAAGTCATAAGTCATTAAGTGTGCTATTTTAGTTACCTATCCATTCTTAATACAAATACACACTACAACTCCACAGAAAAATTCCAGACAGGCATGACTTAAAGACCTCTGTCAACAAGCCAAATCCTAAAATTTTGTCCTTCTTTGTTGTCTGTATCTGTTCTATCTTAACATTGCTTTAGTAAAACGCAGGATATTGTGATCTAACTCAGTTGAAATTATTATGGATTTGCTTAACTATATTTAAGTGCTGGGATGATCTTCATTATCTTTATTATGTATCCAAAGGCATCATACATAGTATCTGCTGTGTTTCTTAAGTATAAAATCTGTTTTATCTCAATATTTCTGTTTTTAAAGTTTTTATTAGTCTATTATAATTATGCATAATATTGAGGTTCATTTTACCATAATCATATATACATGAAATATGATTTATTCAACTTCAGGCCCTAGTGCTTTCCCTTTCCTTACCTTCCTCTCCTTTTCTCTGTTTTCCTTCCTTCTATTCATTTATATTTTTGAAAATTAGAGCTTTATGAACATACATAAAGGTAAATTTATGTGGTATATTCATAAATGTTTATATATAGAGAGAGAGGAGGGGAGAGAATAATTTGGTCAAATTCTTTCCATATTTCTTGATACAGAATAAACATTTAATCTTCTTTAATACTTAATAAAACACTAATGATTTTTTAGTCAGTGCTGCTTTTCAAATTTCAAAGGGGCTTTTCCAATTTGATCAAACATTAAGCATATCAAAAATGCCAGTTATTTTAAACCTAAAATTTTCAGTACTAATGAGTGATCTGTTTCATCTCACCTTGATTAATGAGGTCGGATATGTACATCAAAGATCTTTTATATGAATGTATCCAGTTCCCCTCCACACCACAAAAACCCTATGGCTTAAAATAATTAGAGATTTTACTGTTATTATATAAAAGAAATAATGAGATGGGCTATGCAGGGCTAATATAGAAACGCACCATATCATCAAGGACCTAGACTGGTATCTGTCCAATCAATTTTCCTTAGATTATCTTTGTTGCTTTGAGATCATAGAATGATATATCCATATCTAGCTTTTAGTCAGTGAAGGTGTTTGGAGCAGGCAATATTTGAAATAAGATCTCATGAATTTGAAAAGAGTTAGCCACATAATGGGTTAGTATAAGCAATAATTTGTTATCACTTAAGAGGATAAAAATCTGAAATGTTTATAGAGAAAGGAAGAAATCTAATGTAATGTGAAGTGTGACATGAAACCAGAAGTCATTTGGGTCTTGGAAGTCATGATAAGAAGGTCAGTTTCTCTCCCAAATCCAATGCAACAGATTTGTAAGCACAGAAATGACATGATTTCATTCATCATTGTAAAAGGTTTCTTATCTTTCATGTGGACAACAAAGAACCAAAAAAACACTGAGGACTTTATTGACATGAAACATCAAATTAAGGATATGTGGAAAGAAGCAGTAATGCTCACAGGAGGATTACACATTAAACTGTTAACTATGCAGTAGCAAATGGGGCATCTTTCTTGCCACCTCCAAAAGTGTAACAATACTTTGTTTCAATGTTTACAAAGACAGGGAAACAGTCTTGATATGGATAAAAGGGAGCTAGAGAAGTTGATCTGTATGTCCATTTGTTATCTGCCACCCCTTCTCTTTATCTAATGCTATGTAGGTAATTTTGCAATGAAACTCTCATAGCTGGAAAGGAAAGAGGAATCCAAAAATGAATGATTTTCAAAAGAACCTGGACTTGAAATAGGAACTAAAATCTCAAAAGTTCATTCTGTGTTGAACAAGAGGGGAAAAAAGTCTTTTCTGTCTTAATATAATTATTTTGTAAAAACATAATTTTACAGATTTTTAGTTTTTATGTCATATTTCTATGAAAAAAGTAATTAAATGCTCATTATTTCTACTTTTTAAGTGATTGTGATATCCTAGACACTGTGCAAAGGTCTTTATATTCATCAGTACGACAAACATTTTAGAATATAACCCCTGAAGGACAGTGAAATTTATCTGTTTTGCTCAAGTTTGCTTCCTAGTATATGTGAAAGTCCTTGAGTCAGTTAGCACTCAGCAATTATTTGTTGGCTATGTGAACTGAATCCACATGAAATCCTTAAGCATGAGGCATTCTTTGTTTCTTTGGACTTACGTGGACAGAAACTGGGTTAAACAGTTTTTAGCCACTTGCTGAAAGTCCTCCAGCTCACAAAAATTTCACAGTCTGTATCCCTGAACCCTGATCCCACCTCTTAAGTTTTGTTGCTTCTAGTGTCCAATATATATCACACTGAACATCTTAAAGTTCTGAAGATATTTTTAAAATAAATGGATGGACATATGTGGCTTATTCTGTATTTTAAGTTTGACATAATTATGAATTCTAAAAGGTAGATTTAAAAATATATATATCCCTGGACCTGAAGCATTCTGTTATTAATTTGAGGAAATGGCACTGTCAGTGGTTACTTTAAAATAGAAGTAATGAATAATTCCCTGAGGATGCAATGTTTCCCTAAAAGGTTTTTCCCAAATTAATATATTTACATTCCAGTGGATACATTTTTTTAAAGTATAGGAGTTTTCCTTAGAACTTTTATTTTCTTTGCTGCTTAGCTGTTGAGAGAAATCCAAACAGTGCTATACAGCATATCAAGCCTAATTTTTTCCCAGTTTCTATGTTCGTCTTCCAAAGACAAGCAATGTATCACCCACACAAGAAGGCCTTCATTTTGACAAATGGCTTACCTGGAAAGAAATACTACTTGGGATGTCCTCTAAGTATTCACCTCATTTATAGACATATAATAGCAATGTTTAGCAAGTGTGTTCTCTCTCTCAAACACACACAGGCACACAAGCAATTACTAGGGGAGTTATGTATTTCCTTTGCTTATAGAGGGTTGGAAAAACTAATTGATATTTTTTTCATTATTTATATTTGTAAATATATAACTGTTTTAGGGATCTTAAGTTCAGTTTTGTTTTGTTTTGTTTTATTGAAGTTACCATTAGAGCCTAATGCTTGCTGAAATGATTCTCCTCTTAAATGATGAAAGATTGAGCATTATGGAAAGATGATGCTTTGCACATCCATCAATCACAAACTCTCCTTCAACCTGAAAATTTCACAGTATCTAATTTCAATAGAGCAATGTTACTGAGGCATGCAGTTTTGTGATTTTTAAATGGAAGAAGACACTAGATGCCCTAAACTGAAATATAATTTCAGTGTTTTTTTGGAACAAATGAATATTTCAAGGACTCAAAAATAGTGTTTCTTCTTTTGAAAACTACATAGTATATGGTGAGTATATTTTTTGAAAGACTTCAAATTTATTTCACGGCTATTTTATGAGCAGTAACACAATTTCTGGGTACTACAGAATTAGTTCATGTGAACTTCCAAATATTTTAATGTAATTAATTTTATTGAAGCTCTGTTAAGTATTAGTCAGTGGCTAATAATTATCTTAATAGATTTTAGGACATTTCAAAAAAAATAGTTTTCTGGCACAATCCCTTCCTTCAGTATAGTCAATAGTTAAATTATACCAAAAAGGTAATTATTTATCTCAGTTTCAAAGGGCTTTGAGAGAGATGCCCAGTCTTTATCTTTGGTAAATAGGCCTAAGGTGTTTTTTTGTTTCCTCCAAGGAAGCTACTTAATACTTCTTCATAACCTTTATTCTACTTGGTAAAGCCACAAACTCTTTTTATAATCTCAATGGAATAAATGGAATTATAGAAATGGAGTTCTTTTTTTTAAAGTATTTATTCACCAACATCTTTACATAAAGCATAATATTGCTTACTTTAAATACAAAAGATAAAATGAATAGGGATACAATTTAGATTAAAGGAAGATAACCTTAAGAAAACAATGAGACTTAGAATAAGAGTAGCCTAAAGAATTAGACAATTCACAGTCAGTGGTCCTTAATAATTGGTAAAGTAGGTCACAAATGTGTTGCATACTCAAAGATTGACATTAAGAAGACTCACTTAAATTTCTTCAGAATCCAAATATTCTGGCCATTTCTATGCTACATGGTAGGCAGAATTCTAAAATTGTTTTTCAAATTCTTGACCCTGGTATACCTACAATTTCTTCCACTTATTCAATCAAATATTAGACTTGGTGTTGCTTTTAAGAGGTTTTTGCAGATGAATTTAGGTAAAAAATCAGTGAAACTTAAAACAGATTATCCTATGAACCCCTTTAAATTTGAATCTAAAGGTCAAAGAGATTCAAAATCTGACTCAAAATGAGGAAGATTCTCTGTAGACAGTTTAGGATGTGGAGGGAACCAAGAGGCAAGAAATGCGGGCATCCCATAGGAGCTAAAAATGGCTCCCGCATATAGACTGCAAGCTATCTCAGTCTTTCAACCACAAGCTAAAGAATTCTGTCAACAACTTGAAAGGTTCTGGAGCACAGATTTCCTCAAGCCCCCAAACACAAACTTAGTCTCTCCAACATCTTAGGTCAGCCTGGTTAAACCCTGAGTTGAGAACCTAGCTGCACTGTACTCAACTTCGGACCTACAGTAGAGTAGCCCCGGACTCCTACCAGTTGACTTGTGTGTACAAAATTCTGCCTTTGTATGGCAGCATCGGATATCCACATTCATGGGCTCTGATTCTTAATATTAAAAAAATCAGTTGAAAGAAATATTACTCCTGAGGATTGCCTGAGCTCTTGGTCATCTTCTACTCCTAGGACCTCTTCAAGGTGTCCCTAAGTTAGGATGAACATTCCTTCACTAAATTGACTACATGATGTTGAACCTTCATACTCAAGAATCACTTTTAATGAACTCTGAGTTTTCTCTACTTGGTTTCTCTTGGGCAATATCAGAACCTTTTTTTTTTGGCAGAGGTTGGGTGACTTTCTGTTCTGTACGATAACCATTAAGTAACGTGTCAGCAGAATTTTGTTCATTTGCAGTTCTTCGTTTTCAAGGTTGCCCTCAGCATAAGCACATACAACCGATTGGGAAGAGGGAACATGAAAGATAGAAAATATCAGTTTTTAGGGCTCAGGCTTTTATTACTGAATCTCTCTTCTCACGTTCTATTGATCAGAACTCAGCCCCAGGTCTATGCCTTAAAAAGTAGCTAAGAAATGTAATTAGCTGCATCTCTATGAATAAATAAATGATGAGAAATGAATTTGACAACTGGTTAACCTCTGTTCATTTCCCCCAAATGAGCAGGAATTCATGATATGATTTGTCTCCTATTTGACTTTCATTTTTTTTAGTTTGCCCTAATGTTATCTTTTGCTTTAATTTGAACTTGTGACGTTATGTGTGGTTTTATGTTCCCTTAAGTTTTTTAGAATTAGATAGCATATGAATCAGTCATCAAATAAATCTAACTGTGCAGTCTATAGGATGAGAGTAGTATTTGATTCATAGGGTTCCTGTGAAGATTCATGAACTATTACGTATACAATACAAACAGCAGTTCCTTATGTATAAGGAAAATGCTAATTTTATTAATTTGCTATTATTTGTGCAGTGCTATAAAAAACTGTTTAGCAAATAAATGACTTCCTAGTGTTAAGATCTAAGAAGTATGTTGTTAAATTTTCATAAAGTGTATAGTCATCTTCATAAAAATAAATATAGCTGTGAGTTTCAAGAAGTTCTTATTCAGAATGTCCTACATTATAATTCAAAGACATAAACCTGAATCCCATTTCATTGGAAACAATATTAGAGACCAATCAATGAAATTCAATTTTTTTTTTTTTTGCTTTCTAACTTAATTTTATGATGAAATTTCAGATTTCTAAGGAAATGGATCTCGATTAAATTCTGCCTTTAATTCTCATAACTGGAATTTATATAATTTGGCCAAGCAGTACTTCAAAATTTTATTTTCTTTCAAAAGATTACAAAGTTCAAATTTTGTGGTATTATTTAAAGAAATAATTTTATTCATCAACTATCAGCCAAGAGCAAATGCTGTGATCTTATATATGTAGAATATTATTTCATAGGCTCTCATTCATTAGTTATAATCATCAGTGTTCCCTACAACATCAATAATGGAGAATAATACAATGTTTTGTATCAAGACAGCAAAAACTATACATGTCATTCAAATTAATTTTCAGTCCCTGTCACAGAGTATTTAAACTTATGATTGATATAACATCAGAGCGGTAGGGAAGATCAGTTTACAACTAAATTATGTCAGCCTTATAATCAATTGCATTTTGACTTACAGTACTGTATCACTAGCATGCTATAACTTTCCTCAATTTATACTCTAAGGAAAATGTTACAAAAGTTCCTTTACAGATTAGAAGTTAATGCCTTACACCCACAGATTCTAGCAAAGCAAATTTTAGAAAACAGGAAGAAAATTTACTAAAATTCACTAAATGAATGAAAAATATTAACTGGAATTAACTTTGTTGCTCAACTTATGCTTTTACAGGTGTCCTTTATATGGGATACTGGCACATAACACAATAAGATACTACCACATACCTCTTAGAATGAGTTAAAGTCAAAACACTGACAAAACTAAATGCTCATGAAGAGGTGGAGGAATAGGGACTCTAATTCATTGCTAGAAGGAATAAAAAAAAATAGTAGAATCATTTTGGAAGACAGTTTGGCAGTTTCTTAAAAATATAAACATACAGGGCTGGGGAGATAACTCAGTTGGTAGAGTACTTGCCTTGCAAGCACAAGGCCCTGGGTTCAATCCCCAGCACCACAAAAAAAAAAAAAAAAAAAAAAAATATATATATATATATATATGTATATATAAACATACTTATAACATGTAATCCAGCAACTCTACCCCATGGTATTGACCCAAAGGAATTGAAAACTTTTGTCCACGCAAAAATCTACACACGAATGTCTAGAAAAGTTTTGTTTGTCATTGCCCAAACTTGGAAGCAAGAGAAACTTCAGTAAGTAAATAGAAAAATAAACCATAGTGCATCTAGATAAGTCAGTGCCAAAAAGAATGAGTTGTCAAGTCATGAAAGAAACTGGAGAAATCTTAAGTGTGATTCATTAAACAAATGAAGAAAATGTGAAAAAAAACTACATACTGTATAATTCCAACTATTTGACAGTCTGGAAAATATAAAACTATGGGAACAGTGAAAAGGTCAGCCATGGCCAGGGATTAAGAGGGAAGGATGTGGAGTACAGAGAATTTTCAGGAAAGTGAGACTGTTCTGTGTCCTATAGTGGTGTGTACAATTCATTATACATTAATCAAAACCCACAGAATCTACAGCCCTGCCTGAACTCTAATGTAAACTATGGATGTGAGGCAATGAGGATGTGTCAAGGTAAATTCATCACCCTTAACAAATGTGCCAATCTGGTGCGGGATGTCCATCATGAGGAAGGCTGTGGCAGGCAGAGAGAGGATGTGCATAGGAACTCTTGCACTTTCCTCCTGAAAGTATGGTACTTTGGCATGCTGGGTACTTTTGAAGATGCTGTAACACCAAGGACTTCCTACTATTGTGTCTCTCCCCACAAGTAAGTGAGTCCATCTGAGCCTTTCTCTGCATTTCATTCAGTTTTGTGTGGCTCCCATGCTTATGCATGGTAATAAAACTTGTATGCTTTTTCACCTGTTTTCTGTTCATTGTTAATTCATTTCAAAAGACTCCATTCAAACCTTCAGAGGAAATGTTTGAATTTCCCTTCAGTTGTGAACTTAAAACCAGTCTTATAAAGATTAAAAATTATGTATTAAAAATAAAAAGTCTATTTTGTCTTTACAGAAATTTCATTATGGTTTGGATATGGGGTGTCCTTGGAAAGCTTATAATTGGATCATGAAACCTATAAACTAATCAGTGGACTGTTCTATTTGATGGATTGATCATTTCAAAGAACTACTATACTGGGTAGCTACCTTAGGCAGGTAAGGTGTGACTGGAGGAAGAAGGTCATTGAGGGTATGCCTGGGACGTTATATGTTGTCCCTGGTGCCTCTCTCTTGCTCTCTTGCTCTCTGCTTCTTGGATGCCATGAACTGAGAGCTTTTCTGTACCATAATATTCTGCCTCACCTTGGGCCCAAAGCAATGGAGTCAGCCACTAAAGGATTGAACTTCTAAAACCAGGAGCCTCAAATAAACTTTTACTTCTCTAAGTTGTTCTTTTCTGGTATTTTGGTCATAGCCATGAAAAGCTAATACAATTTCTGACCCTGGATTCACTGAATTTATTTCTTTTCAATCATTTTTTTGAAATCTGAAGTTAAAGTGATTTTGCAATAACTCTCAGATTAGACCACTTTGTATTTAGAATCAGCAAATATATTTTTGAAACAAGTATCTAAATAACCATTATTTTAATCTTGATTGCTTTTCATTTTTTAGCTACAGAATCAAAACAATATTGGTATAAAGTACAATAAAGTTGTGATTGGGTTGGAACATCTTACCTGGGTTTAACCCCAATAGCAAATAGCATTCCATAAGTTTCAAGACATGATTATGTTACAAAATACTAACTATATTTTGATATACAGAAAATACTAATACGGAAGTCTCATATGAATGAATAGTGAAGATACACTATGAAACGTAAAGTTCAGAACTGTTCTACTAAGTTTTTACTTTATATTCATTCAGAAAATCATAGACACACATAGTTATAAGTTTTCTGATCTTCTCATTTCCCCTGCTGAGATGAATTTGTTGTGTCATCCACATGCATGCCATTGAAGTCACATTGATAATAAGCAGTAGGTAGCACAAAGTCTTGGAGAATTTTTTTTTTAATTTCTTCCTTTCCAACTTATTCTTATGCTTGAGCCCTATGAGTTTAAGTCAATGAGAGTCACTGATCTTTGGCTCTGTGATAAGTGATTTGTTGACAGGATCCAATGCATTTTTAAAATGTAGCCCTCCTTTGCTCTAGTTTAATTGAGTATACAAATATGTAAAGTTCCTGCAATACAACTGCTATTTATTGAGCATTTCTTTGTGTCACAGACACAATTTGAAGTACCTTGCATACATTTTCCTACTTAATGCTAGCAATAATCCTGTAAGACAGCGTTTTCTTCATTGCACAAGCGAGGAGAGGATTTGAGTAATTCGTCCACAGTGACTTAACTGGTGAATTCTAAGACATGTGGTTTCCAAATCCCAGCATTTTCATCACCACACCAGCTCTGAGTCATGACATTACTCTGCCTCTTAAAGATGACTTGGTATGTGTTTATTTATTGATGATGGAATAGGTTAATAAACAGCAAGACAGCAGCTCTAAACTATATTCCTGTGAAGAACTGGATAGCCATGCAGTGAAAAAGATCTCTATACAAGGAGGTAATGGAGGTGATTCATTTAAGTAGGAAGAAAATGTTAAATGTTTTGGGAGAAACAAATTATCAACGGAGGGAAAAAGACACATTGTAGAATCATTAATGACAAATTAATTAAGATTCTTGAGGGTAAATTACATTTTGGGAGGGTACCTGGAATTGAACTCAGGGCCACTCAACCACTGAGCCACATCCCCAGCCCTATTTTGTATTTTATTTAGAAACAGGGTCTCCCTGAGTTGCTTAGTGCCTCCCTGTTGTTGCCGAGACTTATTTTGAACTCAAGATTCTCCTGCCTCAGCCTCCTGAGCTGCTGGGATTACAGGTGTGCACCAAGGTCCCTGGCATAAATTACATTTTAAACCCTACTTATTGTCATTTCTTATAAAGAACTATGATTTAAATTTATTATTCAGGATCTCATTTGAGGAGCTGAATTTAAAGCACCTAAATAGAACTTTTCATTTAGGAAACGTCTAGATTATATATACAACCTTGAGCAGAAATGCCAAGTTTTCTAATCCTGTACTCTTTAGAGCTCTTAAGCTCAATTGTCCCAGAAGCACTTATTGAATAAATTCTTAGCAATTGAATTATTGTGTGTTCTACCTAAAAAAAAATAGCAAATATGTCTAACAATGATGTTAAACATGTATTGTTTAACCTCATTAAGATCAACAAAAGACTTACATCAGTCCTGTTAGATGTTTTTGGTAAGCATGTGTAATTCTTTTTATCACATAGAAAAAGCTAATGTAAGCAAGTATAAATAGACAACAATGTTGCAATTTCAGTCTAATTTAGAACTGAGGTCAAAATAGACTAATACAGTATGTTTATACTATTTATAAAATAAACTAAAGATGATTAATGTTATAATAATTATCTTGAGACTAATCCACAAGTTTATTATTCTTCCAGAGGTAATTATCTGATTCTAATAATCTGTTTCCTGGGGTGGGATATAGCTCAGTGGTAATACTCTTGCCTTGCTTTGATGAAGTCTTGAATTTAATCTCTAGTGCAGAAAGAGAAAAAGACAAGAAAAGCAGAAATGGCAGCAAACAAAAGACTAATAATCTGTTTCCCAAATAAGTTCAGGAATCTGCTTAGTTTTTTAAACATACGTCAATTCTGTCTTCTTGCTTATATGTCAAGAATCTTTTCTAATGCAGTCTGCCTTAAAACATTTACTTTCTACTATTATGTCTTACCGCATCATTTTTTGTTACCCAGCAAATTCAGGGAAGTTGTTAATCTTTGTTTCCTTCTTAGCCTGTTTAATAATGTACTTCCAAATTTAAACAAAATTTCCTTTTCTAGAGCAACCTCTTAATCTCTCCTTTGGCCGTTTATTGATTATGGATAGAGTTATGCTCTTTTGCATTAATAATACACTTCTGCTTTGCCTCCTACACAATTTTTATTTTAATCCAACAAGCATCATGACATAGCTTTTCTGATATTATTATAAAGAAGGGAATTCATATTTACAGGAAAAAGTGCAAAGGGTGAAGTAGAGTTTCATCCAATATTTTATTAGTGGTTTAAATCACTTTATCTTCATTTACTACTGAGCACTCTTTTCTCTTTTTTCCTTCAAATAATAGACATTGAAATCAGAAATACTCTATGCCTTTTGACCTCATACTTCTGTTCTGGGTTTCTACATTGTACATTTTTGATGTACAAATTGGATACAGTAGCAAGAGGTTATTTGTGGAAACAATGAACAAGTTATTTATCTACCATTCATATTATTTCCTAGTCATTGTACAATTCACACCTCTTCTATATGAGATTAATATTTTCCCATTTCAAAGATGAACATATGGAAATGCAGAAAGGTGAAGTAGATACCTGAATCTAGAAAGTAACAAACCTATAAAAAATGGTTTTACTATTTTTTTAAAAAGGCACAATGTAAATGCAAATACAAATGTAGATACAAATAAAATGAAGAAGCATTTTTATACACACATTCTTCAAAAAGGGTACCTATTCATGCGTATTAAAATGTGTTCAACATTTTTTATAAAATTAGAAAAAAATTCTTAGCTGTGCCTGCCTGCATCTCACCTCCCACCTTCCCTACACTCCTCTGCATTAGGAAATAGATAGCTAGAGACTATATTTTTATATTTGCTTTCCGGAAAGATTTCTATTGTGCTTGATCATGAGATGACAGGTAAGATATAGAAGGAGGACATCAGACAACAGACCCCCCACAGATCAGGAGTTACAGCAGCTCCTTTGGGCATTCTGAGAATCAGACTGCTCAGGTGTGCTGCAGTGGATACTTCCAGTTTCTTGATCCTTAGCTACCAGGAAACTTAGAGGCTAGCTGCAAATTTCCCTACCTTTCCAATAACTTTGTAAGCACTAATTTCATTTCTAAATCCCTTCCTTTTAAAATTTTCTTCAGCTAATTATTATTCTGGTCAAATCCTGCCAAATACACCCTAGTGAGAAGACAGCTAATGAAAAGTTGTCAGAGGATATGTCCTTCTATTCTGTACCATCACCTCTCCAAATCAAGGAGTCAATGTTTGGGTCCAGGTTTCCTTTTACTATCAGAAGATCATTTAATTGAAGACTCAGAGCATTTCTTTGAAATTCATCTACTTTGTTTCCTCATTTGAAGTTTAGGATTCAGAGAGCATGGTATTCGTTTAACTTGTCTTTTCTGAATGACCCAAAACCATAACTGCCTGGTCATGTGTGGCACACTGAACTGGACATATTAACTTCATAGATTCATGTCTGATGGACAAAGATGGCAGTGAACCTTGGTCTATTCAATTTCGAATGAACTTCATGCACAGGCCTTTGAGTGCAATGTCAAGAATCTCATCAGCTAGAGTGAATGGGGACTAAGGTAATAATGTATTAGCTTTTTAGAATCTAAGTATTCATTTCTGTCATTGAAAAATTGAAGCACCATTTGAGTTATTGATCCTGAAAAAGTAATGACTATGGGTGGTTTTGTAACTTTCCTGAAGTTTACTTTATTGTGGTACACTGAGAATAGAAATCCCAAAATAGCTTTTTAGAATAGCCTCTTCTAAAAGAAAAGGGAGACATGAATCATAAAAACCTCTTCCTTGTAAAAGTTACATTTCTCCTATTGATCTTTTTGAGTATTTTCAACTAAAAAGTGCAAGGAGTTGAAAATGAGTTCTGGAAAGATGTAGTGCATCCCAGCACAAATGGTCCCCAAACACACATTTGCGTGAAAACAAGAAAAAAAAAGCACAACTAAGAAACAACAACAAAAAATAATCCAGTAGCATTAAAATAAAGTTGTTCACATATTTTATTCCTCTCATCAAATTATTAGTATCCAAACAATTTCAGGTCTACCTGCTTATACATTCAAATTATGCTTTCTAGTTGGTGAGTTTTTAAAATTAATTATCAATTTTAGCCCCCAAATTTAGAAAGTGACAAAATAATTCTAACTTAATGTTGCTAACAGGCTTTTATTCATTTTAATGATAAAGACATTTTTATTAAGATTTTACAATAGTCAATTAATTTAAATACAAGTAAGGTCCATTTGGCTTTCTTTTATGAGGGGCAGTACTGGGGATTGAACTCAGGGGCACTGAGCTTTATCCCTAGTCCTATTTTGTATTTTATTTAGATATAGGATCTCACTGAGTTGCTTAGTGCCTCGCCAATGCTGAAGACGGCTTTGAACTGGCAATCCTCCTGCCTTAGCCTCCCCAGCTGCTGGGGTTATGATTGTGCATCACCATACCTGGTGGCTTCTTATGTTTATGGGTAAATTTATTCACTAAAATATCTCATAACTATTGATTATAATGCTGAACCCTTCAACCTGCCAGATGTTTCACATGAATAACCTCATGTAAAGATCCTAGCAGATCTCTAAAGTATTGATAAAATAATGCCACTTCACAGAGAAAGAAAATAAGGCATGGAGAAATAAATTGCTTAATCAGGATCACATATCTATTAAGAAGCAAATTCAAGATCTGGATAAAGCCTCAACAGAAGACTTCTATTTCAAGCATTATACTATATTGCTGACTATTATATTTATGACATTCACCAGTGCTCCCCCTGTTTGCAATTAGTGAAGGAACAGAGATAAAATATATCAATATGACAAATATTTCTAGAGTATCTACTAAATGCAGAGTATCTTAATCAGATATTGATGATAAAACCCAGAAGTTTACAGTCTAATGAGAGTGGATATCCAAGTCTACCCATTTCTGTGAATTTGTGCTTGTAATTTCTACACCAGGAATTAAGAAAATGTGACCCTATCTCCTAGAACTATGTAACCTTTGCTAGTGTAAAATATTTGTCCCAGTGGTACATCTTATACTATCTCCCCCTGACTATGTCTAATCTGACCAGAGTCAGAAATTAATAAGGTTTGTAATCAGTAATATTCTTCAGGAATACAAATTTGAGGTTAGGAGTTCTGGTTCTTTGCTTGAGGAGTTAAAATATAAACTCAAGAGACTTTGCTAAAAACTAACTTTCTGCTAATAATTTGGGAAACAGCTTGATGTAAATAAAAAGTATAGCAGGCCAGCAGTAAGAAACAAATAGTAATCATGGGGTGACTTGATGGCTTATTTACAGTTGTTTCTGAGACCCAGGTACATCTCCATCCTAGAGTTCTCTGAAGCATTCCATATTCTATACAAATAGTTTTCCTTTTTGCTTATGTGAGTTCAAATTGAGTTTCTAATAGTGTCAATCCAGAAATTTCTAACTGTAATAGAAAAACTATGGGTTTTTCAGCCATTTAGACTTGCACAACTGAAAATGATTTTCCAACTTCATGTTTCTTATAGGCGCATATTTAACATGGGAAAGCAAAGAACAAACATTTTTAAAGACAAAAATTCATAAGAGTTCTGGAAAAGACGGTAATGGCTATTCTTCAGACTCATTAGCATTTTATATAAAGATCTCCAATCATGAGACTGTCAGTTTTCATATTCCTCCGTTTCATCATGTACCTTGTCTCCTGACAAAATAACCTTTACTCATCCGAAGACTTCATTTCCCTCTACTAGTCTGATACTCAAGTGCACCCACAGGTCCAATGGTCTGATCAAGATCCAGTCTCATGAGTCAGAGGTCCATTCTGATCTGTCACTCTTTATGGTACCGTATTAGATAAATTTTTTACAATTCCGATACATGACACATGTTTTCCTTCTGTTTTGCATTCCTTTCTCCAAATTGACTGAGAGAAAACCCCTATCCTTTCCTCATTCATTCAACAAATACTGAGCACCTAAAATGAAACACAGACAATAATTTATGAATTAGGACATAAAGTGCATGACTTATTTTTAATTTAAAAAGTCTTTATTTTTATAGCACCTTGAAGTTTGTAGGAAAATTGAACACATGGTACAGAGATTTCTCACATCTCTCTGCCTCCACCCATACCTGGCCCCTTCCAATGCTGACATCCTCCATGGCGGTGGGTATATTTATTATAATTAATAAAGCTATATGGGCATATCATTATCATCTGAAATCTATGGTTTACATGACAGTTTACTTTTGACATTGTACTTTCTATAGGTTTAGAAAAATGTGTAATGAAATGCATTCACCATTTTAGCATCATATGTAATAGTTTCATTGTCCTAAAGTTCTCTGATCCTTGATTTTTCATCCCTTCATCCCCCACTAACCTCCGCCAAACAGTGATCTTTTTAGCCCAAAGTTTTGCCCTTTCCACAATGCCATATAGTCAAAATCATATGGTATACAATCTTTTCAGTGGGGCTTCTTTCACTTAGTTAAATAATTTTATCTTCCTCTGTGTCTTTTTGTGCATTTCATGGATTTATAGATCATTTCCTTTTTGGTGTTGAATAATATTTCATTGTCTGGATTTACCAGTTTACATCTCTATTCCTCTACTGTAGTCTTATATGTTTTGGCAAAACGAATAAAGATTATGCACATCCAAGTTTTTGTGTAGATATAGTTTTCAACTCATTTTGGTAAACACAGAGAACTGTAATGGCTGGATCACATGAAAAGAGTTTGTTTTGTGGGAAACTGCTAACCTGTCTCCTAAAACAACTGTTCCGTCTGCATTCCCACCAGCAATGAAGGAGAATTTCTGTTACTCCTCATCCTCAGCATTCAGCGTCATCAGTGTTCTGATTTTCACCATGCTGATGGGTGTGTAGTAGCAAACAATTGCTTTCATTTGCATTTTCCTGATAACTATGATGTGGAGCAACTTTATTTTTTAATCAGTGCATCATAGTTATACATAATTTTGGTTTTCATTTTGACATAATTACACAAGCATGGAATTTACTCCAATTCAGCCCCCAGTATTTCTCCCTTCCCTCTTCTCCTCCTGCCCTTTGTTCCCGTTCCTCTGTTCTACTGCACTTCCTTCCATTTATTTAAATATTTTTGTCATTAGTGCATTACAGATGTACATAAAGGTGAAACTCACTGTGCTGCATTTCCTTATGCATATAGAATGGTTTGATCAGTTTCAGTCCTCATTCCTCCTTATACTGTCCCTCCTCCCTGCCTCCATCTCTGTCTACTCTGCTGCTCTCTCTTGTATTTTCGTGGGAGTCTCTCAATCCACCATTCATAGCTTGTTTGCCCTCAGTGTATTGTCTTTGATGGGGTGGTTTTCTTTTTACTCAGATCTTTTGCTTATTTTTAAATCAGGATATTAATTTTCTTTTTCTTTGTTTTCTAGTTTTAAGTGTTCTTGATATATTTTGAATTAGATGTGTATTTTGTAAGTATTTTCTCCCAGTTTGTGACCTATAATTTAATTCTCTAAATAGCGTATTTTCAATCAGAAGGTTTTCATTTCACCAAAGTCCAACCTAGCAATGTTTTCTTTCATGGACCAGACTTTTGGTGCTGTATCTAAACAGTCATTACCAAATAAGATTTTCTCCTATGCTGTCTTTTAGGGGTTTTATAGTCTGTGCTTTGCATTTAGGTCTACGACGCACTCTGAGTTAGTTTTTGTGAAAGGTACAAGATCTTCTTGAGTGTTTATTTCTTTTTGTATGTGTTCTTCCTGTTGTTCTAGTACTATTTGTTGCAAGACTATGGCTCCTTCATCATATTGACTTTATTATTTTCAGAAAGATCAGTTTAATGTATGTATGTATATGTGTGTGGGGGGTATATCTATATATCTATTCATATCCATATCTCTAGGTCTATCTCTATATCTATCTATATATATATATACACACATTTTTTCTGGAATGACTGTTCTATTCCATTGATTTTTCTCACCAATATCAAACTGCCTCAATTACTATAGCTTTACAGTAAATCTCAAGTCAGGTACAGTCAGTCCTCCAACTTTGTTCTTAAATATTGCCTGCCCAAATACACTTTAAAATCAGTTTGACAACATCCCCACAATATATTTTGTTAGAATTTGGACTAGTATTATTATCTACTCTATTGATCAATAGGGAAGAACCAACATCTCACACAATATTTAGTTTCTCTATGAATGAGCATGAAGACTCTCTCCATATATATAATTGTTCTTTGAGTTCTTCCAACAGAGTTTTGTAGTTTTCTGTGTATGGTTTTTATGTGTAATTTTGTTGAGAAGAACAGAAGATTCTTTTCTGGCATTTTTCAAAGTAGTTACCTTTCCCTTCCTCATTCTGGAACAAGAGGGAATTTTTCTCCAATATCCCCTACAAGAACCTGGTCAATTCCTGAAGGGGAAACTCACACAATTGTGGGGTTTCCTCCCCGACCCATGACTGAGTCCTTTGGAGTTTCTGACTCAGACTTGTCTACATCCAATCTCCAATAAGTTATCAGTTTCCATTTTTCATTCCCAGGCACCTGATCTGATGGAGGTTTCTGCTTATGACTTTCTTCTCTGGAAAGATGTGATGCTCTGTATCCACTTACATGTCTCTATTTTTTTATGGCAGCTTTTGGCCCTGTGATCTCCCCTTTATGGATCTAAAAGTTGGCACAATTTCAGATTGTTCACCTTCTTATTTGTTGTCAGGATGTAGTGGTGACTTCCAAGGCCATTACATGCCAGATTGGAAATGAGATGTTGCCTTACTTTTTGAGGGTGTTTTTGTTGCCTGAAGAAGACTCTAGAGAAAAGCAAGAAAAGGAGAACAATTTGGAGGCTATTCTGAGAGCCCAGACATCCTGTGATGATATCTAGGACACTGAGCAACAACGGAAGGATAATTAGTATGTTCTTAAGCAAAGTGATATGTGGAATTTGCATGTTACCTTTTATAGACAATGTTATTTACTTTCACATGTGTTGATATTATATTCTAGTAATATATCTTTAGTTTTGATCAATAAGTAACTTGTAAATGATTGACTTTCCACCAAAACTTTGAACTATATCAATTCATGATCTTAAGTTTTCATCTTTCTTTCTCCATGGCTACCAGGCAAATTACCAGGTTGATTACTAGGCAATTAACCTTTCTCACAAGAGGAAGAACAATTATGTGGAAATAAATCACATCATATTTTATAAAATAAGAATAGGATATAAATATCATTATGGTGCATTCTATGCAATTATTCATTAATTTTTACCTAATGCTTAAGTTAGTCTTTTAATAATGTTATAGAAGGGCAAGGGTTAAAGAAAAATAATTGATAGATAGATGACTGATCGATTTATTTAGGGTATACCATGGTTCGATAGCCAGTTTTTCAAGAGTTGTCAAGGTTTCTTTGCATTATGTTATTTGGAAGAGCAAAATAAGTTTGACAAGAAATATAAGCAAAAATTTCCACTGAAGTAAGTTCATGACTACATTATTAGCAGCTGGAAATCAGAAATGAATGTTTTCTCTTTAGTCAGGTTATGTGTCAAAATATACTTTGGTTGAGTAACTAAATGAAGTTGTTTGGCTGCCCTGAAGTATGAATAATCTGCTCGATAGTATTTATCTAAAGCAGTGGTTAATTTACATAATAAGTATATTGTGGCCTCACATCTTGGTAAAGAGAAAAACATTACAATTTGTGTATGCCTGAGAAGTGACCACTTGCTAGTAACATCTCAATTCCCCGTGATCTGGAGGTGTGATTTTTTCTTAACTCAGCTCAATTTTTGACATTGGAGAAAGATTGTTTCCCTTAGTTTAAAGAAGGTCATCAAACACAAAGAGCAAAGACTAGGACAATGAGTAAACTTGGTCTCTGCTAAGCACATGTATTTCCCTGCATTATCTTCTACACCTCAGATAAAGCCCAGGGAAAAAGGCTGATAGCAGAAATAGGAAAAGAATCTCCCTTACTGCATTATAATTTCAAATTACTGATTTTGTTCTTGGAATATTTACATGTTACTTCAAATTCATGGACTCTGGACCTAAAAGAAATTATTGGGTTTAATTCAAACCAGGAAGTCATCAAGTAAGATTTTTTAAACAAACCAACATTGCTACACTTGGAAGTGATAATAAATCACTTTGACCTGAATCTGGAAGATTCATCATATACTATGTGGGAACAGTAAAGACAATCTTGCTGGTTGATGTCCACATTTAAACAACAAAAAAAAATTATTTTCAACTATAGCTCCTGAAATTTTCTGTAGGAGGGCTTGAATGAAAAATTAATAAATTTGTAATTCTTTTAGAAAAGACACTTAAAATTGCCTCCATCTATCTACTTTTTATTTGTTGTTTTTTTTTTGTATGAAAAGCTTTAAAAATAAAAGTTAAGCTTTTATTTTGAAAATAGATGGCATATAAAAAAGTATTTACCCACCTATACATGATTATTATAACATTTAAATTTTATAATTTCACCTTCCTTGTGCATATATAGTACATGTATGTATTGCATTTTACAAAAAATAGGATTATATTTTATTGTGAACCCTATTCTGTAAACTTAATCCATTAAAATTTTGTATCAATAAATGTCATTTTAACATGAATAGTATAAACATTTTATTAAAAATCTATAACAAAGGCTACTGAATTTAGAATAAAAATTAAATCTTAAATAATACTTCTAAATATTACTAGTGTCATGTATTACTTTGATCCTTGAACATAAACTGCATCACACACATGCACAATTAGTTATTTTCTTTCATTTATCTGGATTAATTTAAAGTTAAGAGATTAAAAAACAAACAAGTTTTTGGAAATGTGAATTATACAAATAATTTATGCAGTACAGTGTCTTTCATAGACCTAGAATTTGTTTATGTCATTAGTTTAGCACTTGCCCTTTTTGTATAAAATCTTCTTTTATTAAATAGACAAAGCTTTTTGTTTGGAGTTAGAAGAGTTGTGAAATCACAAATATTGTTGAGGTTAAAAAAAAAAAACAAGATAGTAGGAAGTTTCTTGAACCTAAAATGACTTTAGTGAGCAAAACAAACAAATAGAACCCCAACACTTATCTAGGTTCCAACTGAAACGTATGTTCTTACCTCTGCCATTATTCATCACTGACTTTTACTGCTTTGAAACTTATTAGTCAGCAGTAAACCTTTACTCTGTTGTAAGCTTCCATCTGTCATTGCCCATATGTACTATCTTGCATCTGCAGATCAGTGGTATTAGCCAGGGTCAAGTCTGGTGTCTGAAAAGTCAATCTTCAGTAAAGGTTAGTCTTCTGGAGCATTTTTGCTTCTATGGGCTTTTAATTCAGACAAATTAAGAATAAAAATATGTAACTTCTATAAATGTTCTGAACTAAAACAAGGAAATTTTATTTTAAAATGTTTTACTCCATCCTCTGTTCTCTGAAGAAATAAACAAAACCATTTGTTTGCCTGTCCTTCAGTTCATCATTGACCTTGGCATGCATATGTATGAGGGGAATTTTGGGTTTCTTTTAGTTGATACTGTAGCTTAGATCAATTAGAAAAAAATAAATTGTGAAAAAAATTAGACCTCAAACCAATTATGCAACAAAGGCCTTATTCTACATTCATAGCTTTAGTTTGGCCTTTACTTTTTATGTAATGTCTTAACATATGTAAAATATAATATGGAAGTTTATCTGCTAAGCATTTTTAAAACATAAAAGTCATAATTTTCAGGCTCAGATATCTACTACTCATGAGGATCATTTAATTTTCTCTAAATGAAACAAAAGAGAAAGTTGTTCTAATTTTATTTTATTAAATTATTAATGAAGTTAAGATAATTTTTAAAATAAAATCCTTAAAATTCATATAAACCAATGTACTGTACAATCTTAGAGGCTAGGAATAGATAAGATTGATGAAGAACTCTTATGTAGCTAATTAGAATAGAGCAAAACAGCTAAGTCCCATGTTTTTATTCTCCATTGAGAGTAACTGATAACAGTAAATCCTGGGTATAGTGAGGTTTTAAGAAATGTTTTAATTAGGCAGTGAACATTTTCTACCTCTGAGTTGTACCTAACACATTGTATTCTGCTCTAAGAATACATTTTATTCATCTTTGCAATAAAAAATTATTTTCATTATAAAATTCTTTAAAATTTAAATAAATTATAAACATCTCTTTAATGTTATCATTAAAAGCAAAAAGTCTATTATAAATTTTCTTAGTTTTAAAATGTTCTCTCACATTTATGTTTGAGTTGTTTGATGTATATCAAGTAATTAAATAATTTTATGACTCAGTATCCTCAAAAGGAAAATGAGTATATAATATTTATCTAGCTAACAGGGTTATTGTGAGGATTGGACAACATCCCAGAACCATTTTGGTCTTCAATTTATGTCACTAAATATATATATGTATAGATAGATAGTCAATAATTCATAATTTATTAACAGCTATTGTATAATGAGTTTTAAGAAGGAAATATAGTTGTTTGAAAAATACATTGATAAATCTCTCGTGAAATATTGACAAAGTACCTTTATGAAACCAGCAAATGAATTCATTCTGCTTCGAAATGTTGGATGGGAGAAAAAGGACTATCAAAGAAAAGAGGCAGAAAAGAGTGTAGCCCAGGAAAATGTGATATTTAAGACTACATGAGAAAATATGACTGGGGTCTCCTGTCACAGGAATTCAGAATTCTAAGACCAGAGATAAATGGCACTGAGTTGGGAGGAATCTGACTGCTATGTTGGAAGCCTTTGCCTATGGAGGAGATCAACCCAACATTCACTAAGGCCTACTACCCTAATGAATGCTTTGGATGACTTGGTTCACCATTTTATTTGGTAAAATGTGAGAAAGGGTGCAAATTTAGTGACCTACACAAACAGACAGTTCTTACAGAGGAAGCATGAAGGAGATGAATAGGCCCCTGGCAATAGAAGTAATCCAAGAGACTTATATGGATTTCCATGGAACATGGCACTGTGAATTTGAATCAATCATGACTAGATTTAAAGAGGCAGAACATTCCACAGTACGTATTAAATTTAAGGAGCTAGCCATAATTTTTTTTATTTTTAAGGTACTGTACAATTTTCTAAAAGCGCTTTCATGATTTGCATTATTTGTTCTTTAGCAAGCATTATGAGGCGTATAGGGTAGCATTGTTATTTCTAATTCGAAGTTCAAGAAATTGAGCCTGAAATGATTAACTGACATACCCAAGGCCTCACAAGCTAGTACAACAAGGAGGGTTAAAATTTCTCTAGATTTCTCTTCTTTCATATACAGGATGGGATCTAAAGATTAAGAAAAGTACTTTAGATGTGGTGACCTATCATTCTAGCTTAGGTAAAGACAGACATAATCCACAAAACTTGAGGAAGGAGGAGAGATACGTCATTGAGGAAAATTTACGAAAAAGCTTCTACGTGTATTATTTTTCAAAACCCATGAAATATTTAAAGTTTTCCAAAATAGGCAGCTTTTGAAGTGATGATAAAAGTAAAATAAAATTTTAATTTAGATTACATAAGAAGCTTTTCAAAAGGAAAGTAATGATTTTGGTGACAATCTGTGTTTAATTTCAAATATGATGAGAATCAAATTAACCATGTCTTTGGGCTTTCTGTATTTTTTTTCTTTGACGTTTGGAACCATGTTCACCCTGGAGTAACTGCTCCTCTCAGCTGATTCTTGGCAGACTTCTGTGAAAAGTCCAAGAACACACCTTTCAAATGCAAACCAACAAATTCAAGGCTCATACCCCCAGCTACCTCCTTTATTAGGCTCTTTGGACATCACTCTCTACCTTCCCTAATCACCCTAGCAGCAGATTCTAAACATCTAGGGGCAGTGTATATGCCCCAGAGCCCTTGAAACATCCAAACTGTGCAGTCGAAAACCTACTCACCCTGACTTTCCTGTGGCAGCCACAGTTGTCTCTTACTACAGTTTTCCTTTCTTCCTCTGGTTACCGATCAGTGCTGGTGCTTCTCCCATGACATGGTAGGTCCTCTCCTCTTGGAATGTCTATGTATACACCTGTGTTATTTCTTTTCAATATTTGACCTTATTATACCTAATCGATAATAAAACTTGTATTTTAAAGCAACAGGAAAATAGCCATAGCCTGGTATGAAAGCCCCTTGTTCCTGATGTGTGCTTGTGAGTATGCACACCTGCACTCACAGATTTTCTTTCTAATACATCAAATCGCTGGTGTATCACATCTCAGATTTTTATACAGGATACTAGAGTAGACAAAAACATGTACATTACTATTTTAGATATAGAGACAATATTTTCTAAAAAGGAGAGGAAAGGTACTTTCTTGAAAGGGACAGTACTGAATAAGAGGACAATGGGAGTAGTTAAAAAATCAAGGGAACACTCTCACAGTGAAAACTTTTCATTTGTGAAACAGAATGGGAAGTAGACATCTCACTGACTCTTTGTTTTGAAGAGAAGTATCCCCTGAAAAAGTAGAGTGGTAGAAACATGATATCCAGTGTTCAGGGGTGCAATGTTTATATTATGAGCTCATACCTCATCGGTGGATTTAATCAATTTGACGGATTAATAATTAAACTTAATTACTGAATGGTAACTAAGTCAGGTGGGGAATGACTGGAGGAACATACTCATGGGAATTATATTTTGTCCTGGGCTCCTTGGTTTTTGTTTGTTTGTTTTTGTTTTTCTCTCCTTTCTCTTCCTGGCTCCATGAGTTGAGAAACTTTCCTCTGCCATACTCTGTCAACATGATGTTCTGTCTCACTTCTGGCCCAGAGCAATGAACGGAGTCAACTGACCATGGACTGAATGGACTAAGTTATTTTTGTCATGAACCAAGTTACTTTTGTCAGGTATTTGATCACAACAAGGAAAAGCTAACTCACCTTTTCCTATACAAGAAATCAGATTGTTAAAGGAGATTCACATAAATTATAGTTCCTACTGAGAATCAAACTTTACCAACAAAGTCTAAATTGCAAGTAATTAAAAGGCACAGACTAAGATTGTAGAGTTCTGAGAAGAAGAGAGCAGCTCCCCAGTTGTTTTCAAGACTATATTAGCCTCACACTTTCTGCTTTGGAGTAATAGTTGAAGTAATTGAAAATATTATCAGGAAACATTTAGGTTATGAAACTTCACCATTTGTTTATATATTACATAGTATGTAGTTTACATGATATTTTTTCTAGAAAATCATTCCTCATGATTATCATAAGCAATCAGAAGCCAAGAGCATTTGGTTAAAATTATTCCATAGATGAGGACATTCTTTCTAGTAAATGGCATCATTCTGCTCAATAAGGTCAAATCTCAACATACAAGTAGATCAGATTGAGTTGCTTGCCATCTTTTTACTTTTCCAGGAACATCTGTCCAGTATGGTAGAGAAGTGGGTCATAAGTCCATTAGTTAACTCCCGCCTTATTAATTAACTTTCCTCTTACCCTTTGTACCAGTTTCCTTGCTTTATAACACAGATCTCCAGCTGGTATTAGGCAATTATCTAAAACCTTGTTTTTTTTTTTTTTAATAATTTCATGTAAGATACTCAAGGCCATAATGAAAAAAGGAGAGAGGAATTTTTCATGGTCTGTGAGGAAAATATAATCTGGTTGATACCAGAGCTAGTTTTCTCTTCCTGTACCATAGTTCGGAAAAGAGGAGAATGGAATTTTCTTATTTAGCTCAAAGGAAGGACAGTCTGATATGAGAGGAGGCCATTTCCTTTCCTGAGATGCTGTATATTGCGAAGTTGCTTATACATTTTCTGGTCTTCTATTTCTATAAATATCTTAACGATGGCTGGAACTTTTCATGGTATGTCCAGTTCAAATGTTATAAGCCTAAACATGTCTCCATTGAATTGTAGAAGCTTGGGGATTATATATACCTGCTACTTGTTTGCATTTAAGTTTCCCCCCAACAAACATTATTTTATATTTCCATTGCAATATAGCAGTTGTATGCATGTCATTTCCTTTGTACACAATTATTGAATGTGCACTGGTATTCACCTTCACCCTAAGTGAGTGGCAAGGAAAATTAATCCACAGATGACAAAACATCTGAAAACATGAAAACATGTATCTCCCTGATATTTCTTTCCTTTGTGGTATTGAGAGGAGAGTCAACTACCAAGATTACACTCACAAATGGTATTCTTATAACCAAAGTCAAATTTTATAATGATGCCTAGTAGGATATAGCTTACTGAAATAATTCATTCAGATATTTACCTAAAATCCATAAAATGTACAGCAATCCAGGGCTAATAATTTTCATTTCCACGAGACTAGAACAGATAGAGTTTTTATCATTCTATATACTGGTATAATTTTTCCATTGTGGAATATTTTAAGATAGACATACCGTAAAGTTACTATATTTCAGATTAATTTAGGCTACAAATTGAGGAGGTTAGATTTGATTTGTCTAAAAGAAGTACATGTACCTGTATTTAATCTTTCATCTAATGTCACAGGGTCTTACACATAAGTTGTCATTGAAATTTTATTAAATGGAAAATATAATGACACATCTAAATCATATTGAGCTAAATATGATAAAGATAATTTAAATTTAAATTTTAACAGATATAGTCTTTACTTTTTCTGATATTAATTAGAAACCTAATAATATTTGGCACACTACAGATGTGATTTATGAATAATTACAAGAAAGTTTAAAAAGTGTTTGTGGACTTCTCTAGTAGCAGTCTATTCCAAAGCCCATGGCTGTAAACTAATCCAAGAAAGTAAACGTGTTCAAGGGAAAATGAAAAGCAAGGTATCCACAGTGACATTAAAGCCTTGGACAATAGGAAGCAAAGGACAGGATATTCAGTGATGCAAGCAAACCCAGATGTTGAACTCTTCAAACATCTAGACCCATTTTACATTTTGAGAGGCATACAAAATAGAGGAAACATAAGAATTTTAATCTCAATGATACATCTATTAACAAATAGACTTGAAATAAAACATGAGATCAACTTTCTTAAGGTTCACACTAACAGACATATGGATGGTAGGAACATGAGATTAAGGGGAATAATTCTATAAACTGCATCTACTGAGTGACTCCATATGCTTTCTTTTGTAAAGCAATTGATCTGCATCCCTGTATGGTTTAAGTCAACAGAACATTTTACATTCCTTAGCAAATAACCAGTTATCTGCAGGAGAAATGCAGGCCCAGAAAAAGTCTCCTTCTTGTCAATAAGGAGAACACAAGTTATCCTTAAGTGAGAGATTTTTGTAACTATTCCATAGACCAAACTCCAAAATGCAGGGAAATACGACAATTAGAACTAGTTAGTGGGCCAAAATGACCCAGGATTGCCTTGGATCATTAACATTAAGTTTCTCCTCCATGCATATTTTAGTCAGCTTGCTCTCTGTTGTGACCAGAATACCTGACAAGAACAATTTTAAGGAGGAAAAGCTCATTTGGGAGCTTACGATTTCAGAGGTCTCAGTCCACAGTGGTAGAGTCCTTTCCTCGGGACCCGAGGTGCAGCAGAACATCATGGTAGAAGTGTGTGGATGCTGGAGACATGGCATAAGGAAGCAGAGAGAGAGTGAGATCTCGGCTTTCCAAAGATATAATATGTACCCCAGAATCACACCTCCTCCAGCATACCCTACTTGACTACAGTTATCACTATATAGGATTAATCCCTATAAAGAGATTAATACACTGATTAAGTTAAGACTCTCATTACTCAATCACATCACCTCTAAACTTTCTTGCATTGTCTCACACAAGAGCTTTGGTGAATACCTCAGATCTAAATCATAGCAATGGGGTAAAATCATGTGTAGTGGGAACTGGAAAGTCTGATGCATTCCTTCTATCAGTTAAAAGTCAAGAGGTGGTTCTGGGTAGGACTCTCTGGAAACTTCTCTGAGAACCCCACTAGAACTGGAGAGCAGGAGAGGAGCACTGTCCCTCTCCTCTCTGAGAAGACTCACTCTCTCACCTTTTTCCCTTCTCCTATCCCTTTAATAAACTCATGCCTGCTACTCTCAGAGACATGCATGAAATCTTTCCAGTGTGATGGCAAGAACTGGTAATAGGACTGTGGTGTTTGCCTCAGCTCCATAGCAGGTCCTTGCTGTGTAACAGCGCTGTCATGGAAATTACGTGATAGTTTGGGTTCGTAATTAATATAAGTCTCTTTATGAGATACCTTTTCCCACACCAATGCTATGTAACAACCTGACAGCAAATCCCAAAGACATATTTTTTTTGTTTGATTATGAGTTAATGTGTTAGCTGGATTGTGCTACTGATCTGCTACAGCTAAGTTATGATCCATAAGCTTGTGCATTTATGGGCAACTTGCAGATCAATTGAAGGCTTACTAATCTAGCTTGACCTTGACATTGATTTTTCCATATAGTCTCACCTCCTCCAACAGGTTAGCCCAAGTTTTTCATAAAGTTACTGGGAGGGCTTGAATACAGAGAATGGAAATATGTGAGACTTTTTAAGGACCTAGTTGAGGAATGATATACCATTGCTTCTGCTTCATTCTGTTGGTCAATGTCCCAAATTTCAAGTGTGAGGCAATTACAACTTACCTGTCAAATGTTGCATGTGGGGAGTCCATTATTAGAACTGTAAGGAATCTGGCCTCCCAACCCACCTGTCAATCTGCGCTAAGCCCGCCTCTCCCGTTACAGGAATTTCCTGCTTACATTGCCGTAATCTTCCTGCCTCCCACATTACATTCTAATATGTCATTGGTCCATCAGTCAGTCTGTAATAATTCTCCTCCGCAATTGGTTCCTCCCAGCCCGCGAAATTCCGATAACTGAGGAGAAACCCTGCGCCATCTTCTTCTTTTCCTTCTTCCCTTTCCCCTGAGCAGATGTGAATTGTCCGCATAAAAGTTCCTCGTGTGGGACCTGTGTCTCCAGAGCATTTTTCTGGGAGTTATCGACAAACCAAAACTGCCCCTAACATCTGGCCCAACAAGAACCATTAATATAATCAGTCTACTACTGTGCCCACATTAGAAGATTTTTAAAAATGGACTCAAGATATTCAAAGGTAGATTACTTGCTTAGCATGCATGAGGTTGGGCTTGATCCCTAGTAAACAACAACAAAAAGAAAGAAAGAAAAGAAAATTTATGTAAGCTGCTTAATAAATGATTAGAGATTGAATCTGTAACTGCTTATTTTCCATCTTGAAAATTTCTTCTTTTACTAAAATTTTTTATTTGTTCTAATTCATTGTTCATGACAGTAGAATGCATTTATACATTTTGATAGATCATACATAATGGAGTATAATCTCTCATTTTTCTAATTATACATATTGTAGGATCACATCGGTCATGAGTTCTGCCATACATTATTGTCTTAGTCAGTTTAAGCTCCTCTAACAAAAATTCCATAGACTGGGAAGCTTATAAACAGATACTTATTTCTTATCATCCTGGAGGTTGTATGTCTGAGACTAAGGGACAGAAAACCTGGTGTCTGTTGAGAGCCTGCTTTCTGGTTCCTAGATGGCCATCTTCTTCTAGTATTCTCACATGGCATAAGGGACAAGGTAGCACTCTGGCAATTCGTACGAAAGCACTAATTCTATTCATAAGGGCTCTGCCTTCATGACCTAATCAGCTCCATAAACCTTACTTCCAAATACCTTCACCTTGGGAGTTACAGTTTCAACATGGACTTTGGAAATGCAAAAGCATTCAAGCCACAGTGGTCATATTCTGCTAAGGTAAACTTCTAAAAATTTTTAAAGAAAAATATTCTAAGATTCTTGTCACCTTACAGGTGTTGCTACCTCAATTCACTGTAGTAAACAACAAGAGGAAAACACAACTCTTCCTCTTGGAAACACCCCAGGCAGCCCTGATATGCAGTAGGGCAAGAAGTGACTCAAAGAGATGTTAATGGGAGAGAGATGCACATTTTGCAGTGAATCAAAGTGAAGAAAATTCCTCCCACACCAGGTAAAAAAAAGATAAGGTCTGCATTTTTTAAAAGAAACAGCATCCTCCCAGGAGGAGTGAGTGATGTGTATCTTGAACTAAAGCCAAAAATCATAAATAAGAGTGGGACCTGTATAAATGTCAGGTTGTTTTTATTTATTAACCAATGCTATTTATCCAAGTTGAAATTCCTGTGAAGAAGCTCATATTTCCTTTTTGCAGTCAATCTTAGAACACATTAAATTGTGGGAGAGGGGGAGGAATGAAAGGCATTTATTCAGTCCATCCTACAAAATCAATCCCTTTTTAAATTCATGTCAGCAAAACTGTGGGGCAAACCCATCACTTGACATTTTGTTTTCATTAACATTATCTCAGTGAATAATAGCAATAAACATATATTGAGTAAAAAAAAAAAAATGACCACTAAAATAGCCCATACACACAAAAATCAAGGTATAGCAGTGAGTTTCAAACAAACTACCATCAAAGTTAATGGAGAATTTATTTTTTAAAACACAGTTCATTTTCTGTCGACGTCCACTTCCTATTAGAATATTTACTTTGCAAACTTGTAATCATGTGCAGAGCAGTACGATCACTTTCAGCTTCATTGAATGTGATAACTGCCCTAGCCACAACTTTTGCCTCTCTCCTTCTCCATTTCCTTAGGGTATTTCATATTCTGGGTTCCTTCATTTTGATTCCAACTCCCTTTATGTCAATGGTTAAAGGAGATGATTCTAGACATCTTATTCCCTGTGCCTTACCCCTCCCATAAGATAAAAGAACGCCCCACTATATAAATGCCTCCTCAATAGTCATAAAGGCTGGTAAGAAGAAGAGTGATATGAGTAGGTTCTTGAAGATGAAACTTTTATGTGAACTTATACATAAAACCTCTATGAAGTGCCCATGGAAATAGAAGCCTAAATGTGATTCTATAAGATTTTTAATTGTGATTCTATAAGATTGGCCTTGAATTGGTCCTTGAATATTTAACTGTCTTTTAACTCCTAAAAATCTAAACTTAATCCATTACATTCAATAAATCACCAAATTTTTGTAGGTTCTACTTTGAAATATGTCTCAAGTCTGATGACTCCCATATCCCTAAGCCAGTGCCTCTGTGAAGTCTTCATTATTTTCCCCATACACTGTTCATTAGTCCTTTGCCTTGGCAACTAGTCTTAGTGCCACTCAAATCCCACACTCTAGTTTAGAAGTCACACTTCCAAGTTATCTGAATTTGTTTTTTAACTGCCAAAAGTGATCTTTCAACTCCTTATGGCACATGGGAAAAATGTAGACTCCTTAGAAATAAAACTATATGCCTTATTCCATTCTGCAGTATCATTACCTACCTCCTCGTGTGGCACTGAGAAGGTATTCAAAGTGTGTTTGAGAAATAAAATAACAAAACAAATGGTCCAAAAATTGGAAGGGAAGATTGCATGTTGGGAACATTGGAAAATATGACAGTATTATTTAAGAAGCCACATTACATATAGAAGTTAACTTGTATTTGAATTATCACAGGTCATGTGAACAGAAGTGGTCCTGTTTTCATTTTGCCTCTGGTTTAAGAAAAATCAGTACAAGTGGCAAAAAAAAAAAGGTAGAAATAATTTTCTTTTATATGTGAAATTAGGAAGGATTACAACTGAACTGTCGAGAAGGCCAGGATCACAAACTTCCAGGGAAGTGACTAGGACTTTTATATACAGAGAATAGACAGGATAGCAGAACACGGAGATCCAGACCTGAGACTGCGTGACAGATGGGAAGGATGGCAGCGTGTTGGCTTCTTTGACTACATAGGTTCCTGGCATTTCTTCAGGGAGCTCCTTCCTGCCCTTGCCTTTTCTCTGACTTTTGAAGATGTGAATAATGACAATAAAAAAAAATCAATTTCCACTAAATACTCATAAGCAAATGAATTTTTCTATCCCTGAGAAGATAAGACAGGTAGGATTTTCTGAGAATTATACATGACATAGTAATTATCATCAACCACAGAAATGAGTTCAATAAAATAAGACATTATGTTTTACATTTCAGATTGTAGTATAGTTTTACAATAGGAGTGACTATGTATTTCCCTCTCTGTATTTGTTGGGTAAGATGATTGAGAACACAGAGATATATTGAGATCATGTATTATCTCTACTTTTAATTCTTTACACTAGGTATTTTTGTATATATGGCTTACCTCCCTATTTAAAGTATCTCTTCTCTATGTGTGTAGGGAAAGCATCTTGTATAGAATTTCCCTCTCACAGAAGAGTTTTCAAAATGTTAAATGATTGAGTCTTATATATTACTTGATCTAATTCCTCACTACAGAATAACTAAGAAAACACATTAAGTGCTCTGGACAAATTTCTACTAGCTTGTCTTTGTGTTCCTGAATGAATCTACCAGGAAAACATACCCCGAAATGCAAGAGTATAGGATACATAGGTATAACTGGGTTATCATGCTAAAATGTGATCCAAGAATAGTTTCAGCTGTTACCATTCCATGGTCAAAGACTTAAACAGAGACTGCTCAGGAGAGAAGGTTGTTTCACAAGCAGCCAAACAGAAGGTGTGTCTCAGGGATTCAGTTAAGTAATCATAAGAGAACCGCAAGGAAGCGGAAATCTTGTTGTCAAACACTTTGCTTTGCAAATAATAAAACTGGAGCAGAAATGTGGGCTTCTTAGTACCAGAAAAAAAATTCCTTTTGTGTTTCACTATGATCTAAATGTTTGTGACTTGTTCAAAACTCATGTTGAATTTAATTCCCAATGCTGCAGTGTTAAGAGAAGGAGGTTTGGGGAGGCAATTAGGCCATGCAATTTCCACCCCTATGGGTGAGATTAAAAACCTTATAAAAAGATTTAAGGGAACTAGCTTAGCTGCTTGGGCCCTTTGTCTCACCTTCCTGCCATGTGAGAAAACAGCAGGTGTCCCCTGTGGCGGATGCAGCTACAATGTGCCTCAGTGGAAGCAGATAGCAGCCCTCACCAGACACCTAACTGCTGTGCATTGATCTTAGAATTTTAGACTTCCCAACCTTTGGAACTGCGAGAAATAAACTTTTATCATTTATGAATTACTCAGTCTAAAATATTTTGTTTTAGCAGTCTGAACAGACTAAGACAAGTATGTGCCTTCCTTGGCCTTTAATCATACCACTTTTAGATCTTTGAGAAGTAACTTGGATTTAGATTATGCACAACTCAATTTTTGATCCTTTAGAACATGAGACAAATCTCACCAAATCTCGGTGGTTTCTTGAAATGCTGTGATGAGAAGCATCAGGAAACCTCACCAGGTAGCAGAATGCAGTTGGATGTAGTGGACACAAATCTGCCACACTTACCTTCCCTGTGCTAATGCTGTTGTATAGTAGGCATGCCTCACTGGACTGGGGCAGTCTGGAAGACACCTGAGGAAAGGTTAGAAAGTTTAGACAATAATTCTCAAACCCTTAATATATAATTTTATCTATAGACTTCTTTGTTACTATAACTTTAAATATACAAGTTAGTACCCAAAATACTCTGGGCTTGATTAGATTGATTCTGGGAACATGTTTTATTACCCTTATATGTGTATGGGTCTACACTAGGGAGCAGTTTTTGACTAGAAAGGAATAAGTCACTAAATTTGCCATCATGAAGCCTGCAAACCTAGAAGACCACAAGATGAATTCAAACTTCATTAAACTGACAGGAGTGCTGCTTTTTGGGGAAGCAGCATTTTCATTTCCTATTAAGCCTATGCAAAACTTTATATCTACTCTAAAATTTGAATGTTAGTAGTGAGGAAAAAGATGTGACATTTATTATGAATAATCCTCAGGGATTTTGTTAGGTGGTTTATATATTCATCATGTTTAATCCTCTCCACTGTGTTTCTGCAGGGCAGGTATTATTATCCCCATTTCCCTGATAAAGATTGTTTAAGGTCACTTAGTTAATAAATGGCACACACCAGTCGTAAAACTCAGAAATCTAATTATTTCATTTAATGGTAAATAAGGGAACGCAGGGAGAGGGAGTAGGGCATATCATCTTTATAGGTTAAAAGGGGATATTTCTCAAAATAGTTTCTAAATCCTCCACTAGTTTTTACCTAGGATTTGACAAACCATTTATACTTCTGCCAGCAAGAGATGCCTTTTTCTGAAGCACCAACCATGAAATCTCCCATCTCTCTACTGTGGACTTTGAACATTGCAGAAATTAGCATTAGTTCTATTTTAAGTATGTAAGTCTGCTTAAAATAAACATTTGAAAATGAATGCCTGTGAGTACTCACATTTCCCTTTAAAAAGTGAAGTGTATATCAACTCTTGGCTACAAAGATCTTTTGGAGAGATGCATTAAGTAAACGAAGTTATAGAAAACAACTTGGAAGTAATACTTTAGGCCTAACTTCAAGATTTTCAAGTTGAATTCAAGAGGAATAATCAAGAGTTCATGAAAATTCCCTTATTTGACAAAAGCCATCCTGGGAATTTGTGTCTGTTGGGGATGCTCCACACCACGGTGGGCTGCCTTCCATCTGTAGCTACAGTAGGAAATAATCCAGTTGCCACAGGAAGAAGCCTGACTCTCTCTCCTGTCTGAAAATTAAGACTACGAATCCAGAGCCAGGAATTGTCACTAATAAGGCAAAATAATATGGATGAATTCAATTTAACTACACATAAAGAAAATCAAGGTTAGACTAAGAAATAGGAAGATCCCTTCGAAAATGTACTAAGATGTTCATGTCTTAATATTTGTTCTAATATTGTAGACTATGTAAAATGTATCCTGTGATCACTTGTAAGAGATTTCTAATTCTATACACTAATGAATGGGCACTGGAAAGGCATTTTATATTTTATTTTAGCTAAACACACTCATGGGCATTCCAGATAACCGGATCATCAGGTCACACACAAAACATGAGTGTACACTCTGTGACACTTCATGCTGAGGGAGCATGACAGTGCACGGGGCATTAATGCTTCAGCTGATGTATACAGAGACTGGGCTGACAGCAGAGACCACATTACATCTTGCAGAGTACCCAGCTGTCAAGTAAAAAGACGTGGGAGTAACTGAATGTGAGAAAAACAAAAAAATGCAGGGAATGAGGACTCAATGTCCCCCAACAATAGCAAAATAAAACTAGAATCAACTTCAAAAGATTTCGCTGTAAAAATGGTAGAAATCATCATGCAGTTTTAACTTTGATGGGCACAGAAGAAAACGCAAACACAAACAACACCATTGAGGACGACGAGGTCACTCATCTTGACATCAGAAATAGCAATCATTTAAATTTCTTTTCTGTTAATAGTTCCCCAGTTTTGAGTATTCATTTTAAAAATATGGTTTAGATTGCAAAGTCATTTCTTATCTAGAGAAACACACACATAGTCACATATGCACATATATATATATATATGCACACATTAGGTTCATATTTATGTACTTAAGAAAAACAAAACCTGTCAGTTGATAAACTATAATACCTTTTGTTCCTTGGAAAAATATAAAAATGTAATTAGTAAATTGTTGTTTAATACTGTATTTATTTTTGTTGTTTTGGGTACCAGGGATTGAACCCAGGGAAGCTTAACCACTGAGACATCCCCAGCCCTATTTTATGTTTCGTTTAGAGACAGGGTCTCACTGATTTGCTTAGGGCCTTGTTAATCTGCTAAGGCTGGCTTTGAACTCAAGATCCTTCTGCCTCAGCCTCCTGAATGCTGGGATTATAGGCATGCATCACCAAGACTAGCTTAATACTGTTTTTATAAGTACCTAATAAAGATATTTGCATAATCTAGAAACAGCACCTAAAAAAATGAAAACCAGCTTTTCTGCCTTTTACATATTATAATTTCTGAAATACAGTTTCTTAGTCAATGGATCACCAACATCTAGAAAGAAGTTTGTTTTAAATCTTTATTGAGATTATAAGAAAGGATATGCAAAAGCAAGAACTATGAAAGCTTAGACAGAACATTCTTCTCTGTTAAGGTTTGGAATTTTTCTATTAAAGAAGAGTTCAGAGTCCATTATGAATTTCCTTGATAAAAGCACAGAATTTGAACGTTTTTTGAAATTAGAGCTTTAGAACTAAGAATTTAATAAATTTTCTCATCATCTCTTTCTATTTTCATTGGATTTAAATTTGTAAATATATGGTTTCTCCTCCCCCTTGACTTTGCTTCCTGCAGCAACCTTGAAACATAATAGGAATAATTTTATATATATATATATATATATATGTATAATTATGTATACATGTTAAATTTTAACTATTTTACAAAGCAGTATATATCTTGTATTAATAGGGTTTGTCCTTTTCTTTGCAAAACTCTCTTCTTTTTTCTCTCAATATCTATGTCAATGATATTCTATTTTAAATTTCTTCTTCTGAACTCTATTCTTAATTCTATATCAGCACTCTCCAATAGAATTTTCTGCAATAATGGGATGTTATCTATTCACATCTTCCATAAGAATATGGCTATTGAGTACTTACAATACAATTAGAGTAACTTAGAAACTACGTTATACATTTATTTATTTATGTTGTGGGTGGATACAGTGTTGGATAGAATAATGATAGACATTTCTAAGTGTTTGCTAAATTTCTTATAAATATTATATAAATATATCAATTTTAATATCCCAGTGTAAATATTCATTCTCTGACCAAATTACCTAGTACTTCTCACCATTAAAAATTCTGGGATTTTAATTGGAATTGCATTGAATCTGTATAATACTTTTGGTAGTATGGTCATTTTAACAACATTAATTCTGCCTGTCCAAGAATATGGGAGATCTTTCCATCTTCTAAGGTTTTCTCAATTTCTTCCTTTAGTGTTCTTTAGTTTTCATTGTAGAGATCTTTCACCTCTTTTGTCAGGTTGATTCCCAAGTATTTTTTTTTTAAGGCTATTGCAAATGGAGTGGTTTTCCTAATTTCTCTTTCAGAGCATTCACCATTTATGAATAGAAATGCATTAGATTTTGTGTAATTGATTTTATATCCTTCTACATTGCTGAATTCATTTATTAGTTCTAGAAGTTTTCTAGTGGAGTTTTTTGGATCCTCTAAATATATAATCATGTCATCAGCAAATAGTGACAGCTTGAGTTCTTCTTTTCTTATATGTATCCCTTTAATTTCTTTGGTCTGTCCAATTGCTCTGGCTAGTGTTTCAAGGATGATGTTGAATATAAGTGGTGAAAGAGGGCATCCCTGCCTTGTTCAGTTTTTAGAGGGAATGCTTTCAGTTTTTCTCCATTTAGAATGATGTTGGCTATGGGATTAGTATAGGTAGCCTTTACAATGTTGAGGTATGTTCCTACTATCGGTATTTTTTTTTTCTAGTGTTTTAAGCACAAAGGGGTGCTGTATTTTATTGAATACTTTCTCTGCATCTATTCAAATAATCATATGATTCTTACTTTAAGTCTATTGATGTGATGAATTACATTTATTGACTTCTGGATGTTGAATCAACCTTGCATCCCTGGGATAAACCCCACTTGATCATGGTGCACTATCTTTTAAATTTGTTTTTGTATGCGATTTGCCTGAATTTTGTTAGGATTTTTGCATCTACGTTCATCAGGGATATTGGTCTAAAGTTTCTTTCCTTGATACGTCTTTGTCTGGTTTTGGTATCAGAGTGATACTAGCTTCATAGAATGAGTTTGGAAGGGTTCCTCCTTTTGTATTTTCTGGAATACTTTGAAGAGTATTGGTATTAGTTCTTCTTTAAAGGTCTTGTAGAATTTGACTGAGAATCAATCTGGTCCTGGGCTTTTCTTGGTTGGTAGGCTTTTGATGGCATCTTCTATTTTGGTGCTTGAAATTGATCTGTTCAAATTGTGTATGTATTCCTGATTCAGTTTGGGAGGAAATTTGTCAATGTCTTTGATATTTTCTATTTTGTTAGAGTAAAGATTTTCAAAGTGTCCATTCTACCAAAGGTGCTATACAGTTTCAACACAATTCCAAATAAAATCCCAATGATGTTCCTCATGGAAATAGAAAAAGCAATCATGAAGTTCATCTGGAAGAATAAGAGACCTGGAATAGCCAAGACAATTGTGAGCAAAAGTGAACCAGGAGGTACGGACACTAGAACTTAAACTATACTACAGAGCAATAGTAACAAAAAAGGCATGGTATTAGCACCAAAATAGACAGGTAGACCAATGGTACAGAATAGAAGACACAGAGACAAACCCACATAAATACAGTTACCTCATACTAGACAAAGGAGACAAAAACATACAATGGAGAAAAGATAGTCTCTTCAATAAATTGTGCTGGCAAAACTGGAAATCCATATGTAATGAAATGAAATTAAACTTTTATCTCTCACCCTGCACAAAACTCAACTCAAAATAGATCAAGTACCTAGGAACAATAGAGAGCCTGCAACAAATAGAAGAAAAAGTAGGCCCAAATCTTCATCAGGTTGCCTTAGGATCAGACTTCCTTAACAAGACTCCCAAAGCCCAAGAAATCAAAGTGAGAATCAATAAACGAGATGGATTCAAACTAAAAAACATTTTCTCAGCAAAGGAAACAATCAATAACATGAAGAGAGAGCCTACAGAGTGGGAGAAAATCTTTTCCACACCCACTTCAGATAGAACAATAATCTCCAAAATTTATAAAGAACTTACAAACTTTACACCAAAAATACAAAAAACCCAAACAATAAATGGGCCAAGGAACTAGACAGACATTTTACAGAAGACATACAGGTGATTAATAAATATATGAAAAAGTGTTCAACATCTCTAGTAATTAGAGAAATGCAAATTAAAACAACTCTAAGATTTCATCTTACTCCCATTAGAATGTCTATTATCAAGAACACAAACAGTAGTAGATGTTGGCGTGGATATGGAGAAAAAGGCACACTTTGACATTGCTGGTAGAGTTGCAAATTGGTGCAGCCACTCTGGAAAGCAGTGTGGAGATTCCTCAGAAATCTTAGAATAGACACACCTTTTGACCCAGTTTTCCCACTCCTCAGTTTATATACCAAGGACTTAAAACTAGCATATTACAGTAACACAGCTACATCAATGTTTATAGCAACTCAGTTCACAATAGCTAGATTGTGGAACCAACCTAGATGCCCTTCAACAGATAAAGAAACTGTGGTATATATATATATATATATACACAATGGAATATTATTCAGTCATAAAGAATAATAATATTATTGCATTTGCAGAGAAAGGGATGGAATTGGCTAAGTGAAATAAGCCAATCCCAAAAAACCAAAGGCTGAATGTTTTCTCTGATAAGTGGATGATGATAGATAATAGGGGTGGGGAGATGAGGGTGAGAGAAGAATGGAGGATCTTTGGATTACATAGAAGGAAATGGAGGAAGGGGCATTTGAAAGATGTGGAATGAGACAGACATCATTACCCCATATCATATATGATTACACAAATGGTATGAATCTACATCATGCACAACCATAGAAACAAAAAGATGTACCCCATTTGTTTACAATGAATCAAAATACAGTCTGTAAAAATAAAAAAAATTTAAAAATTATGTACACACTTATTGCTTTTTATCTTGTTTGCCTGTTTGACATCAAGTTTGACACATGATGGAAATGTTAATTAGAATAATAGCAAACTTCTCCAAATGTCAGAAAACAATGAAATAACATCATCATAATGCAAGGGTAAAGGGCTTTCATTCAAAGGTCTATTACCAGGTTAAGTTAAATCAAAACATGCCCACACACACACACACACACACCATCCAGTAGCAAAACATTCATTTAATTAAGTTTTTTAAGTTTTCTGTGCTAGGAATTGAAACCAGCTTCACACATGTTAAACTCACATTGTACTACTGAGCTAAGTTCCCAGTCCCCTGCTTTTTCTTTAAAATTTTGCACCTTAAATAGTTGCTACTACATTCTGGTTATCATCCAAGTTTGACACCTCAGACAACTTCATAGGTCTTTGCTTCTCAGAGGACTTTAATGGTGTATTAGTCAGTCCCACCCACCCCTACTGTGACCAAGAAACCTGACAGGAGCAATTTTAAAGAGGCAAAGTTTATTTGGGGGCTCCCAGTTTCAGAGGATTCAGTCCATAGACGGCTGATTCCATTCCTCAGGGACCTAGGTGAGGCAGAACATTCATGATGGAAGGGTATTGCAGAGGAAAGCAGCAGGGGTTATTGTTCCAGGAAACAGCTCACTTTACAAAATGCATTCCCCAAAGTCACACCTCCTCTAGCCACACCCAACCTGCCTATAGTCACCACTCAGTTAATTTCTGTCAGGGACATGGGATTAACACACTAATTGGGTTAAGACTCTCATCACCTAATCTTTTCACTTCTAAACCTTGCAGTGTCTACATGTGAGCTTTTGGGGGACATTTAATATCTAGATGATAACAAATGGGTCCCTGTTTATCAGACAACTTCAATACTTTCCCATTTCTCAAGTACTGCATTAAATCATTCATCAATCCTAATGATAATTTCTTCAACTTATTGCCTGTGTAAGCCTTTGATATTTGCTTTGTTCCCCGGCTCAGTTCTTAATTCTTATTCAGCACATCATCACCACTACTTAGGCTGTGTGTGAGTGTGTGTGTGTGTGTGTGTGTGTGTGTTTAAAGGATATAATTTGGGAAGACAAACAATGGATTGTCTACTAAACTTGCAAGATCCAGAAATAAAAACCTATAATTATTAAAATTTTTAAAGGTAGAGAATTGTTAATATCAGAAAAGATAAACATGGGAGGGGATTTAGGAATTTGATGTGATTTTTTAATGAAATTACCCATAATATAAAACTAAGTGATTTTTGAAATATGAAATGTAATAAAATGTTCAAGAAATTTGGCAGTTAGAATTTAATATCCCAGTATGTATCTAAATAGAATTTCCAGAAGGATAATATAGAGAAATTTGGATAGGGCAATAACTAAGACTTCTTAAGAAATTAATTATTCAAATTCTAATGAAGAAAAATAAAACCTATATAAAACAGAAGTATTTAAATGAAACTGCACAACATTATGAAGAGAATAAACAAAAATTTTAAGAACCAGATTTCCAACCAAGAAATGTTAATTAGAATAATAGCAAACTTCTCCAAATGTCAGAAAACAATGAAATAACATCATCATAATGCAAGGGTAAAGGGCTTTCATTCAAAGGTCTATTACCAGGTAAAGTTAAATCAGATAAACTCTCTGACCAGTTAAGAGTGAGAGAAAATCAAATCAATAGCTTTTAAAAATAAACACAATGCAAAACCTTCTTTCCAGAATATGATGTCTGAAGGTCTGTTTTTTCAGTGACATATCCTCTATTCCAATAGAATATGATTTTGAATTTTCTGCTTACTTCATTATATTTTATGACCGCAGGCACTTCATATGATTGAAATTATTCAATATGGCTATATTATGTGGATAATGTTTTTGATCAGTGCAACCTATTCTTAATAGAGTTCTTACCATTTATCTGTGACTATTTTGTAACAAATTCTTCATCTCCTTTTCAAACCCTATTTGGTCATCCTGTAATTGTCCCCATCTCAGTAAAAGCAGTTCAGTTTTTCCAGCCACATAAGCTGGTGTCATTCTCTTCCCTACAACTCGTGCCCTAATCTATGAGCAAATCCTTCCTGTTCTGCTTTGAAATACATCGCATTTATCCCATACATGACTAAGAAACATTCTTTTAATGTGTAATCAGTTTGGGAAAAATTTTCCCAGAGTCATCATTGTTTAAATATTTCTGCTGCCTCCATAATTCTATGACTTCAAAGCATACAAATGTTAGATATTTTTACCATGTCTGAGAGGTCCCAAACTCTTTTCAATACTTTCTATCTTCTTAATTTCTCATATTTCCACCTGGACCTTTTTTTTTTTTTATCTCGTTTGTTCACATCTACTTCTGTGTCTGACTTTCTGATGTACCCTTCACTACGATGTTAATTTAAATTATGAGTTTTTTCTGTTTCAGAATTTCACATGTTTTACAACTATAAATCATACGGTTTTTTAAATTGTGAAATTGTAATTATTTTCTTGAACATGAAAGTCATTTTTTCCCCTTGTGTTGGAGATAAAACTCAGGGCCTCATGCCTGATAAGCACATGCTGTACCACTGAGCTACTCCTCCAGCCCTAAGGTCAGTCATTTAAAAATCCATACAGTCTAATTCAAATAACTGAGTCTTCTTCTATGAATAATTTTTTTCTGATTTTTTCCTTCTTGGTTTCTGTTTCCAGATATAATTTGCAATACTTAATTGAAAACAGCATTGTGAATGAAATTGTCCAGCAATCTCTATTGTTATCTTCCTCCAGAGATTGATTATCTGTCTGTAGGAATTTTGTAGTCTTTGTTCACATCTGGTTCACTCAACCCTGGAAGTTCCAACAGAGAGCTTAGTGTGGGACAGAGCTCTCTTGCTTTGGGGAAAGCTGTGGGGACTTTGGGTCTTGAATTCCCCTTTAGTAACATTATGACCATCAAAACCAAGGTTCTGCTTTCAAGGGATGTTTTTCTTTTCCTTCTTAGTCTCATGACTTGCAGTTGAAAAATCTATTAAATATCTGGAATAAAAACTGACAGGATGTCATTTGAAATCTATGAAGGCTTTTTGTTTCCCTCTGAGATCAGAGGGTGCACTTTTAAACTGTATATTCTAATTGTTACTGGTGGAAGTCTTTGTCAGCTACAAGAATTTCTATCTTAACTGAAAATGAAAATCTTTGTGTTTCTGCTAATGCCCTTCTTTCACTCAATATACTTCAATGATTTCAGTTTCTCTCAGATTAAAGCCTCATTAATGAATATGTCCAACAAATAAATTGATAAAATATTCCCTGGATATATTTTGACTGCATCTATTGCTCCTTGGCCAAAGAAAGAGAAGAAACAAGGCAACTGGAACCTATGAAAATGGGCTGGAAAACAAAGATTGGAATGAAATTTAAGAAGATAAATTACAACCTGTTTCACTATTGCCCAGTTTCCAGCTTGCAAGATGACTGTGTAACAGGAGATACCTCATCATCTAGAAAATCACACATTTTGGCCAGAAATTGGAGACTCTAGAGGGAGAAAAAAAAAAATCTGAGATGCCACAATCCAGCAACTATCCCACACCAAGAAGAACTAGTAGATAATGAACACATTGCATGAGCTTCAACAATTCCTTGTGTCTGCATTAACTCCTCAAATTTATCAAAAAGTTGAAGGCTGGTCCTTTCAACCTTCCTAATTGGGTATGCAATGTCTCTTGTGGCACACAATTTTAGTGAACAATGCAGGGCAGGGAATTCTAGGAAACAGAGTTCCACCTTAGCAAGGTTAACACAATTCAAATCTACCATAGCCTGGCAACAGATGACAATGGTCATCTTGAATTCATATACATCTCCTTTATTAATACTGAACATTCTAATAAAGATGGTATCTTTTAGTACCAGCATTTGTATTATGATTTTATGAGATCAACTTTTTTAGATTTCACATGTAAATGAAGTCATACAGAATTTTTAAATTATGCCTGGATTTTTTCACTTAGCATAATGTCCTCTAGGCTTTTTCATTGTCATTGCTATAAATGACAGAAGTTCCTTTGTTTAAAAGGCTGTATGGTCTTCTTTTGTGTATACAGATTCCATTTTCTTTATCCATTCATCAGTTCATGGATACTTAGGTTGGTTCCATCTCTTTGCTATTGTGCATAATACTGAAATGGTCATGGGAATACAGGTATTTATTTCATATACTGAATTCATTTTTGTTGGATTTATACACAGACATGGGATTGCTGGTTTATATGGCAATTAAATTTTCAGTTTTTTGAGAAACTGTGTTACAAGTGTTTCTTTTTCACCACATCCTTTCCGACACTTTTCATTTAAATTTCTAATAATACCCATTCTAACAGGTGTTAGCTGATAATTCATTGTAATTCCAATTTGCATTTCCATAATGGTTAGAGATGAACTCTTTTTTCATCTATTTTTGACCACTCACATCTCTTTTGAGAAATATTTGTTCATATTTTTGTGCCATTTTTGATGTGTTTCTTTTTTCCTATTTTTCACTACTAAGTTGAATTTCTTATATATTTTGGATATTAGCCCCTTATCAGATGTATGGTTTGTAATAATTTCCCCCCAATCTGTGGTTTGTTTTCTCACTCTGGTGATTATTTTCTTTGCTGTGCAAAAATTTCTTAGTTTCATGCAATCTTATTTGTCTGTTTTTTTTTGTTTGTTTGTTTTGTTTCCAATGTTTTAGGGTTCCTATTCTTGAAATCATTATTCAGAAAAAAGTTATAAAGCAGAGCTTTTCCCCTGTTTTCTTCTAGTACTTTTTAGTTTCCAGGCTTACATTTATGTCTTTTACCCATTTTGAGTTAATTTTTGTATGTCATGTGAAATAAGGGTCTAATTTATTCTTCTGTTTGTGGATGTCCAGTTTTGGCAATGTAATTTATTGAAGAGATCAATGTTTCTTTGTTATATGTTCTTGGCACCTTTGTTGAAAATCAATTTACCATAAATATTTATATTTCTTTTGGGGATTTTAACCCAGTTCATTGATCCATTTTTCTATTTTTATGCTGAGGAATGAGAGGCAGGAGTGGGGAAAGAGAAGATGTTGATGGAAGAATAGAGAATTTCAATAGACTGTAAAATAAGTTTTAGTAGTCAACTCACTCCATAGTGACCACAGTTAGTAGTGTGTTGTATGCTCTGAAATTTCTATAGGAGTGGATTTTTAACATTCTTACCACAGAAAAATGGTGGGCTGGTAGGATGATTAATAGTTGATTGGTTGATGGAATCTTTTTATAATACATACACAGATTGAAACAATATGTTGTACCTCATAACTACACACAATTATTAGTTGTCAATTAAAAATAGAAATTAATAACATATTAAGGACAGAAGCAAAACTACAATTTAAACTTATGCAACTCTCTCTCACATAACTGAAATTATGAACTATCTTCCTCCAAATACAACTTTCCTTTGTTTGTGGGTGTTTGTGGGTGTTCATTCTTTATTTAGCTGAAACACTTTTTCTTCATCATCTTGTAATGTTAACTTTGAAATTTAAGAATAGCCATTTTTAGTACATCTGATGTTAGATGATAGAAGAACAAAAAAGTACAAGAGAAAGCAAAAACTGGTTTGTATTTTCGCCACTGTGTCTAGATCATAAAAAACAGGAAACATTTATAGATATTCCAATCCTTTAGATAGGCAGCAGATAAACATGAATTGTAGGAACATGAAAATAAGGGGATAATTCAATAAACTGGGTTTATGTGCTGAACCTCTACATATTTTTTTTCTTAAGAAGCAGTTTTCCCAAGACTATTCGGGACCTGCTCTGGATGTTACATTCCTTGACAAACAACCTGCTCTCTGTAGGGCTATTCTCTGGGCCAAAGAATTTAAGACTTTTCTCTGCCAATAAGAACACAAATTACCCTGAATGGGGAATTCTTGTGACCTTTATACAGAACAAGGATTGCAAAACTCAGGAAAACAGGATAATTAAAAGCAAAGCCCATGGACCATAAAGCCTAAAAAGCAAGTTTGAATTAGGACTGACCAACATGGGTCAAGGTGACCAAGAGTTGCCTTTTTATATCATTAGTATATCATTTTAATACTATTATAATAGTGAACCCCCCCCCCCCATCAAGGGGTTTCTCCTGGATACTTGTGGGTAAGACCATGTGCAGTAAGGGACTTAAAAATTTGTTGCAGTTCTGTTGTGAGACAAAAGTTGAGAGGTGGTACCTGAACAGAACTCCAGAACCTTCTCAAGACCCCAGTAAAACTAGAGAATGAAGGGGTGACATGTTGCCCTCCTCTTGGAGATGACCAACCCTCTCCCTTGAGGGTATCTTTCCATTTTTCTTTAATAAATCTTGCTGCACTTGTATGTTTTGTGTCTTATTCAAATTTTTCTCCTGCAAGGGCACAAAAGTCAAGAAACACAACCTGACTCCTGGATTCCTGGGACTTCCATTATTAACATTTCTTAATACAACTGGCTCCAAAATCTTAGCTGATATTTATAGCTGCCTTCTTCTGTCTTCCACGTGCTTTTTGCCTTACTCAAGTACCCTGGTCCTTGCCTGATTAAATATTAAGAAGTCATCCAAACCTTCCTTCCTGAAGTGTAAGGAACATCATCACACTTGCTTGTATTGGCTTATTATAGATTCCCTTGATTTTAATCATACACATCAAAACACTAAGAAACTGCTCAGGATTTTTGCTTTTGCTTTTGAAATACAGACATATTTCTTCTTATCACTATTGTGTAAAACAAGCAAATTCTTCTCAGGATAACAAAAATAAATCACCAATGTAAATACAATAACCTTGTTTTTTAAACTTTGTTCACTGGCATTAAGAATCCAAAGTAGATCAGGGAGTCTCAAATTCCAGTTTAGTAAGTCCATTTATGTTTATTCTAAGGGAAGCATTCTTCCTTTGGACATGCAGCATCTAAAGCTGACCGGTAAGGGTGTAATTTTTTTTAAGTGCATCAATGGGGATAATAGTAAAAGAAGTCACCCCTCTCTCAATCATTTCCCTGGTCTGTGAACCCTGAATACAAGAGAGAGGACACCTTGTTGTGTGCTGATGTGTTAGAAGATATCAGTTGAGACTTGCAAGGTACTCCTATCAGCTGGCACATAATAAAGTTTTCCAAGAGAGGATTCGAACTACGTCAAAAATTAGGCCCATTCATATTTAAAGGAGATCTCATATCTATAATATGCAGCCAAGTAAAAGTGACATTTGTGTTACCTATAGTAATTTTTAAAAGTCCATCACTCCATCCCCTTCCCCAAGTTATCAGCATGAAGTTTAGTGTATAAGCAATTACTATTACCCTTCAATCAGTCAATCAACATTTCTCAGGCTTACAGTTTTTGCAAAAAATACATTGAGCGTGATTCCAAAGGAGAAAGTAAGCTTTATTTCCAAATGAAGTATACTCAAAGTAATCTTTATTTCTATAAAAGTTGTAAAATACCAGTTAACTTCCCTGGAGAAGGGTTCAAAATCACATTATGGAACAAACAATACCTGAATTGTATTACTGTCTTTTAGGATCTCTTCTCTTTTTTGAAGAAGTAACAGAAGGGAGTTAGACCTTGAACTGGTCTTTTTGAGAATACATAAAGTGAAAACACTCAAAACTCTCCATTTGCTTCTTCTTTGTACATGGAGTACTGGAGGAAAATCCATCAGTAATAGATATTGATTTTCTTTTGTGTTCAACATTATTATATATTTTTCCTGGAGGTTCTTATGTTATGAATACACAAAGGTATGTCATATAGATTTTCCATTCTGAAAATATTTATGAGTTTTCTGAAAATGCTTTCTTTCTATTCCTACCATTTCCCAAAAGTGTACCAAGAAGACCGATACTAGGATTTTCCAAATAGTATAAACTTGTTACCAGAGTCCTAGGCCAGAGGCCTAATTCTGGATATACAACAAATCAGGTCTGTCCACTCATCTCAAAAACTAATCAGAAAGGCTAATGGAAAAAAAGCGTGAGAGAGATTTAATCAGTGTATTTACATCAGGAAGGCAAGGGGAACCCACACATTCAGACTGACTATGGGGGACTGACAATGACTTTGAAGTTTTATAGAAAGGGGGATGAAGGCAAAGTTTGAGGATTTGCATAACTGGCAGATTTGCACAGGTTTGAAGACAGATGTACTTGGGTGGGCATGGTCTGGTCCATCATTATTTCAGGATTGGTGAATCAGAACTTTGTCAGCAATAAGAAAGTTGCTATTGCCTGGAGTACAGTTTCCACTCATCATAAGATCTTTATCAATCAGACCTGTTTTTCCTGGCACACAAGGTGACTCAGATCAAAGGACACAGAAGCAAAATGGATGCAGAGATGCCAAGTTTTTAATCCTGATTTTACTCCAACCACCTGACATTTGTGGGCAAAATTGAAGAGTATAACTCCTTATTACTTACTCATTCAGCATTCAGAAATAAAATCTTTTATTGAAATCTCTTATTATATATAATATAATATAATATAATATAATATAATATATATTATAAATACACAGACACACATATACTCAGAGTTATAGCAGTAACCAAAGCTGTGAAAAATTCCTGTCCATGAGGAACTTGTATTTTCATGAAACAAGATCATTATTTGCTTAAAATAAAGAATTAAAAAGGACCAGAAGCCCAAATTTGCCATATGGATAAGAAGTGTTTTTGGATATCTATTCAGAAAAGAGACATTAACTGAAAATTAGACTTGAAATCAGATGAGTAAAACCCACTTGAATCTTCCACTTTCCTCCATTCTTTGTATTTTCTTCTTTAACAGAAACCCTTAAAAGTCTTTGGGTGGAGATCACTTGCATAATAGTTTGCCATTTTTACCTAATAAATTGATTTAAAATATTCATATAGCTTCCTTTCCTTTGCTTTATTATAAATTAAATTCTCTATTTTTCAAAGGATATAATTGTTTATATGTGTAATGTACTATTTTGTAAAATAATAGTGAACAAAGGTTAATGTGTGTCAAACTTAGAACATGACCTTGAATGAATCCCATGAATTGGTAGTTTAAAACAACATCAACGCTTCTTTCTACCGGGTGACCCAAGATGGTGGACTAGAGGGTGACTGCATCCCCAGTCGCTCCAGAACCCAGGAGTCAAGAAGAGGAAGCATTGAGAGACTCGGACTAAAATAGAGCCACGGGTGAGTCTGCCCACTGGTTAAAGCTCGGCCCGGGTGGCAGGCCCAGATAGGGGTGGCTTATCGGAGCAGGGCAGAGCACCTAGAGTCTTCCACAGGCAGCCCTGCGCACTCCGGCAGTGGGCCGTTCCCACACAGCCAGCTTCTCCAGCTTCTCGGAGCAGGCCCCCTACTGAGAGCCTTTCTGATCAGAACAAGCTCCAAGTCCCGGAGCCAGTGTGGCGTGCTCCGGCCCACAAGCGACTTCAGGGACCAGGACAGGGCAGCCAGAGACTTCCCCAAGCAGCCCAGCCCCCTGCAGTGGGAGGCACCTTTCAAAGCTAGCTTCTCAGAGCAGACCGCCCAGTGAGAGCCTTTCTACACAGAGCCAGTCACAAGTCCCCGAGCCAACGGAGAGCTTCGATCCGCAAGCAGCCTCTGGGATCAGGGCAGGGCAGCCAGAGACTTCTCCAGGCGGCTCTGCCCACTCCGGCCGCAGGCTCTTTCCACGGGGCGATCCAAGATGGCAGCCTAGAGGGTGATTGCATCTCCCATCACTCCAGAACCCAGGACTCAATAAGGGGAGGCATTGAGAGACTTGGACAAAAATAGAGTCACGGGGTGAGTCACCCCCACTGAACGAGACATGGCCTGGGTGGCAGGCACACATAGGGGTGGCTTATCAGAGCAGGGCAGGGCAGCTAGAGTCTTCCCCAGGTAGCCTTCCACACTCCGGCGGTGGGCTCCTCCCACACGGCCAGCTGCATGGTGCAGGCCCCCAGTGAGAGCCTTTCCACACAGAGCCAGCTCCAAGCCCTGGAACCAGTAGGGGGCTAGGGGCAGCTTTCTTCAGAAGCACTGCATTATCAAGTTCCTCCAAGACTTCAGGCTACTGAAGACTGGGAGGTGATACACTGGAAATCTACCGGGACTCTATAAGCCAATAGAGGAAATCTGCAATATTTCAGGGTCCCACTGACAGCTGATCAATACGAGACAACAAGGGAAGAAAATGTCCCAAACAAACCTAGATACTACATCAATAAAATCCAATGACAGCACAGCAGAAGAAATGTCAGAAAGGGAGTTCAGAATGTCCATAATTAAAACAATCAGGGAAGCAATGAGGAGATGAAAGAGCAAATGCAGGCATTGAAGGAGGAGATGAAAGAGCAAATGCAGGCATTAAATGATCGCACCAATCAACAGTTAAAAGACCAAATACGGGAAGCAAGAGATCATTTCAATAAAGAGAGATACTGAAAAAAAAAAAAAAAACTGAAATCCTTGAAATGAGGAAACAATAAACCAAGTTAAAAACTCCATAGAAAGCATAACCAATAGGATAGAACACATGGAAGACAGAACCTCAGACATTGAAGAAAAAATATTTAATCTTGAAAACAAAGTTGGCCAAACAGAGAAGATGGTAAGAAATCGGGAACAGAACCTACAAGAATTATGGGATATCATGAAAAGGCCAAATTTAAGAATTATTGGGATTGAGGAAGGCTTAGAGAAACAAAGCAAAGGAAGAAACAATCTATTCAATGAAATAATATCAGAAAATTTCCCAAATCTGAAGAATGAAATGGAAAACCAAGTACAAGAGGCTTATAGGACTCCAAATATACAAAATGACAACAGACCCACACCAAGGCACATTATTATGAAAATACCTAACATACAAAAGAAAGACAGAATTTTAAAGGCCACGAGAGAAAAGAATCAAATTACATTCAGAGGGAAACCAATAAGAATATCAGCAGATTTTTCAATCCAGACCCTAATAACTAGAAGGGCTTGGAACAATATTTACCAAGCCCTGAAAGAAAATGGATGCCAACCAAGAATCTTATACCCAGCAAAACTTACCTTCAAATTTGACGATGAAATAAGATCCTTCCATGATAAACAAAAGCTAAAGGAATTTACAAAAAGAAAGCCAGCATTACAGAACATTCTCAGCAAAATATTCCATGAGGAAGAGATGAAAAACAACGATGCAAATCACCAACAGGAGGCACTAGCCTAAAGGAATAGCCAAATAAAGGAGAAACCAAACCATGTCAAAAAACAAATATGAGTCAAATACTCATTTGTATTTTGGGAATACAAATCATATCACAATAATAACCCTGAATGTTAATGGCCTGAACTCATCAATCAAAAGAATAGACTGGCAGATTGGATTAAAAATAAAAATCCAATAACATGCTGCCTGCAAGAAACTCATCTCATAGAAAGAGATACCCATAGACTAAAGGTGAAAGGATGGGGAAAGACATACCATGCAAACAGACACAGCAAAAAAGCTGGAGTATCCATCCTCATTTCAGATAATGTGGACTTCAAACCAAAACTAGTCAGAAGGGATAAAGAAGGACATTACATGCTGCTTAAGGGAAGCATAAATCAGCAAGACATAACAATCATAAATATCTATGCCCCGAACATTGGTTCATTCACGTACGTCAAACAAAACCTTCTCAATTCCAGAAATCAAATAGACCATAACACAATAATACTAGGCGATTTTAACACACCTCTCTCACCACTGGATAGATCTTCCAAACAAAAATTGAATAAAGAAACCATAGATCTCAATAACACAATCAACAATTTAGACTTAACCAACATATATAGAATATACCATCCAACAAAGAACGAATATACTTTCTTCTGAGCAGCACATGGATCCTTCTCTAAAATAGGCCATATTTTATGCCACAAAGCTACTGTTAGCAAATACAAGAAGATAGATATACTACCTTGTACTCTATCAGATCATAATGGATTGAAATTAGAAATAAATGACAGAATAAAAAACAGAAACTTCTCCAATACCTGGAGATTAAATAATACACTATTATATGATGAATGGATAACAGAAGACATCAGGAGGGAAATTAAAAAATTCTTAGAAGTAAACGAGAACAAAGACACATCATATCAAAATCTCTGGGACACTATGAAAGCAGTACTTAGAAGAAGATTTATTTCATGGGGCGCATTCAAAAAAAGAAGTAGAAATCAACAAATAAACGACTTAACACTACAGCTCAAAGCATTAGAAAAAGAAGAGCAGACCAACACCAAAAGTAGAAGAAGAAAGGAAATAGTTAAAATCAGAGCCGAAATCAACGAAATCGAAACAAAAGAAACAATTGGAAAAATTAACAAAATAAATAGTTGGTTCTTTGAAAAAATAAATAAAATTGATAAATCCTTAGACACACTAACAAAGAGAAAGAGGGAGAAAACTCAAATTACTAAAATTCAGAATGAACAAGGAAACATCACAACAGACACGAGTGAAATACAAAACATAATTAGAAGCTATTTTGAAAATCTATACTCCAACAAAACAGAAAACCTCGAAGACATCAACAAATTTCTAGAGACGTATGAATTACCTAAACTGAATGAAGAGGACATACACAACTTAAATAAATCAATTTCAAGCAATGATATAGAAGAGGTCATCAAAAGCCTACCAACAAAGAAAAGTCCGGGACCAGATGGGTTCTCAGCCGAGTTCAACAAAACCTTTAAAGAAGAGCTCATTCCAATACTCTTCAAAGTATTCCATGAAATAGAAGATGAGGTAACCCTCCCAAACTCGTTCTATGAAGCCAATATCACCCTGATACCTAAACCAGACAGAGACACATCGAGGAAAGAAAATTTCAGACCAATATCCTTAGTGAACATCGACGCAAAAATTCTCAACAAAATTTTAGCAAATCACATACAAATATATATTAAAAAGATAGTGCACCACGATCAAGTGGGTTTTATCCCAGGGATGCAAGGTTGGTTCAACATTCGGAAATCAATAAATGTCATTCACCATATCAACAGACTTAAAGTTAAGAATCACATGATTATTTCAATAGATGGAGAAAAAGCATTCAATAAAATATAGCATTCCTTCATGCTCAAAACACTAGAAAAAATTGGGATAGTGGGAACATTCCTTAACATTATAAAGGCCATCTACGCTAAGCCCATGGCCAATATCATTCTAAATGATGAAAAACTGAAAGTGTTCCCCCTTAAAACTGGAACAAGGTAGGGATGCCCTCTTTCACCACTTCTATTCAACATCATCCTTGAGACTCTAGCCAGAGCAATTAGAAAAACCAAAGAAATTAAAGGGATACGAATTGGAAAAGAAGAACTCAAACTATCCCTGTTCGCTGATGACATGATTATATATTTAAGGGAACCTGGAAATTCCACCAGAAAACTTTTAGAACTCATAAGTGAATTCAGTAAAGTAGCAGGTTACAAGATCAGTGCTCATAAATCCAATGCATTTTTATACATAAGTGATGAATCTTCAGAAAGAGAAATTAGGAAAAATACCCCATTCACAATAGCATCGATAAAAATAAAATACTTGGTAATCAATCTCACAAAAGAGGTGAAAGATCTCTACAATGAGAACTACAGAACACTAAAGAAAGAAATTAAAGAAAGTCTTAGAAGATGGAAAGATCTCCCATGTTCCTGGGTAGGCAGAATTAATATTGTCAAAATGGCCATACTACCTAAAGTGCTATACAGATTCAATGCAATTCCAATTAAAATCCCAATGATGTACCTTGCAGAAATAGAGCAAGCAATTATGAAATTCATCTGGAAGAATAAAAAACCTAGAATAACTAAAGCAATCCTCAGTAGCAAGAGTGAAGCAGGGGGTACCGCAATACCAGATCTTCAACTCTACTACAAAGCAATAGTAACAAAAATGGCATGGTATTGGTACCAAAATAGACAGGTAGATCAATGGTACAGAATAGAGGACATGGACACAAACCCAAATAAATACAATTTTCTCATACTAGACAAAGGGTCCAAAAATATGCAATGGAGAAAAGATAGCCTCTTCAACTAATGGTGCTGGGAAAACTGGAATACCATATGCAACAGAATGAAATTAAACTCCTATCTCTCACCCTACACAAAACTCAACTCAAAATGGATCAAGGACCTCGAAATCAGACCAGAGACCCTGCATCTTATAGAAGAAAAAGTAGGTCCAAATCTTCAACTTGTTGGCTTAGGATCAGACTTCCTTAACAGGACTCCCATAGCACAAGAAATAAAAGCAAGAATCAACAACTGGGATAGATTCAAACTAAAAAGCTTTCTCTCAGCAAAGGAAACTATCAGCAATGTGAAGAGAGAGCCTACAGAGTGGGAGAATATCTTTGCCACTCATACTTCAGATAGAGCGCTAATTTCCAGAATCTATAAAGAACTCAAAAAACTCTACTCCAAGAATACAAATAATCCAATCAACAAATGGGCTAAGGAAATGAACAGGCACTTCACAGAAGAAGATGTACAAGCAATCAACAGATATATGAAAAAATATTCAACATCCCTAGTAATAAGGGAAATGCAAATCAAAACTACCCTAAGATTTCATCTCACTCCAAATAGAATGGCGATTATCCAGAACACAAGCAACAATAGGTGTTGGCGAGGATGTGGTGAAAAAGGAACAGTCATACATTGCTGGTGGGGTTGCAAATTAGTGCAGCCACTCTGGAAAGCAGTGTGGAGATTCCTCAGAAAGCTTGGAATGGAACCACCATTTGACCCAGCTATCCCACTCCTTGGCCTATACCCAAAGGACTTAAAATCAGCATACTACAGAGATACAGCCACATCAATGTTCATTGCTGCTCAATTCACCATATCCAGATTGTGGAACCAACCTAGATGCCCTTCAGTTGATGAATGGATAAAGAAACTGTGGCATATATACACAATGGAATATTACTCCGCAATGAAGGATGATAAAATTATGACATTTGCAGGCAAATGGATGAAATTGGAGAATATCATGCTAAGTGAGATAAGCCAATCTCAAAAAACTAAAGGACAAATGATCTCGCTGATAAGCAGATGAGGACATATAATGGGGGGTGGGAGGGGTTAGCATTAGGGTTAGGGTTAGGTTTAGGGTTAGGGATAAGGAGTGTGGTAAGAATTAAGGAAAGAAGGATTGTATAGAGGGAAAAGAGGGGTGGGAGGGGTGGGGGGAAAGGGAAAAAAATAATGAATCAAACATCATTGCCCTATGTAAATGTATGATTACACAAATGGTATGCCTTGACTCCATGTACAAATAGAGAAACAACATGTATCCCATTTATACAATAATAAAAAAAAAAAACAACATCAACAACATACTATAACAAAGGCAGTGATATAACAAACAATAACAAGAAAAAACTTTCAGAATCACTGGGTCTATTTCTCTGAATCATTTCAGGATTCTGCCATCTCTGAGGTACACAATCAAGACATATATTAACACTCCTGATGGTGATCATTTGAATTACTTATTTTTGGTTTCACAAATAAATAAATAAATAAGTCCTCCATTCATTCTAGTTCTTCTCTTGTATTTGAACTTAAGTTCTTCTAGTGTTGCATTTGAAAGTAGATTCAATGTAAATATTATAAAACAGAATATATGTCTTACTTAAACATGATGAAGAAATTATTAGACAATAGATCGGATTAAGGAAATTCTATTGTGTTTCTTTTCCTAAGGCCTGCAAAAGCAAATGGCTTAAAATTTGGTGTGGAAAATGCACTACTTTGGTGAAGAAATTCATAACCTCATTGTGGAGGGGATAAAAACATGTATTCCTGATAGGATACACAAGTTATTTTCATGAATATTGTTATGGGAAAGTGTCACCCATTCTTGCTGAGGATGGTCAGCCGGGAGTATATTTACCTTAAACCAAACGTTCCCTTCCTTGTCTATACAGTCTAATAATACTTTCTAAGAATGCGCTTCTCCATAACTCTCTCTACCAAGAGAAAATATTTGAGTTGACCAATTAGAGCCTTTTTATCTTGCAGAAAGATCCTAACACTTTGATGTATACTTATGAGAAACTTCTTCAAAATGCTTTTTAAAAAAAGAACACAGAGCATGTGTGAGTGTGTGTGTGTGTGTGTGTGTTTATATACATATCACTGAGGAAAAGACTCATTTACATATTTCAACCATTACTGAGCTTGCTTTTTTAGGCATTAACTAAAGAGAGCTTTCTTCTCTTTAAAAAGAGCAATCAAAAATATTTTAAGTGAACAATGAAAGTTTCATCTCTTTTCATAACTAAAAATTCATAGCTAACTTTTGCCACATGCTAATTATTACTCATGAAATTCTTTCACTCATCTCCTTGGAAAATTAGACAGCTAGTTAGAAACGGGGCTTTACAGAACTGACACCTATTCATTCCCAGTGATTCACTGAAGGAAAAAAAGGAGGGAGGCATTTGTTAACTAGACAGAAAGCACAGTTCCTCATCATTGGGATCTTCTCTCCTACATTATTCCCAATTCACTTGTTAAGCCTTGTTCTTTTACCACCCTCAAATCACATACTTCTGACATCTCATATTTCAGAGAAACCCAAATCTCTGAAGTAGGTATTTTAGCCACCTACACAGACTCAGATGCATACCCCTAGTGTGAATTCTTCAAACTTTACTAGAACTTTGTCCCTATAGTAAACTTCTCTAGTCCACAATACTCCTTTTCTTAGGATCCTCCTCCACCCAGTTTGACATGTGCATTTTCCCAATAGAGTCAACAAAGCTAGCTAATTTCTTGATATAAAAATTCATCAACTCCACCTTAGCAAAGTTGAACTATACTTACCAGCAGAAGCAAAGAAAATTGGTTTACCAAGGAAAAGATCAGAATGAAGACCACAGAGAGAAGCAGAGTTGAGGTACATCAGATGTCAGAGAAGATGATAACCCGGTAACCATGGTTACAGATGCATTTCTTTTCCTGTTTCCAGTTCCTTACTAGACCTTATCATACTTTCTCCTCTTAGGTAATAATAAAGAAAATAACTTCTTTGCTATTACAACTAATAATAGTAACTGTATTAATCAGTTGTCTGTCATTACAGTGAAATTGTTTAGATAATTAACTTATAAAAATGACAAGTTCGTGATTCCAGCAACTTGGGAGGCTGAGGTAGGAGGATCACAAGTTCAACACCAATCTCAGCAATCTAGTGAGACTCTGTCTCAAAATTTAAAAAATTAAATAATATAAAAATTTCTGGATATGAAACTTAGTGGTTAAGTGCTCTGGTATTTAAAAAAAATGATTTACGAAAATGAAAGGTTTATTTTGTGTCAGGGTTTTTGAGATTCTAGGCCAAGATTGAGTGGCCTCTTGCCTTTGGATTTCTGATGAAGCAACACATTATGGGAGGAGAATATAAAAGAACAAACTACTTATCACACGTTCAGGAAGAAAAAGGTGAAGAGGAAGGGACCAGGGTGTCACAGTCCCTTTAACTGTATTCCTAATGACCTTAGGACATCGCTTCTAGGTCCCACATCCTAGCAGCACCATACTGGGGACCAATATTTTAATACATATGAGCATTCAGGATACATCAAACTTTAGCAGTAACTAATAGTAACTAGCATTTATTGAGACCTTGCTATTAAACAGGTAGTATTTTAAGCACTTCATATACACAAACTCATTTAAGTTTTAGGTTTCATTAATGAAATAATTACTATTAATATCCTAATTTTACATGTGAAGCAAGTTTGTCATATGGATTCATAAAAATTACCTACTTAGATAGCTGGAACAAGAATTTAAAACTAGGAAGTCTATTTTCAAAGTATGTGCAATGTTTTTCATACACAGTTTTTAATGGGATCCTTCAAAAGATAGAAACCAAAAGAGAATTTTGCTTCTGAATAAAATGGAGTAGTCATACAGATTTTATCCTTTCACCCAAAACAACCAAATAATAAGACAAGTTGTGTGAATGAACAGTATTCAGGACCCTGGGCATCAAACAAGAAAAACAACTCTCCTTGACAGGTATGAAACTGGTGAAACAGGCCCAGAAATTGCCAAGGTCTACGTGCCTTAAGGAAGCTTCTAGGCTGTGGTGCACGAAGAAAACCAGACAGAGACCAAGAGATACACTGAGTTGAGAAAACAGCACTGATAGGGACACAAAAGCAAATATGCTTTGAAGGGAAATGTACTAATGAGTTTAGAGCAGAATGAAGAACTCTGGAACTCTATAAAAGATCTTTCTGGAGTAGTAATCAGAGGACTGCCTGGCATATGTGTATTAGAAACTGCTAGAGGTCATAGAAAGAACCACAAAATTAGACAAGATAAAATAGTACCTGAAGGTCACATCCAATCACTGAAGAGATTCATAACAGATGCAAAGTTGGATTGTATGCCCGGAGAAGCTTTCATCAGTAGAAATGACAAATTAACCCTAGATTGAATTCTGTTGTCGTCCCATACAGAAAATATTAAAGATTACATGAAAAAGGATAGAACTATTTATAAGTAATTTAAAAAAGTCTTAGGAAAAAACTCCAGAAAATGCACATGACCACAAATATATCCACCATCGAACAAAGCAAAATTGCATTCAAAAAGACAATATCAACAATGCTTTTAATATAATTTAAAAATTTAGACGAAAATGAAAGGAAAATCTGATCCATAGAAAAATTGATTAATCAAAATAACTCAGAACCCAAACAAATGAAAGAATTATTAAGCAAACTTTATAAAATAGTTATAATACTGCACACATGAGTATAACTAATTGATAACAGGGCAACAGAACCTATAAGAAATGAAATATGGGAATTAGAAAACTTAAAAAGATGAACACAGAATCCTTGAGTGGTAGAACATCTTCTAGTGATTCAATTTGCATAAAAGTGCAGAACCTACAAGAAATGAAATATGGGAATTAGAAAACTTAAAAAGATGAACACAGAATCCTTGAGTGGTAGAACATCTTCTAGTGATTCAATTTGCATAAAGGTGGAATCCACAAAGAAGAGGGAAAGTAAAACAATTATTTGTAGAAATATTTATTATTAAATTTTACAAATTTGATAAATACTATAAATCAGCAGGTCCTAAAAAGGTCAACTGGCACCAAATAGAAAACATGAAAAGGAAAAAATAATGCACCAAGGCACATTCTATTAAAATTGCTCAAAACTAATATCAAAGAAAAAAATCTTAATAACAACCAGAGGAAAAGAATGTATTATTTACAGAGAAGCAGAAAAGGGATGACAAAGATTTCTTATCAAAAATAATGTAGACCAGAATATATAGTAACTTCCCTAAAATATATATTAAAAGTAAATAAGGAAAAAGACAAGGAAAAAGACAAATAAATCTATCTGCAGAGAAATTATCTTATAAATATTATGGTAAAATAAAAAAATGGTTTTCATAATACAGGAATGGGAAGAATTCAAATCCAGCAAATGTGTACTAAACGAAGTTTAAAAAAAAAATACATAAGGCAAATGAAATAAAATGCCAGATAGAAACTTGGAACTTTTCAAAGCAAAGTATAGCTCTTGAAATGTTAAGTGAATAAACAGTTTTTTCCTTTATACTCTTATGAAGATAATCATTACAATCTAGGATTTATAGTACATGCAAAAGCAATATATCATTGAAAAGGCAAAATGAAAGAATATAATTAGGAATTCTTAGATGTTAATTGAAGAGATAGGATATACATATAAGGTAGCCTATGATAATTTAACTATGATAAGTTAAAGATTTTACCCTCAACTCTTAAGCAACCAACAAAATAACAACAATATAAATAAAAGAATTATAACTATTTAAACCACCAAAGGAGTAAAAATGGGATCATGAAAAGAAATTACAAGGGAAAGATGAAAAAAGGAAAAGAAAAGAGTGAAAGCTGAGGCAAACAGAAAAGACATTAAAGTGGTAGGTTTAAGCCTAGTAATATCAAAATATCATAAAGCATATTTTAAAAGTGCATGGAAGAAATATGTCAATTAAAAGGCAAAGATAGGAAAATTGAAATTAAAAGATAGGATCAACCATGAACTGCTTACACAAACAAAAAATGAATCATGACAAAGTCAGGATACAAATAGATTAAAAGAGATGGGATGGAAAATGATAAATCATGATAGCAGAAATAAAAATGTTTACCCTCTAGAAGTCTAACTATTCAAAAGAAAGAATATACATCACCAATATCTGAAAACAAAGCAAATATATCAATACAAATTCCAGTAAAATATAATAAAGGATAGTATGAATAGCAATAAAATCTCATTAAAAGAATAATAATAATGAAATAATATGATCAGCTCTATGTCCAAAAATTTAATAACCTAGACAAAATGAACCAATTCTTTGAAATGCATGATTTGCTAAAACTGACACAAGAAGCCAGGCTCAGTGGTGCACTACTGTAATCCCAGCAGCTTGGGAGGCTGAGGCGGGAGGATCTTGAATTCTAAGCCAGCTTTGGCAAAAGCAAGGCACTAAGCAACTCAGAGAGACCCTGTCTCTAAATAAATACAAATTAGGACTGCAGATGTGCCTTAGTGATCAAGTGAGTTCAACTCAGTTCCCTGAGTTCAATCCTCTTTACCTCCCCTTTAAAAAATTGATATAAGAAGAAATAGACTGTTATGGTTTGAATATAAGGTATCTTCCAAAAAGTCCCATATGCTAATGTAGGAATGTTCAGAAATGAAATGGTGAGATTATGAGCAGAAAGGTACAGATCATCTCAGTAATTTACTTTCAGGATTTCCACAAATTTATATGGAGGTACCAAAGACTATTCACCACAGAGTAAGCAACACAACTTTGAAAGAGAACAAGAAATGATAATTGACACTATTCAACTTCAAAACAACCTAAAAAACTACAATCATCAAACCAGTGTAGCATTCACTGAAGAATACACAAACAGATCAGTGGAACAGAACTGAGAGTCCAGAAATTGACCCATTGTTAACTGATCTTTTAGAGATGAATAAAGATGATTTAATAGAAGAAAATGTTGTCTTTTCAGCAAATGGTGCTGGAACATTTGGTCATCTACATGTAAAAAACTGTATCTAAATATAGAACTTTCACTTTTCTTAAAAATTAACTCAAAATGTATCATAGGCTTAAGTGTCAAATACAAAACTATAAAACTTCCAGAAGTAGCATAGAGAAAATCTGGGTAATCTAGGACTAGTTCTGATTTTAGCACAACAAAGGATGATCCATGAAATAAATGATCAATAAACTGGATTCATTCTTGACTCTATAATTCAATTAAAATGGAAATGAAAGACATCTATAATAGCAAAATGAATTTGAAAAAGAACAAATTTGAAATATTAACAATAATTGATTTCAAGTTATATTATGAAGTATATACCATGAGGCAATCTGCTATTGACATAAAGGTAAACAAACAGATCAGTGAAATAGAATAGACAGTCCAGAAATACACTCTGACACACAGAGATAAATAATTTGTTATAAAGAAACAAAGACAATTTTGTAAAGAAGCATTAGCCTTTTCACCATTTCTTGTATTTGGATACAAGAAAAAAAACAAACCTATAGCCACATGTTAGACATGAGCAAAATAAGTCAAAATGGATGATAGACTTGATTGCAAATCCTGAAATTATAAAACTTCTAGAAAGTAACAAGGAAAATCTCTGTATACAATGATATTAGGAAAATATTTCTTACTATTAAAATCACCATCTAGAAAAGAAAAAAATTGGTAAATTGGACTTTATTAAAATTAAGAAGTCTTGCATTTTGAATGACTTTTGTAAGAATGGAAAAGCAAGATACAGATGCAGAGAATGTGCTTACAAATCATGTATTTGAAAATGGACTGTGTAGTTACATCAAAAGTTCTCCAAACCAAATAAGAAGAAAACACTCTAAAAACAACTTTTGAAAATATTTGAATAGCAACTTCACCCTAGAATATAAACAGACAGTAAATAAGCAAATAAGAGATGCTTGCTGGGCACTGTGGTGCACACCCATAGTAGCAGCAGCTTGTGAGGTTGAGGCAGGAGGATCACAAGTTCAAAGACAGCATTAGTAGCTTTGCAAAGCCCTAAGCCACTCAGTGAGACCCTGTTTAAAATTTAAAAAAATTTAAAAAGGGCTGGGGTTATGGCTCAGTGCGGAAACCCTGCTTGGCTCAATGTCTTGTATAAAAAAGAAAGAAAGAAAGAAGAAAAAGAAATGCTTAGCAACATTATCAGGAAAAATATAGAAATTAAAGCTACTGCACATCTATTAGTATTAATAAAAGTTTAAAAGCTGACTATAGCAATGCATGAGGGTGTGATAGAAGTGGATAGAAAGGATGGAAAAATAGAGCAGCAGTACTCATGGGAGTGCTGGGAGTCTTATTAATATTACTAAAAGACTTCAAAAGTCAGAGTACTAGATAACTGTATTTATGTGGGATTGTCTCTGTATCTTCCAGTCTGTACCATTGGTCTATGTGTCTGTTTTTGGTGCCAATATCATGCTGCTTTTTTACTATGGCTCTGTGATATAATTTAAGGTATGGAATTGTGATGCCTCCTCCTCTTTCAGATTTCTTGCTAAGGATCATTTTGACAACTCTTGGTCTCTTAGTTTTCCAAATGAATTTCATGGTTGCTTCTTCTATTTCTATGAAGAACATCACTGGGATTTTAATAGGAATTTCATTAAATCTGTATAGCACTTTTGGTAACATGACCATTTTTTTTTTTTTTTTTTTTTTTTTTTTTTGGTTGCTGGGGATTTAACCCAGGGCCTTGTTCTTACAAGGCAAGCACTCTACTGACTGAGCTATCTCCCCAGCCCCAATATGGCCATTTTGACAATATATAGTCTACCTAACCAAGAGCATGGGTGATCTTTTCATCTTCTAAGGTCTTCTTCAACTTCTTGCTTTAGTGTTCGGTAGTTTTCATTGTAGAGGTCTGTTTTAGTCAGCTTTTTCACTGCTGTGACTAAATGATCTCACCAGCACAATTATAGAGAAGGAAAGGTTTATTTGAGAGCATACTGTTTCAGAGGTCTTAGTCCATAGAAGGCCGAGTTGGCCTCATTCCTTGGGGCTCAAGGTGAGGTGTGGTAGAGGGAAGCAACTCACATCATCAGGAAGCAGAGAGACTCCACTCTCCAGATACAAAATATATATTCCATATCCTCGCCCCAATTCACACCTCCTCCAGCCACATCCTACCACTTTAATTAATCTCATCAGGGGATTAATTAAATGATTGGGTTAAGCCTCTTATGATCCAATTATTTCCCCTCTGAACCTTCCTGCATTGTCTCACGTGAGCTTTTGTGGGACACCTCACATCCAAATCATAACAAGGTTTTGTTGGATTGATTTCGAAGGGTTTTATTTTATTTGTGTTGAGGTTATTGTGAATGGAATTGTTTTCCTAATTTCTCTTCCAGTGGATTCATCACTGATGTGTAGGAATGTGTTTGATTTACATGTATTAATTTTATATCCTACTATTTTGCCAAATTCATTTATTAGTTCTAGAAGTTTTCTAGTGTAATTTTTTGGAGCTTCTAAATATAGCTCATATTGTCAGCAAATAATGATAGTTTGAGTTTTTATTTTCCTGTTCATATCCCTTTAAATATTTTCTTTTGTATAATTGCTCTGGCTAGAGATTCCAGGACTATGTTGAATAAAAGTGGTGAAAGAGGGCATCCTTGTCTTGTTCCAGTTTATGGAGGGAATGCTTTCCATTTTTCTCCATTTAGAATGATGTTGGCCTTGGGTTTAGCATAGATTGCTTTTACAATATTAAGGTATGTTCCTACTATACCTAGTTTTTCTAGTGTTTTGAACATGAAGAGGTGCTGTATTTTGTCAAATGCCTTTTCTGTATCTATTGAGATGATCATATGATTCTTAACTTTGTTTATTGATGTGACAAATTATGTTTATTCATTTTCATTTGTTGAACCAACCCAGCATTCCTCGGATGACCCCACTTGATCATGGTGCAATATATTTTTAACATGTTTTTGTATGTTATTTGCAAGAATTTTATTGAGAATATTTGCATGTATGTTCATCAGGGATATTGGCCTGAAGTTTTCTTTCCTTGGTGTGTATTTCTCTGGTTATCTCATACTAAATGAAGGCATCAAAAACATTCATTGAAGGAAAGATAACCTATTCAATAAATGGTGCTGGGAAAACTAAAAATCCATGTAAAACAAAATGAAATTAAACCTCTATCTCTCACCCTGCACAAAACTTAAAGAAAATCAAAGACTTAGGCCATCGAACAGAGACCCTGTGCCTAGTAGAAGAAAAAAAATTAAGCCAAAATCTTCACACGTTGGCTTAGGAACCAACTAACAAACAAGACTCCTAAAGCACAGGAAGTAAAATCAAGATTCAATAAATGGGATAAATTCAAACTAAAAAGCTTCTTCTCAGCAAATAACATGAAGAGAGAGCCTACAGAATTGGAAAAAAAATTTACCACATGAAACTCAGATACAGCATTAATCTCCAGGATATATAGAGGAAATAAAAAAAACCTCAATACCATAAACAACTAATAAACCAATCAAAAAATGGGTTAAGGAACTGAACAGACACTTCACAGAAGAAATACAATTGATTAACAAATATATGAAAAGTGTTCAACATTTCTAGTGATTACAGAATTGGAAACTAAAACTACTCTAAGATTTCATCTCACTCCAGTCAGAATGACAATTATCAAGAATATGAGCAACAATGTCGGCGGGGATGTGGGGAAAAAGTACACTCATACATTGCTGGTGGGAATGCAAATTGGTGCAACTATTACAGAAAGCAGTATGGAGATTCCTCAGAAAACTTGGAATGAACCCAACATTTGACACAGCTATCCCATGCCTCAGTTTATACCCAAAGGACTTTAAATCAGCATCCTACAGTGGTACAGCCACATCAATGTTTACAGCAGCTCAATTCACAGTAGTCAAACTATGGAGCCAACCTAGATGCCCTTCAACAGACGAATGGATAAAGAAAATGTGGTATACGTATACAATGTAATATTACTCAGTCTTTAAGAAGAATGAAATTATGGCATTTGCAAGTAAATGGATGGAGCTGGAGAATATCATGCTAAGTGAAATTAAGCCATTCCCCAAAAATCAAAGGCCAAATGTTTTCTCTGATTTGAGAATGCTAATTCACAATAAGTGGGAGGTAGGGAAAAGTAGAGTTACTTTGGATTAGGCAGAGGGGAATGAAGAGGGGAGGGTGTATGGGAGTAGGAAGGATAGAAGAATGAATCAGACACTATTACCCTATGTACATATATGATTACATGACTGCTGTGATTCTACATCAAGTACAACCAGAAGAATGAGAAGTCATACACCATTTATGTATGATGTATAAAAATGCATTCTACCATTATGTGTAACTAATTAGAACAAATTTAAAAAGTAAGAGTATTAATAAATGTACATATAAAAGATAAAAGTTACAATTATCCAAGAAACATAAGCTTTTTTACTTGTGTATACCTTTATCACAAAACTTAAAATATTATGAAGCAAAAATAAATCTTAGAAATAAAAAAGAAATAGATGATCTACTGTCATAACTGGCAATTTTAACTTTTCCATATTGACAATTGAGAAAACAAAAAGAGATAAAACAAAAAAATCTATAAAAATGTAAAGAATCCACACACTATCATCAACTTGACCTAATTGGCATTTATAGAATGTCATGTTCAATCAATATCCACAGAGAAGAAGTTTCTTTCTATTGTGCATACAACATTTACAAAAGCAGACCATACTATGGGCCACCAAATATTTCTAGATTTTTTTTTTTTTTGATACCCAGGGTCTCTTTACCACTGAGCTACATTTCTAGCCCTTAGTATTTTTCATTGTTTTAGACAGGGTCTTGGTAAATTGCCAAAGATGGCCTTGAACTTGTGACCATACTGCCTCAACCTCCTGGGTTGCTGGGTTTGTGGGCCTGCATTTCTATGTCCAGTGCTAAATGTCTTTAAATTTTAATAGCTGAAAATCTTGCAGTGTATGTTCTCTATCTAAACAGAATCACAATATAAATGGATACAATAAAATATTTTAAAACTCTACTTTTGGGAAATTAAATAATGATTTTCTAAATAATCCATATATCAAATGAGAAATCAAAATACAAAGAATGATAGCAAAAATTCCATATGTCAAAATTGTAAGATGAGGATAAAGAAACTCTTGTAGGAAAACTTGAAGGTCTAAATGTTTGTATATTAAAGCAAAAATATTTAAGGTCATTAATCTTATCTCCCACAATAAGACTCTAAATAAAAAAAGAAGGAAATAGAACAAAGTAAATCAATAGCAATAAAGCAATGGGAGAAACATCAGAGCAGCAATGATTAAAATAAAAATGGCAGACAACAGAGAAAAGTAAAGGCCAAAGATGATTCATAGAGAATAGAAATATAACTGATAACCTGCTAGCTTGAATGATCAAGAAAGATAATGTAAAATATCTATGTATGAATAAAATAAAAGACATCACTACAGATCATATGAATGTTAAAAAGACAATTAGGGAATATTATGAACAAAAGTTCTCATATCAATCAATTCAATGGAAGAAAGAGAAGTTTTGACTTCTGCAGATGTACTAAAAGAAATTAAACTTGTATTGTTATTGATTCCACAATGAACACTGTCAACCCATGTGTTAAGGAATTTGTGGAAAATCAGTTCATTTATTTTGGTGTTCAATTTAGAATTTGTTTCTCTTAGATTTAATTTCAATTTTCAAAATAAGGGGTTCATTTACATTTTTTGTAGGTCAAAATGACACAAGAAGTTGTACTCACAGAATCCTCTGTCATTCTTCACCCTTTTCCCATCTATTCCCTATATGTAATAATTTTCAGTTTTTACTGTTTTACTCTTTCAATGTTTCCCTTTAGAACAAACATGTATATTCTATTTTCTACAACATTAGCATTTATGTATATTTCTTTATCTTCTTTTACACTTAACATGTTCCAGAAAGCAATCAAAAGAATGAAGAAATTGTCCTCATTTCTTCTTATGCTGTAATGAGCTCAGTTGAATGGATCTTAGTATTTAATAAAGGAAAGAAGGAAGAAAAGAAGGATGGAAAGAAAGAAAGAAGGGAGAGAGGGAGATAAGGAATGAGGAAGGGGGGTTTATTATTGAGCCTGTCTCTTAAATTAGATTTTTACATTTGAAATATGACTGATATTTTCATGTGAATAATCTTGTGTACAATTTCAACATTAGTATAGCAACTTTTAATCTCTGCCTACACAGAAACACACTCATACACACACTTTTCCCATTCTAACCTCAAAGCTTGATGTTCAACTTCCTTTTCTTATGAATTCTCATTCTCCTACTTACACAGCTTCTAATTTTCCCAGTTTTGAAATCAATCACTTTAGATTTCTCCTTTTTTTCTCATATTAACATTTTTACATTCTGTTGGTATATATTTTTCATTGCTTTAATTTCTTCTCTTGTGTCTTTTCATACTGATATTGTCAGATTTAGATTCCTTGTTATCCCTAATTATTACACATGGTGGCAATGATTTTTCTGCTTCCATTTATGGTTTTCTATGACTCTGATTTTACTTCATGTTCTCTCTGCATTCTTTTTGTTAGACTTGTATTTCAAAACCTGTAGGATCTGCTCATTTCCATTAGGATCCTTAGCTGGATATCCAAGTCTTCCACAATTTATCTTATTCTTCCAAACCTGCCTCCCAATACTTTTTTGATCATAATCCCTTCATTTCAGCCAGACTCCTTTTCTCATTATTCAATATGCTTTCTTAAATCCTACCTATAAGCCTAAATTCACACCATTTCCCTCCAATTTTCTAATTCAGTCATGAAATTTCATTCACATCTCAGTTTCAATCATAGAAGCATAAGACAATTTAAGCAGTAGCATTTAAATGAAATTCAGATCTCTGATCATTTTCAATCATGGTCAAATAGTTCTTCCTAGGTGATTATTTACAATGAAAATGTTCTTTTTGTTTAGGATTTTTTTCCAAAAGAAGATTAAAGCTGCAAAATGGTTTATGGTTTTTAATAGTGATAAAATTCACATAGATGTTGCCTGATTAACACCTTCATTTTGTAGGAGAATTCAGAATTCAAAGGATAATAATTCATGTTATGTCTTACCTGAGTAAGTTATGGAATGCTCTGAGAATAGATAAAAAATGACTAAATGGAATGAAATATTAAATCTTAAAATTTTAATGGAAGATTTTTGGTAGATAATATTCAACCTGCTATTTCAGTATAAGAAAAAGTTTGCATTAATTGAGGATGATTATTAACATGCAGGTTTTTCTGTTCTCTCAATTGACTAAAAGATCTGTGCTCATTCACAATTCAAATAATCTTTCACATAGATGCCACTGTGCTGAATGCTACATCTTCCTAAAACTGCCTCAATACAGTGGAAGTATTAGCCATGTGACATGATATATACACTATACTGAGAAGTGACTTGACAAATAGGAGCACCATATTTACAATCAAAGAGAACTTTGTCCTGGCAAATGCAATTGTTTCAAGGTCTCTTCCTGTGTGGATAGGTGTAGGACTGCCAAAAAAGTCAAGACAGATTCCTTAAAGTCTGTATTCATTATCCAGGTTGGAATTAATAGAATTAGTGTTAGGGTTGGTTCAGCATGGACAGAATGGAAACAGAAAATGAAGGTCTTTTCATGACAGTGTGTCATAACTGATGTTAATTTTTAAGATATATCCTACCCTACAGGCATTTATGGTTCCTTTTGCCATGAATTCTGGCTTAGCCATGTGACATGAGATGCACATTATTCCATGGAAAGATTATATTGTTTGTTTTGTTAAATATGGCTGTGACCGTGGCCAAATGTGCCAACTAATGAAATGTTGCTAAATGTGTTACATTTTAGAAAGTTTTGACAGCTTGTAATTCACCACATCAGTTTTCCTTTCTGACATGATTCTCACACATAGGAGTAGTTTCTTCAACATTGAACTGGAATACAGACCACATAGAACAAAAGGAAATACTCAAAGGACCTGTAGAATGAGAAAGAAATTTGTTCTGTAAAACACCAAGATTTGCAAGTTGCTTGCTACTGCAGCACAAGTTAACTTGTACTGACTGAATCCTAATTAATATAATCTTATGCTTTGAATGCTTTCTTGATTAAAACAAAATGTAGTTTTATTAGTGGGAATTATATATCAATTTGCATTTCATATAGATGTAAGAGTTAATTGATCCCATATTTTCAATTTTGTTCTAATAATATTTGATAAAACATTTATTTATTAAATTTTCCAAGAGGCAATATGTCCTTAAGTATAAAAGAACACATACTACCTTCTCCATTCCTTCCTCCTCACTATGAAAATCATTATTAGATTGTCATGCATCTTTTCAGTTTCTTATGCATATCCAAACAAGCATAAATATCACTTCTTATTTCTTCTGTATTTTTACACAAACAGTAGCACATTCTATGCATTATTCTGTTTTTTACTTACAGTATATCTTGAAGGAATTTCCATGTAGATTGTCACAATTTTATTAATCCATATTTTATCTTTTTTTGTGGATGCAGTCATAATTTAAGACCTCTTCTTTTGATGTACATTTAGGTGGTAGTACTCTTTGGCCATTATAAATAATACTGCAAAAAAAATACATTTCTAACTCACAACACCTGGTCCCTCACACTAAATTAGGAAACACAGAATTGATTGTGGTAATCTAGATGAAGTCAATCTTCCTGGGGCAGATTGTTTCCTGGAAGAACTAGAAAAAGTGAAACAGCATTTTAAAAAAAACAAGTTTATAAAAGATTTCTTTTTGTACGTTGTACCATGATTATGATCGTGTGTTCAAAGATCCTGGTTTCATATGCATTTATCAATAATTTCTGGTTGTGAGTTATGAGTCTGACAATATATAACAACCTGGTTCTTTTTATTCTGCCAAAATAGTTGTTCATCAAATTGAATTATGAAGAAACAGAATTTTCTCTAATGAAACATAGTACTATGTTTTCTGAATAGCTATTACATGGTCAATATTCAAGTAATTGAAGTCTCCCATGAGCAGTATTCTGACTTTTCTATACATTTTTCTGATCTATACAAATATCTTATAATTTGATTTCACTAATGGTTTTTGCAGATCGATAGGAAATCAGAAACATCTTGTTCCCTTTTTCAATGTTAAGTTTGAATTAGATAGTATAGATATTGTGTCACAACTGGATTACTTTTATGATTAAATTAAAGTGAAATTATAAGGCACTAAACAAACTACAATATTTTAATATATTTTTGTACTTTCTCATAGTACCTGGAATTAACATAAAAACACTTAAGATAAATAGGGGGCCACACAAAACCAAAAATGTTTTATAACATTCTTTAGATACTTCTGTTTTCTTTTAAATTTTGTAAACGCTCTCATCTTAAAGCACTACATGAAGTTAATCTTACATTAACTGAAACATAAAAATATTAAAAATCTTCATGTTTACTGTTATGTGATGTTCCTATACATGTATTCATTGTATAATCCTAATCTATAAATTATTACTCTATAAATAAAAACAATTTCTCAGTTTAATGTGCACTTATTTGAAAATATATTCTTGCACTGTATTTTATGTGTCAATTCAAAATGAGTGAGAATTATAGTCAGAGATGGCAAAATTTATATAGATTACAGGTAGCTTAAGGCCCTGAAATTAATTAATGAAAACAACTGTGCTTTCGCATACCTATTTTGTACATATTTTGACGACCTCGTATTTTAACAGACTTTATTTATTTTTGGATCAGTTCCTGGTTCACAGTGAAATTTAGCAGAAGAATACTGAGAATTCTCATATCCCAGACACCTGCCCACCACTCCACACACACAGCTTCTTCTCCCACTAGCAACATCCCAGACCAGAACAATGCAGTTGTTATGATGAATGATCTCAAAATGACATATTATCATCCAATATCTATATTTCACATTAGGGTTTACTTTTGATGTTGTACACTGATGTGTTTTGACAAATGTATAATGACATGTGCCCACCATTAAGGTATCATACAGAACAGTTTAACTGCCCTAAAAACCCTGGATCCTGCCCATCGATCTCTTTCTCCCACTTAACCCCTGGAAACACTGATCCATTTGAAGTCTCTAGGTTTTACCTTTACCAGGATCTCATGCAGTTGGAATCACACAGAATGTAGCCATTTCATATTGGCTTCTTTTTCTTAGTAACATGTTTTTAAGTTTGTTCCACATCTTTTTGTGCCTGATAGATCAGTTCTTACAAAAGAAACTTCCATTGTCTGAATGTACTACAGTTTACTTATTCATTCACTTATTAAAGGACATCATGATTGCTTCTAAGTTTTAACATCTATGAATAAAGCTCCTATAAACATTCTAAGTTGGTTTTATGTGGACATAAGATTTCATCTCTGAGCAAATACCGAGGAGTGTGATTACTGCATCACATGGTATAACCCTGTTCAATTTTGTAGGAAACTACCCAAATGTTTTCCAATGTGCCCATACCACTTTAATTCCCACCAAAAATGAATAAATTGCTCTACCAACTTGCCAGCTTTTGGCAATATTAGTATTCTGAGTTTGGAAACACACAAATAGATGTGTGACAGCATCTTATTTTAATTTGCATTTCCCCGATTATGATCGCCCACCTCCTGCAGGGACAATCACAACACGTACGCTCTTCTTGATCACAGGAACCAAAAGGAGTTTATTCCGCAAGTCTCAGACTTATATTGAGAATATCAGCCTATCAGAGAGTAAACTACCAGGAAAGTCAGCCTATCAAGGAACAGTCTCCAGGCAGATACCAGGATTGCCTCATGTACAACAGTCAACCAGAGTTACTTCCTAAAACTTGTTTATAAGTGCAGCTATGTCTGGCAAGCTGCCAGGCGCCATCTTAGAGATCAGGCCACAGTGCGGCTCTGGGGCCCTCAGAGCCCGCCCCTGACACCCGATGACACATGATATGGAACATCTTTTTATTGATTATTTGCCATCTGTGTATCTTCCCTGGAGGGTGTCTACTAAGGTCTGTGGAGGGTGTCTACTAAGGTCTTTGGTTGTTTTCTTTTTCTTTTCTTTTCTTTTCTTTCTTTCTTTTTTCTTATTCAGTTGGGTTGTTGTCCTTTATAGTCTAATCCCATTTTATAAAAAATTTTAAGTTACACATTCATCATGTATATTTATGGGATACAGTGTGATAATTTAATACATGTATTCAATGTATACAAATATAACCCTTTTTCTAAAACATTTATGTCCTTTTCCTCAAACATTTATCATTTTATTGTATTGGAAACTAAAAACTCCTCTCTTTTATAAAAATTAATAAATTTTTGTAAACTACAGTTACCCTCTTAGGATGCAGAATATTTGAAATTATTCCAGTTTCTGAGTATATTTGATACCCATTTTCCAACCTCCATCTTTTCTCCCTTCCCTCTATTCTTGCTACTCACTAGTGACCCCTATTCCATTCTCTGCCTCTGTGGAATCAGCTGTTTCAGCTTTTGCATATGAGAACATGTGGTATTGACTTTCTGTGCCTGTTTCTTACTGTAGAGTTTTAAAAGTTCTTAGTTATTTTTGATAACTGTAAGATAGAAGAGTGCAAAATATTTTGCAAATATTTTCTCCCAGTCTCTGGTATATCTTATCATTCACTTGGTGGTGTCTTTGGCACAGCAGATATTTTTAATTTTAATGAAATTATCACTTTTTTTTCTGTCACAAATATTGACCTTGCCACTGTATTTAAAAAGTCATTGCCAAAATAAAATTTTTATTTGCTCTTTTTAGAGATTCATGACAGTAGAGTGTATTTAGACATATTATACTATGTGAAGTATAACTTATTCTAATAGGATTCCATTCGGGCAACTGTAAATGATGTGGAGATTCACTATGGTGTACTTACATGAATGTAGGAAAGTTATGTCCAATTCATTCCACTACCTTTCCTATTCCCATCGCCCCCTCCCCTTCATTCCCCTTTGTGTAACACAATGAACTTCTATTCCCCTTCTCCTTGTCATATGTTAGCATCCACATGTCAGTGAAAACACTCAGTCTTTGGTTTTCTGGGATTGACTTTTTTCACATAGCATGATAGTCTCCAGATCCATCCATTTATTGGCAAAAGTCATAAAATCATTCTTATTTAAATGACTGAGTAATATTCCATTGTGTACATATACCAGGTTTTCTTTATCCATTTACCTATTGAAGGTACCTAGCTTAGTTCCATAGCTTAGCTATTGAGAGTTGCTACAAACATTGATATGGCCACATCACTGAGTACACTGAATTTAAGTCCTTTGGGTATATACCAAGAAGTGGAATAACTAGGTCAAATGGAGGTTCCAGTTCATGTTTTCTGAGGAATCTCCATACTGCTCTTCAGAGCAGTTGCACCAATTTGCAGTCCCACCAGCAATGTATGTTTCCCCACATCCTCATCAACATTCATTATTACTTGTATTCCTGATAACTGTTACTCTGAATAGAGTGAGTTGGAATCTCATTGTAGTTTTAATTTGCATTTCTCTAATTGCTAGAGATGTTGAATATTTTTTATATATTTGTGGACTATATTTCTTCTTCAGTTCCTTTGTCCATTTATTGATTGGGTGTTGGGGGCTGCAGACCCCATCCTAGCCTGGCACTAAGCCGGGGCAACCTGGCACTGAGCCGGGGCTCCTGGTTTGCAACATCAAGAACTTCCACACTGGCACTGAGCCGGGGCAACCTGGTTTGCAACAAACAGCTGACAAGGACTTCAGTGTGGCACCTGGCACTGAGCCGGGGCAACCTGGTTTGCAACAAACAGCTGACACTGCTTAAGGAAGTTGCCCCGGCACTAAGCCAGTGCCAGAATGGACTGCTCTGATTGGACAAGGTGACTCATGCTCGTTGTGCCCTTATTGTATTACATTGTTATCATGCTTATTGTATTACATTATTAAGGTGACTCATGCTCGCTGCATTACATTATTATCATGCTCTCCCCACATGCTCTGTAACCTGATTGGCTCATGATTCATATAAATATGACTGTAACTGCCTTGTAAAATCATCATCATGATCTGAGGATAAAGAGCTCTGATGAACAACTGATGTGTCGTGTCTCTCTCTGCGGGCAGAAGGAACGTGACAATTGGGTTATTTGATTTTTTTTTTTGATGTTAAGTTTTTTGAGTTCTTTAAATAACCTGGAAATTAATGTTCTATCTGAGCTGCAGGTGGCAAAGATTTTCTCCCATTCTTCAGGCTCTTTCTTTATGTTCTTTGTTTCCTTTGCTGTGAAGAAGATTTTTGGACACCATCCCACTTATTGATTATTGATCTTACTTCTTGCACTTTAAAGTATTATTGATGAAGTCAGTTCCTAAGCTGACATGATAGAGAGTTGGACCTGCATTTTTTTTACTAGGTGCAGGACTGGTTTAATCCTTGATCCACTCTGAGTTGAGTTTTGTGCAGGTTGAGAGATAGAGGTCCAATTTCATTCTGTGACATATGTATTTCTAGTTTTCCTAATACAATTTGTTAAAGAAGCTCTCTTTTCTCCAATGTTTGTTTATGGTGCCTTTGCCCAGTATAAGATAACTGTATTTATGTAGGTTTGTCTCTATGTCTTCTATTCTGCTCCATTAATCTTGTCTGTTTTTGTGCCAGTGCAATGCTGTTTTTATTACTATAGCTCTGTAGTATAATTTAAGGTCTGGTATTGTGATGCCTCCTGTTTCACGTTTCTTGCTAAGGATTGCTTTGGCTCTTCAAGGCCTCTAATTTTTCCAAATGAATTTCATGACTGCTTTTTCTATTTCTATGAAGAACATCATTGGAATTTTAAAAAGGATTGCATTAAGTCTGTATAGCACTTTTGGTAATATGACCATTTCGGCAATATTAATTCTGTCTAACCAAGACCATGGGATATCTTCCCATCTTTTAAGATCTTCTTTAATTTCTTTCTTTAGTGTTCTGTAGTTTTCATTATAGAGGTCTTTTGCATCTTTTGTTAGACTGACTCCCAAATATTTTTTGAAGACTATCGTGAATAGGATAGTTTTCCTAAATTCTCTTTCAACTGATTCATCATTGGTGTATAGGAATACAATTGATTCATTGATGTTAATTTTATATCCTACTACTTTGCTGAATTAATTTATTCCAAAGTTTTCTGGTCAAATTTTTTTGGGTCTTCCAAATGTAGGATCATGTCATCTGCAAATAGGGTTAATTTGAAATTTTCTTATCCTATTCATATCCCTTGAATTTCTTTCTTATGCCTAAATGTTCTGGGTAGGGTTTCAAGGGCTATGTTGAATAGAAGTGTGAAAGAGGGTATCCTTGTCTTATTCCAGTTTTTAGAGAAAATGCTTTCAATTTTTCTTCATTTAGAATGATGTTGGCCTTGCATTTAGCATAAATAGATTTTACAATGTTGAAGTATGTTCCTACTATCCCTAGTTTCTCTATTCTTTTGTTTATGAATGGATGCTGAATTTTGTGAAATGCTTTTCTGCATCTATTGAGATAATCATGTGATTCTTATCTTTAAGTCTTTTGATGTAATTAATTACACTTATTGATTTTCATATGTTGAATCAGATTTTCATCCCTGGTTGAACCCCACTTGATCATGGTGCACTGTCTTTTTAATATATTTTTGTATGTGATTTGCCAATATTTTATTCAGAATTTTTGCTTGTATGTTCATCAGGGATATTGGTCTGACTTTTTCTTTCCTTGAAGTACCTTTCTCTGGTTTTTGGTATCAGGGTGATACTAATTTCACAGAATGAGTTTGGAAGTGTTATCTCCTTTCCTATTTCATGGACTAATTTGAGTACAATTAGTGTTAGTTTTACTTTGAAGATCTGGCAGAACTCAGCTGAAACATTATCTGTTTAAACTTTCTGTTCTCCTGATTCAATTTGGGTAGGTCATATGTCTCTAGGAAATTGTCGATGTCTTCAAGATTTTCTATTTTTTTTTTAGTATAAATTTTCAAAACAGTTTCTAATTATCATGTATATTTCAGCAATATTCATGCTGAGTATTTCCTTTTCCATCACAAATTTTAGTTGTTTGAGTTTTTTCCCTCTTTCTGTTGGTTAACTTTACTATGGTTTTACCTATTTTATTATTTCAGAGAACCAATTTTTTGTTTCATGGATTTTTTTTTTAATTTTTTGTTTGTTTCAATTTCATTGCTTTTGAGTTTGACTATAATTATTTCCTGTCATCTATTGATTTTGGTGTTTATTTTTACTTCTTTTTCTAGGACTTTGAAATGTAATGTTAGGTTATTTATTTGGTGACTTTCAATTCTTTAAATGAATGAGCTGAATGCATTGAACTTTCCTCTTAGAATTGTTTTCATAGTGTGTCAGCAATTTTGATATGTTGTGTCAATACTCTCATTTACCTCTAAGTATGTTTTTATTTCATCCCTGATTTCTTCTTCTATTCATTGGTCATTCAATAGCACATTATTCTGTCTCCGGGTATTAGAGTAACTTCTATTTTTTAAATTTTACCATTGTTTTCTAATTTTAATCCTTTATGATCTGATAGAATGCAAGACATCATCTCTTTCACTCTCCTTTTTTTGTATTTGTTAAGAGTTGCTAAGATATAGTCTATTTTAGAGAAGGATCTTTGTGCTGCTAAGAAGAAAGAGTATTCAGTCATTGATGGATGAAATATTCTATATAGTTCTGTTAAGTCTAAATTATTAATTATATTTTGGAGTTCTGTAACTTCTTTATTGAGTTTTGCTTGGAGGATTTATCTAGTTATGAGAGAGGTATGCTAAATTCACCTAGAATCATTGTGCTGTGGTCTGATTCTTGAAATTGAGAAGGGTATGTTTAATGTATGTAGATGCTCCATTGTTTGGGGCATAAATGTTTATGATTGTTATGTCTTGTTGATATGTAATTTCCTCTAGTATGTATATATTGTAGGATCACACGGGTCATGCAGTCATATATGTTCATGATGTAATAATGCCTGTATTACTCTACTATTCTTCCTACCCCCATACCTCTTCCCCTCCTTTCACTCCCCTCTTCCTAATATAAACTCTATTCTTCCCTAGCCCTGCCCCCATATTTTGAATTAGCATCTGCATATCAAAGAAAACATTTGGCCTTTGGTGATTTGGGATTTGGCTTATTTTACTTAGCATGAGATTCTCCAAATCCATCCATTTACCAGCAAACAAAACAAAAAGTTGATTAACTGAAAACATCAATAAAATTGAAAAACCCCTATCCACACTAATAAAGAGAAAAAGAGAGAAAACCCAAATTACTAAAATATGTAATGAAAAAGGAAATGTTGCAATGGACACAACTGAAATACAGAAGATAAATAGAAACTATTTTGAAAATTTATACTCTAATAAAATAGGAAATATTGAAGAAATTGACAAATTTCTAGAGACATATGATTTACCTAAACTGAATCAGGAGGTCACATACAATTTCAAGTAATGAAATAGAAAACACCATTAAAAATCTAGCAATTAAGAAAAGCCCAGACCAGATGAATTCTCAGCCTAGCTGTATAAGATCTTCAAAGAAGAATTAACACCAATACTCCTCAAATTATTCCATGAAAGAGAAAAGAAGGGAACTCCTCCAAACCCTTCCATAAATCTAGTATCATCCTAATACCAAAACCAGACAAAGACATATCAAGAAAAGAAAACTGTAGATCTATATTCCTGATGAAAATAGATATAAAAATTCTCAACAAAATTCTGGCAAATAGTAAAAAAAACATATTAAAAGGATAGTGCACCATGATCAAGTGGGGTTCATCCCAGGGATGCAGGGTTGGTTCAACATATGGAAACCAATAAATATAATGCATAATACCACTAGATTTAAAAACAAAAATCATATGATCATCTCAATAGATGCAGAAAAAGCATCTGGCAAAATACAGCACCCCTTCATATTCAAAACACTAGCAAAACTAGGGATAGTAGGAACATACCTCAATATTGTAAAAGCCATATATGCCAAACCCAAGTCCAACATAATTCTAAATGGAGAAATATTGAAAGCATGCCCTCCATTGAACTTTTAATTTGGTTTATTAATTCCTTCATCTTGAGGATTTCTCCTTGATTTTTCTTCAGAATCTCTCTGTCTTTATGGAAGTTCTCTTTCACTTCCTGTATTTTTCTCTAATTTCACTCCTTTCATCATCCTTATACATCAAAGATCAGTTTAACAATGGACATTTTAAATTCCTTCAATGACAATTCTTCCACTGGGGTATCAACAGATTCTGTTATTGAAGTATTTTGGAGTTTTTTGGGTAATTTTTTCTATTGCTTTTTCATGTTGTTTGTTTCATGTTGTTTACCCATTTAACACTGTAAATCTGAGGCAGTAAAGACTCTACCCTGTGGACTTATAGTGTCCCTGATGATTTCTAGTATCTCTTTGTTTAGGGGGAAACAAATAATAACAACAACCAATGCAAGCAATATACAATGTTAAACCAAATAAATTCCTGCCATGACATTTACAATGTTAATTTTTACAATAAACAGCAATTATCTTCTCAGTTATTACCCACAGACAAAACAGAAGTTTGCAAAAGGGTTTATAATTTTTAATGGTGAACAGGGAGAGAATAGATGTTATGTCGGTTGTGAAGATTATGAAGGAGTAGGAGAGAAAATTGAACTACACAATTAAAGGGAGAGCAAAATAGAAAACAATAGACATTGGCTCTTAGCAGAAGAAAAGAGAGGAAGAGAATCAAGGGAAGAGAGAAGTAAGAGCAAAAATATATAAAATTAAAAAATTTTAAAAATAAAATAAAAAACAAAACCCTAATATGCTCATCAAACCTCTTCATCCTCAAAATACTGATCCATGAAAATTAACTACTTTCAAAAATTGCTAGAAATGGGAAAAAAGAAACAAATATGAATAAGTGTCCATGAATCATTCAGGTCATAATTATAGAAAGAAAACAAGAAAAAAAATCAAAGAGAAAAAGGATCTTGATTAAAAGTCAAAGATTTATTTCCATTGAAGTTCAGAACATTCTCAACTTCCCTTCTGAACAACGTTAGATGGGGTAGACTGAAGTGAGATGTCTCTTCCACTCTCAGTGTGGGGTCACTGGAGTGTTCTGTGAGAGGAAATCTCCTGGTGGAGCCTGAGGCAGGGTATAGGCTTAGGTAGGCTCCAGGTTCTTTGTTGAAGAGCAATTTGTCTGAAGATTTTAAATCGGTGTATCTCTAGGACCCAGCAGTTGCCAGTTCATGCTGGAAGTCTGCACCACAGGGCCTTCCCTGAGTTCCACTCCTTCAGTGGACGAGCCATTCCTTAGTCCCTTCTGTCACCTGCAGATCCTGTCTTTCCTGGTGTCTTGGGTTCTGTCTCCAAACTATCATTCCTGTCCCTGCCCTTTTGAATTCTGGGCAGGGTGCATCCCTCCCAGCTGGTCCTCCAAGTAGCCAGACTGGAGGGGAGGAGAGGCAGCAGCATGTGCTTCCACAACCTGTATTCCCCTGTGTAAACACCTCTACACATCTGATTTTCTCCTACTAAGGTATGCACACTCTTATGTCCTGCAGTGAATTCTATTTGGGACTTAGCTCTGGCTCCCCCAGCCGCCAGCCCCCACGCTGTAGCTGCAAAATGGTTCCTTTCTCTGTCCTCCATGGGCAGTCAGGAGAGAAGTGGCTTCTTTCCCACACAAGGACATTGTGCAGCAGGCCTTTCAGGTTTGTTGGGGAACATCTTTGATCTCTGATATCTCTGTACCCAGACATACCTCAGGCCACCTGAAATGTGGGTTCCTTTAATTCCCTTATCCCTTCAATTTGCTCCCAGGGGGACTGGCTCTAGCTGGTGCCACCATTGGTGATTTCTTCCTTATTTTATTATATCTGTCAGGGAACTGAGTCGCTGATCTGCTTTAATAACCAGTATTAATTCCCAGCAAAGTCTCTCTTTTTTTCTTTTCACCCATCTTGCTGAGAGCTGTCCATCTGCTTTCTTGGTTTCACACCATGGAGCTGTCAGGAAAGCAAGCTTCTCTAGTACACCATCTTAGAAACCTCTAGCTCCTCATTTTTCAATAAGCTTATTTCATCTTATCTTTGGACAAAAGTAACTGTGTTTTCTGCTCTTGCTGTATCTTTGGATAAGTAATCATGCTCAAAGTAAAGTCTTCAGTTTAGTAGAAAATCCTGTAGAGGCATGAGCATGAAACTCACATGCATGCAGATTAAAGAATATGTTCCTACTTCACTGATCATTTTCCACTAAGTTCAGTCTACTCTGGAACTCAGCTTTACTTCATGAGTTTCCCCCTCCAAAATTTAAATATCCCAGTGTCTGACAGCACCCTGGTATTTAATGTATTCAAAGGTGTCTTATATACTGTTTGTTTTTATTCTATCCAATGATTCCTTAAATTATAATATTCCCTAAATTTGCATTTGATGCAATTGCTTTTATGGGTGACTTACCTTAATATTCTTTGTTTTCATTTTTTTTTTTTTGGTCTTATCTTTTCTTTATTTCCCTTTCTTGACCAAAACACTGCACACCACATAGCTAACATTCAATCCTTCATTATCCCATTTTGAAAGAATTAATAACTTCTAATATCACTCTTTAACTCTTTTTAAAAAATTAGACTACTTCTTTCAGTAGTTATTGTCACTTTTTATTCAGATAATTTTCAGTGCATGCCTGGTTTACAACTGCAAACCTCTGATTTACTGTGCCCCCTGCCTCTTTTTTTTTTTTTTTTTTTTCCTGAATACACCATTTTGCAAGCAGAGTGTTCTTCTTTAAATGTCAGTTTGAATGTTTCAGCTTCCTCTGCAATTGTTCAATGGCCTCACCCCATCAATTTTGTAAATACTTGAATTATTTAAGTGTAATGCAAAAGCTCAACTTCCTCAAATAATCTCCCTACCTTCTATGCAATAAATATACTGAGCTACATGATGGTCTTTAACACATTATGTTATTTCTCTGTATTAAATCTGTGAATGCCCTTGAGACATAGACCACCATAGAGACAAAGGGCAAATGCACACCTGGGCCTTAACTCAGGCCTGACAGTCATTAAAACAGCTATAAAGTGTTTCTCTCTCTCTCTCAGTCTCTCTGCTGTCCCACCTTAACTCATAGTTTGCTAACAATTAAAAGCTTGGAAAGGCCTCAGCCATCCCTTTAAACAACCTTATCGGCTTCAGGGAGCAGGTGCTTCTTTAGGGCCAGGATGCTCTTGCTAGACTCTCTGAGGACAAAAAGCATAAAGGATGAAAACTGCTGAGGAATCATCAAAATGGCAAATTCCCAGGGCCCTTGTTCCTTGCCATGATTTGTGTTCTCTTCCACTTCCACCTCTGTGTTCTCTTAATAGCTGCCTTATCACAAGGCAGAGATGTGTATATAAATGCTGCAGTTTTTCAATATAAAACTGACATTTGGCTCCAGGATGACTGACTGACCTTAACTTCCTCAGAGTTAAGGTGCCCTCCTAGAAAAAGAAAAACACACCTTTGACATGTACCTAAAGACAATTGTCATTCCTAGACCTTAGATACTTCCCCAACTTGTAAACACTTCACATGAATAAAATTAGCTTAGTTTGTGGAGCCAGCCAAACACTCTAATGTGAGTTCTGGGTCTCCTTTCTCTTAGGAGAAGTCCTAATAAAACCCTTGCCTATATGTTCTCTCCTAACTTGTTTTCATTTTCTACCATCATTAGATGAGAGATCTTACGTCCAGCATACCCACCCTCTCCTATACACAAAAAAGCAAAAACGAAACAAAACAGCTTCTCTATGCAACTTTCCCTAATTTCACATCAGAAATATTGCTGATCACTCCTTTCTTTGTCTCAATTCCTTTTTTTCCCCATAGATACTTACATTAATGTGCCACATCGACTCCCAATGATCTGTCAGCTCCTTTTCTAAATAATGGAATTCTTTGGTCTTGGAAATCAACTTTATATATGAAACACTTAATGTAATAAGTGTTGTGTTAATGTTAATTGTTGTTATTTTCTATCTATAATAAAATACAGTACCTTGTAGGCAGGATAGGCTGATTAACAAGTTCAGTATGTATTTCTATTCCACCCATGACTGAATTGGTAATAATGAAGGTATGAATGTATACACAAAAATATAAAGATATGCTCTACAAAAGATAACTATACCAGATGGTAAATAATATTTCATTTCATCATTTGGAATCCCAGAGGCTATGTCAATGTCAGATGGTACTCATGAGAACTGTACTTATTTTTTGGAGTTTATGTGGAGAATGTTTTTCCCTGAACTAGTATCTAGAGGCGGAGGGGAGCCTTGAGCACACAACATATTTGGGGAAAACAGCAGTAGTTATATTAACACGGCATTAAAAGTTTGATGAGAACTGATGACAGTTATTTTTTTTAATTGACTCAGTTGAGTATATTAAATGTTTTCTTAACAAAAATAGAAATAAAATGCTAAATTTGGATTACGTCAGTTTCACAAAAAACAAACACACATGTATTTCCCTCTTGATAGTTAATAGAACTTTTTGTTGTTTTTGGCTAACTTATTTTTGATTTTTGTGAATCAATGAATAGATGTCATTATATTCTGTTTTAAAACTCATTTGTTGAACGCAAGCACATTTGAAATTTGTAAACTTAGCAAACTCTTTTCAAGGGAAGGGGTCAGTGGTATATACTCAGTAGAGGTATCTAAAGAGAGGTCAATAATTTGACTTGTCATAGATCTGTCTCTTGTCCAGTGCCATAGTTTGCATTTCTTATGTTTATGATTTGTCGGTTTAGGTCAATACATGTCTAAACTCCAATACTCTTCTTATCTTTATCTTTAATAATTGAATTACTCTAACATTGACCTGACTAATAGTCTGCTACTTTCCAGGGCAAAATACTCATGAAAAATTAAAATGAGAGGTCCACATTTATTTCTCCTTGAATTTCACAGGAAATCTATTTTCCACTTTAAGATAAAAAGGAAAACATTATAAGCAAGATGTTAATGTGAAGTGGAAGCCTGAATCTAAGGAAAATTAAAGGATCTAGTTATGTCTCCCCAGGTAGTTTAAGTTCCACTTGTGATCTCTGCCACTCAGTTGTTATGCATTTAGGAAACACCGCAACACTCCTCCAAGCCTTGGTTTTCTTCATTTGCAAGTCAGCATGATGGGACAAACTTGGTGAGATTATGTATTTAATCATAGGACAACTGAGACAGCGGTTTAGAACTCCCTGAGGACAGTGAAGTTGCCTCTCTCACTCACCGCTGAGTCTACACTCAGCATATGAATGGTGTTCAATAAATATTTACTTAATAAGTAATAAATCTGGAGGGTTGTAGTGAAGATTGGTATGTAAAGTAATGGAATATTTATAGGTACTCTTTATAAGTACACATGTCAATCTTGAATGGACCCTGTATGAAGAAAAAGCATTACTTTTCTCACCCATCATTAGTTTCATGGCTAAGACCCTATAAAAAAATACAAATTAATAAAAGAAAAGCATACACATTTATTTAATAGAAGTTTTATGTGCTTGGGAGCACAAATGAAGAAGCAAGTATTATATGTTTTAACTGTACTAATCCATTTCTATGATTGAGAAGCTGATTTGTAATTTAGGAGACAATTCAAAGGCACAGTTTCTGAACTGTAAAAATTCCTGGGCAGATTTCACAAAGGGAACTGGCGAGGTTCAGAATACAACTCCCCAAAACAAGGAAGTATGGCATCTGAGGAAACAGCAGAGTCAGAAAGGTCTGCTCTTACCTTCTCACCTTTCTACCCTGGAGCAGGTCAGTAGAGTCTCTCACCCTCCCCTAAAGGAGGTCCTAAAAACTTCATTTCAGAAAGCTTCTCCCCAGACCCAGAAGAAAGGAGTGTCACACAGCGATGCCAGGAATAATCTGGACCACCAGGCTTGGCTAAGTTCTCCCCTTTAATTACCATGACATCAAAACTATTTGTTCTCCAATCCAACTGCTGCATCATTTTCCATAAAAATGCATAGTTTTACCTGTATCTTTGGGTCTTCTTTTCTGAAGAATCCCACGTCACCTTAAACTTCTATTAAATAAATGTATACGCTTTGCTTTTGTTAATCTGTCTTTGTGATAAGCACTTGAGCCATGAACCTAGTGATGTGTGAGCACTTCAGTTGTTTGTTGTTTTTAATATTTTTTTCATTTTACCAATTTGTTAAAAATGTTTTATTTTTTGTGGGCAGTATCTTGTTGAAATTGTTAATATTTTCAGATGTTACTAATCATTTTATTGGAGAAGCACATTATATTTATCTTTCATTTGAAATTTATTTCAAAGTTGTCTATTATCACTAGAACTTAAATAATATGAAGGTCAAGTTAAATACATTAAATACATGGAAAAGTTAAATACATTAACAACAGAAGAAATTTTCATCTCTATTCTTTAAAATATCTGGGTAGCAGTTCAACATAAAGCTGCTTTTATCATCTTTCTATTTCTGCAGCCCATGGGAAGCTTACAAGTCTCCAGGGAGATTATGGGTCTAGGTAAACGAAAAAAAGAAAATTAAAACTGTGAGAGATTTCCTACCCACCAAGCAGCTCTGTTTAAAGAAAAAAAAAATATATGGCTTTCCTTACTTGCATGTCACAGAGAGACAGGTTTAAATCACCAGAGCTCTGTAATGCAAGACATGTTTAGAAATTCAGGAAAGCCTAAGGAGAAAAAGAAAGAAAAAAAAAAATCTCAGTTCTGAGTAGCAACATCTGATTGACACAGCTGTCCTTTTAAAAGGTCTAAATGTTCCATTCACCTTACACGGTAGTTTGGATCACTCAAAAATTTCAAAAATACAGAAGGCAGCTTGCTTTTACATCAACCCATTAAAAATAGTTTTAGATTCAGTTTCTCTGTTAAATATGGTTATTTCCCTTACTCTTGATTTCTCTCTCTTTCTTCAAAAGGACACCTTATTTGAGTTTGGAGGGAACAGACTTAACATCATAATATTTCAGGCTGGAAAAGGATTAAAAACTGTTACTGAACCCAATTGCTGACAGATACTTAAATAATAGCTACCTAAGACAGCATGTTTACATGTCTAGAAAGGACAAATTTACCTGTCAAGGAGATTCATTCCACCATTGAACACTCACTTTTAAAAGAAACAGCACATTGCTACAGAATTGAAATTGAACTCTCTTTAATTACCAAACACTGACAATTTCTTCCATAGTTAGCCGTCAAGAACAAATCCAGGATTTTTCTGTTATGTAGACATACTGATTTCACAATGCAAAATAATATCTTGATTTTTAATCTAAATTATTTTGCCAGGTTTTTTCCTGATTTCAAATGATATAAAAATATTACACTCTAGAGTTCTCTACAATGCTCAGATAAGCATCAGTAACAAAACAGTACACATAAAAATTGATTTTAAAAACAGGATAGTTTGATTAATTTGAGTTGGAGAGAGAAAATGATTTTCTTGTAATTCTGGTTATAAGAAGATTTGGGATTTAAGATTGAAGAAAATGTAAAATGCAAATTAGGAAGAATAAGTATAAAAGGAAAATAAGTGACAGTTAAGCCTTTACTAAATGCCATCGAATTGATCTGATGAATTCTGATAATAGTAAGATTATAGATGAGGTCATTTAATAGATACCTAAATGCATAACTCAGGAGCCTTCACCCACAAATAATGAAATTTAAATCTGTCTTTTCTTTATTTTAATATGTGAGAGTAAATGGTATTTACTTAAATATATAGTTCACATTGGTGACATTGCCTTTACCTCACATCTGTTTTAGTGGCTGCTTCGGACTGCTCTCTTGACTATTGGCAGATGTTGATTTTCTCATTTCTTGAGCACACCAATCTGCTGGTCCCCAACATTCTTATTCAATCACATGCACAATGACAAGGGCTTGCCTTGATTTTGATGCACTTAGATTTGTCTCCCACCGCATGCTTCACCAATTCTAAATGCTTCTGATTCAAAAGTTGTTTGATAAAGGAAAATGGTCATTCTATTTCTTATGGTATTTTCTAAAAGACTAGCTTGTGCCTTATATGAAATCTTTCCCCCACCCTCAGGCCATTGGTGAAGTGAATACCACTTCAAGGGAAGTGGATACCACTTCTAATAGAAGGGATGAGAATGTTACTTACACTTGAGATGATAGAAATGAGTTTAATTAGGTGATAGAAATATGACTATATCAGAACAATTAAACAAAAAAATATTAGGTAGGGCAATACATGAAAATGACTCTTAATTCTAATCTGGGACCTAGAATTCAAGAAACAGGTAAACACTATCATTTAGTTGTCACATAAAGCTTCAGAATAAGAACAAGAAATAGCAAAACAGAAGAAAGAATTGGAAAGAAATCTTGTTATGATGATAATGTTTGAGCCTCAAATCGAGTCACTTCTAAAACTTTCATGCCTCCAGATACTTGTGGTTTGGGTATACCATAACTTATAACAGCAACAACAAATGTTTTGAGTATCTTATTCTGTGATTCTCAGAAAACCAACTCTGAGGCAGATGCTTTATTTGCTACTACCTCATTAGGAGTATAATTCAAGAAAACAGAGTAAGAAACAAAGAAACTGACAGGTGACTAATTCTTGGTCATTTGAGATCTCTTACTAAGAACTCAAGATATCACATAAACTATATTTCAGAACACTCCACAGTGATAGAGGTTGTAGATAAACAAGGTGGTAAATAGATACAGCAGCTCCTGTTTCATTCTGGTTAAAGGTTAGGTCCTTGGAGAGTTTTCTTTACATATTTCAGGGTTGGAAACATGGATGCTAAGCAGGACCCCAAACAGTCCCAATACTTTACATGGTCCAAGACTCTCTGTAGACTACTCCTTTAGGCCTTTTTCAACTAGTTCCTGTCCTTGAACCCTATTCTCAACAGTGAGAATCTATCTTCCTACTGAGAATTCCCTACTGCAAATGTGATCAGCCTTGATATTATATCAGGTTTCTTCTCTTCCCCATCTTCCAGGTGGAATTTGGCCACTTGGTTTGTCTTTAGTAAGAATTGTGTTAGGTAAGTTTAACCTTAAGTCCCCCTTCTTCCCTAATGTTTCCCTTAGTAACAGGGTGGACTCATTCACTGGAGTCTACCCTGGTCCTTAGCTACAAATTCCCATGTGTTCGTGCTGTTTCAGATTTGAGCTCAGTTCCACACTGAGGTCTCTTTTCCAGCACTGTCATAGAAAAATCTGTTTTAATCACTTTACTGTCAGCCTCTTGCTTTTCCTTAATAGCAGCAGAAAGACTGGAGTGGGAAGTAAAATGTTTTGATGAGTTATTGTTAGGTATACTTTTGACATTGACCAGTGCCTACAGTAAGTAGGTTATGGCAGTGGTGACTGGAAGGAAGCTCCAAAAAAATATAAAATCATTCACAATAGGTGCCAGGTTCACTAATGCACCTAATGATTTAGTTCCTACTGTTTTATTACATGGCACTGGGAGGATCCCACCGAAATACTTTACTGGCTCTCTAATAACACCATTCTTTTGAATTTTCTTTATAAACACCTCCTTTGTAGACCACATTGGAAGGGTCTTTGACAAAGTTTTCAATTGGGCTTGGTTCAGGTAGACACCTACATTGTACTTGAATTCCCTGATCCTTTATAGTATAAGGATAGTAAAGCTTCATCATATCTTTCCTTACTCTTGGCAATTTTGATGGTATAGACTTCATTGTTCAATAATTTATTCTCCTTCAGGACCTACCCCTTACAGTTCAATTGTATTAAGCATATCTGTATATAGCTACAACCTGATTGGAGGCAAGATTTCCCCACAGAATGGTGCACTATGAAAGTCAGAAGATGAAGCTGGCCTATCACTGGAGTATCTTTCCACACACACCAGATGACCTAAGATTCAGTTTTCCATTGCATGAATCATTTTACATAGATAAAAATTCAAATATAAACATATTGAAAATAATGAAAATGAACTCAGCAATAAAAGAGCAAATACATTGATTTGAGGACTTAACAAACAATATAAAAGAATTGCTATAGAATTTGAAAGTAAAATAAACTGAAGTATCACATAAAAAGATCAATACATGAAACAATACATAGTCAATTCTTGTTATTCATGGTAGTGTGCTCTATAATGTTACCATGAGCACTGAATTGGCAAATGTTGAATTATTTCTTGTAGAGAAAATATCATATTAAGTTCCTGCATGCCTCTGCTCACAGCATTTTTATCAACTGATCAATACATAACTTTTTTATATGTGCTTCTGCCTACACAACTTACTTAATACATGACACATGCCTAAATGAAGCTCTCCAACACATGTATTTTTCCAGAAGTCACATCATAACTTCTTGTACTTTTAGGATCCTAAAATGGCGCACTTCATCACTATACTTGGGGAAAATCAACAGCAAAAATTCCTAATTGTGGAAAATGTGGCATGGCGTAGAACACAAAAAGAACATTTGTTTACAGTATGAGAACTGAAACAAGAAGGCAAAACATTGCCTTGTTGGACCACAGCTGGGACATTGAGCATTGGCAATGTGAATTCCTCACTGCTACGTTTGTGAATGACTGCAAAAGCACCAGGAGGATTGATTTGGGTTATAAATAAATTTTAGACACGGGATATATTTGCAAATGCAGAATCTGTTACTAATTAAGATCTACTGTATATGAAATGTAATCGTAAAGTTAATTAACTTAAACATTTTTTAAAATTCCGTGAATTCAAAAAATCAGGAAACGGCATGAGTGGATGTTATGTTGAGGCTGCTCTCTCAGATCTGGATAAAGAAAACAGAGGTGGGGAGAAAAGTTCTGGTTTCCTTCATCCATCACCTGCTTTAGGAGATGGAATATCTGATAGAGACAGAGTGGTTTTCAAAAAATGTCAGGGTGTTCACCAAGAAACTGCAGCAACCCTTGTAGGCCCATGTAAAGATGCACCAAATGTCCTGGAAAAAATTCAATGCTCTGTTTAACTTTGCATTTATATACACTAATAATGTAATGTTGTATTTTGAGATTTTTATACTATTTTAACTAAAATTCCCATGAACATTATACTCATTCTCCATTTATTTATTTCAGGTAATGGAGACTTATCCTTGTGGGTGGAGTTATTTTTATTTTTGAGATATATGCTTTCTAAAATGGAAAATATTTGATTTGACTCTAATGTAGTATATATAGGAATACAATTGAAGTACAAATTATGAAGAGAAGTAGGCCAAAGTTAATAAGGAGGCATGTATTATATAGGATAGTCTATACCTTTACATCTCTTCTTAGTTGCTTATGCATTCAGCAATTAGATGTAGTCACTATCTTGTTTCTGTGCTTTCTTATTAATTGAACAGAGAGCTATTGTTATTATTTAGAACACAGTAGTGTACTAATATGCCTAGTTCTTACTGTTTTCTTTTATTAAAAAATTACTTTCAAATTATTTTAAAGGGTACACATGGCATTTTCTCTCTAATATGAAAAATAACTATTAATATCAGCTGTGAATGGGTAACTTTAAAATTTTTCTTGATTTAGAGTAACCACAAAGAACACATTTATATATATGAACAGTGCTAGATGTGGTGCTTGAAATATTGTAGGGATTATTTTGTGGACCTGGTCAATAAGTCAAGCTTAATAAAAAGGGAAATTAATTTTTATTTTCAGTGGAAAAAGTTATTTTTTGAAAGCTCTTATTTTATGCACATCGAATTGATTAGTAAACCAAGGTAAAACTAACTCTCCAGGGAAAAGATCTCAGTGGTTCATTCTGTCAAATTCATATTATGAGAAGAAAAATCAATCAGGGTGAAGTTTTTAACATCCCACAATTTTGACCATGTTCAGTGAAAAGGGAACTCACTAGGAAATGCAGTTACGATAATATAAGGTGTTCCTGTGGTGTTAATTCAACTAGAATGTTAAAGACAGAGAAAGCCAGGGTGAAGAAAAATGCATTAAAATCAAACACACTGAAAACATTTCAGCAGTTGTATTTCTTCAACCCCACAGTCAAAGCAGCTAACCCAAGGATATTTTCTGTATTCTAATAGGAAATGAATTTGCCAGTCTCTTATGAATTTTCCCATTTTCTTCTGCTTTATTTACATGAGCATTTCTCATACATGTAAAGATGCCTCATGCTGGTACCCACTATCATCCTTCAGAATTGAAATTAAAGCTCTTTTGCCATTACATTAAAAAGTTATATTTTGATAACTTAACTTACTTAGAAACAAAAATGTCATATGATTAGAGTTGAAAATAACCCTTCATCTTTACGTGCCATGATTGGTTTATTTTAGTAGAATGTACTTGGAATTTAGATAGTTTTCACAGGTTTTTAAAAGATTCGTGCCTTCTTAAAGCTTCTGTTTTCAAAGGCAATGTATTTAGAATATTAACAGGAGGTTTTGATAATCTAGGGTTTTGTACAAGGTCGTTCAAATGACACCAAATGCAAATGATTTTTTTTTTAAATCCATCAGGCATATATTTTGAGTAAAACAATTTTGATGTTATATTGATTCAGTTTCACTGTGACATATATTATATAATTAAATCCATGCTCAGAATCATTATTACAGACACTGCAACATCTTCAACCATTAAAAATATATTTAGTGTTCCATGTTTCATACTAAAACAGAGAATTAGATTTATATACTTTAGAGAGATTTTGGGGTGAGAGTTGAAATTAGAGTAATGCCTGCATAATAACCACTTACCAAGAAAATATCAAGAATGCAGCATATGAATTCTGAGTAACCCCGGGTTTGCTTACACTATGATAAAAATGAAGGGAAAAGAGTTCAGTGCTTATTTTCATTTTATCCGAAATTTTATATATCTTGGTGAAATATATGGTCAGATTACACAGAATAACAGACATTGGTGTTAACATTCATCTCTTTCTTAAAATTGAGATTTATGCTTTACAGGATGTGGAGGAAATTCAGCAGGAATTTACTTTACAGGAGGAAATTCAGCAGAGGAATCACCAGCCTAACCCCAAAAGCACTTCCTTTCCTGACTGCTGGAATCTCCCAACTTCCCATTCCCTCTCTGTCTTTCATTAATGAGTCCCAGACCTGTATCATTGACCCTCAACCCCCTCAATACTGAGATTAACACCCACAGTGATTTGAACATTAAGGGTCATCAATAACTCATGCATCATAACCCACAGTTTAAAGTAAAATAACTTTTCCTCACAGAGCCTTTCCCTGACCAGCAACTCTCAGGGTCACTGTGGACAGTACCTTATTTCTTCTCCTTCATGGCATTCTTTAATTGTTGTCATCTTATACATGTATTTGTTTGTGTGTCCATTAGCAGTCTCTCATTTTATACTCTGAACTCCGTGCTTTAAAATTCTTCCTTCTCAAAACTATCAACTAGAACAGAGCCTGTCACATAAAAGGCACTCCAAATTAACTTTTGATAAATTTCTAACTAAAGAAAAGAGTTCTGATATCAGTTTGTTTGCCAGAGAAGGAGACAGAGGAGAGGAATATAATGACATTACAGACAAGACCCTATGCTTCACTATTGACTCTTTCCCAAAGCAAGAAGGATTGAGAAAGTGGACAAACTCTACATCTCATTAAGGAGATCTCATTTGTGATCATTCTGCCATCATCACCCTAAAACCCAGTTCATTCTTAAGTGATCATTTGGGAATTCTAAGTATTTCTAGAAATAGTTTATGGACAAAGGGATACATATTCAAACTTAAAATTGAACAGATATTTTGGGAAGTTTGCTACGCACATGCCAAGTGTGAAAAGCACCATAAAGTTGGAGAAATATGAGTTTCCTCTCTTCATTGAGCTTGATAGGTCAGTATAATTTTAAAACTATCCCGGAATCCAAGAGAACAAACTGAATAATAAGTAAAATAGGGAATAAGTATATAATGCAGATAAAATAAGATAAGACTTGAAGAGTACTTATTGAATTCAATGGCTAGGGAATTACTAGTCACTTTAATAGAAGAGCTTTGTTGTGGCTTGTAGGGATTGGAGTGTGTAATTTCTATTATGGCAGGTAATAGAAAATAAAGCATTGAAAATAGAGAGAATATAGGAGCAGATGGGGGGAATCAAAAACAATTGTGTTTTATTTTCCAAAAGGAAGAGACTTAAAAATGTGAATACTGCTGGAATGAGTTAATGGAAAAGGGCTAAGGATAAGGTAGAGAAGTATATTGTGAGTTTGGGACAGGAAGAAAAAGAAGTTTGCATGCATTGTTTGTTTTCCTCTTATATTTCCAGGAAGTAAAAAAAAAAAAATATCTCAGAGTGTTGGCAGTAGGAATGGAATTAAATGGAAAGTATAAAGAAGATTTAAAATAAACACTGGAGATAGAAGCAGAAAACTTGAGACAGAAAAAAAAATTGAAGGAGCGTAGCAGTGCTATCCTATAGAACTTTCCACGGGTTAGGAAGATTCTTCCTGCTATCCAATTTGTACCTCTAAGTTTAAAAATCAAACAAACCAACCAAACAAACAAAAAAAAAAAAACTAAAAAATATTGTCTACTGGAAACCAGGAGAACACAAGTAAAAAGCAACTATTATTTGCATTTCAATTTAATTAATTTAAATTTTAATGTCTACATGTGGCTAGTGGCTATCAGAGTGGATAAGCAGGCACATAGGATCTAGTTGGGGACCTTAAGCATGAATCTGTATAGGTGGGTAAATTCTGTCTGACAACTTTAATCTGACAGGAGAGAGCACCTAGATTCAAACATATTTGGTTAGTTCCTCAACAAGAGCTTGGATCAACAGCCATGAAATAAAGGACACCCAGGACAGTAAGGCAGTTTACAATATTCAAAAGAGAATGTGGATATGGAAAGATCAAGTGAGGATGAAAGTGAACAAAGAAATAAAATCAGTGAAGGGACAGCATAAACAGTATCAGTAGCATAGTGAGAGATTTGGAGAAAAAAAAATATCTGGAGTTTAAAAAGTGGAATGGTTAATTCCTTTTGAATTAGAAATGCCTCAGCTCTGGTGTGGCCTGAATAACTGTTTCCAGATGCTTTTCATTCATCCACGGGTTTACATGGTCAAACATTCACTGGGCATGTTCAATGGGTCCAATGCTGCTGATTTAAATATTAATTGATTTGTATAGCCTCTGACAAGAAAGAGCCTTCATTCTAAGGTGAGATGGAGGGAGAGTATGGCGAAATGTATGTACTATTTACTTTTTAATTAACTCTTTTTAGTTATACAATGCAGTAGAATCTGTTTTGATAAAATTACACATGCACATTTATATATTATTCTAATTAAGACCCCATTCTATGAATCCTTCCCTTTTAAAGAACTTATGTTTATATAATTTAAAAGTATGCTGTCTAATCATTATAGTAATCTAGGTCAATATTATGTAACCATGATTATCTTTGTTTAACCTGTAATTGGTCACAGGTGTCTTAACCAAGATCCACACTATAATTAATTCAGTCCAGTAGCAATGAAGTTTTTCAAAATTTATGTAGCATTTTTAACCACAAAAAAGTCAGAGTATACCCTTTTTAACTGTTTTACACTCCCACCTTCTGGACTCCTACTCTTACATACATATATCTCTCTAGGGTCTAAGGACAGCTCATATCCATACATTAATTCCTTTTTGGAAAAAAAAATATTGTTCTTCCTGCATCATCAAGCAATTTCCATCCTCACTGTCTTACCATTATGCACCATTTTCTTATAATGCTTATGCGGCTAATGCACTATCTGTGGCTCACAACTAGACTTTCTGAGGTGAGAATCATAACATCTTCACTGCGTAAATATCACTAACTTTATTTCATAAAGTTCTAGATTCAACATAGTATATAAAAGTACATAATTAAACCTATGAATCTTGGTTCTAATTAAACCAACCACTAGAAGCAGACTTAAATGCCTTTGGAATTAAAACTCCATTAAGAATCTTTTTTATCTAAAATGCAGGAATATACAGAATGCATCCTGTTTTGTTAGGATTATAAGATTATTGACTAGCACTGCTTTGCTCTTGCTTCACCACATCAAGCTTGGCAAGTCCAATATCCTATAGAACGATGGGTTCTATCACAATGTTGATCAATTTAGGTTACATTCAACTCTTCCATATCTACATTTTTAAAAAGATTTAGATATAACCACTTAAAGTATCACCAAATAAGTAGTATGGAATCAAGAATTGTGCCTACAAAGTTTTCTGTCCCAGATTTTTATATTTTTTTATTTGTTCTAATTTTGTTATATATGACATTAGAATGTATTTATACATTTTGATAGATCATACATAAATGGAGTGCAATTCCTCATTTTTCTGATTATACATATATAGGATAACATCAATCATGCAGTCATATATGTATGTGAAGATTTTCATATTTTGATCAAAAAAGCAAATGCTAATTCTTATGACATTCAATAGCAACAATTCTAGGTAATAGTTTTAATACATATGGTTATTTCTATTTTACAGAAGAGCTGAGGCTAGGAGAGTATGCTGAAAATGTGCAATGTAATGAAATTAGTGAATGTTGACCCAATATTCTAAAAGATCTTTCTAATTCTAATATTTAGACTCTTGATACCTATATTGTTTTGCATCTACTTAGAGGAAGTTGTTTTCGGAGGACAAAGTAAAAATCTTTTTAAGTAAATACAGCAATCTTTCTCTTTCTCTTTTTTTCTCTCTCTATATGCATATATAAAATCTATTTATATAATCAATTGATAGATAATTTTAATCCTAACATTAGTTTTCAACTACCCCCTTTAAAATGTCTTTATATTTGTAGGATTGGCAATTCAAAACCTGATTTGCGGCAGCAGGAAAATGGGAGATTAAAGAGATTAGGACAAATGTGGACAAAATTAAAAGATTTACTCTGTCTATAAAAATAATTTATTCAGAATTAAAGAAATCACAGCAAACTACTCTGGGCTAATTGTCTTTGATAAATACAGAGTTAATCTGGAAGAATGGTTTATGACCATAGGACTCTGTAGGCAGAAATATGTCTCCATTTATTGAAATATTTTTGTGGGAAGTTCATTAATGTTTCTTAATTTCCTGCATACAACATCCACTTATTTCTTATTAGATTTATAGTTATTTAATGATGTTTATTTTTGTTCTATTATGAATGAAATTATTGCTTCCATTATTCTACTATTGCATGTCATAACAAAGCTCTCTCTTTATTTTCTTTTTTGCTTTGGTATAGGCTTGTGTTTCTTATTATCAACTATTTATAAAACTCTTAGTAATTATAAGGATTATTTCCATCCATTTCCACTAGTTTCTTTCAATCAAGTTACGCTGCATGAATTAATGATGATTAGGTATTTTATTAATTTTGCCCAAAATACAATAAATGCTCAGGCCTATTTACCTTCTAAAAGTTTTCTTCATGCTATAATTCATCTAAGCTTATATACAACTTATGTTAGTTTTGAGTTCTCTCTTCTTTGTATATATCTCTAATTGTTTTCTTCAGCATTTCCTTTATCAGTATTTTTGTAAAATTTCATAATTTCTTTCTGCACACATATATGTATACATTTTATTTTCTTCAGTGTTGATTATTTTATGCAAGTTAGAATTTGTATTTTATGTTCTTTGTGCATTTTGAGTTTTCTTAAATATTTTTCTGAATCCAAGCAACTTTTCCTACTTCAAAATAGATATTCAATCATTTTTGCTTGTTTCTTCCTATATCTTTTCATTTATTCTAGTAAAATCATCATACAGTGTTCTACAATTCTCTTGCTGTGTTTTTAGTAAAATAAATGAAGGAATATTATCCTCATGCATATGTTATGATGTTTTTAACCATAGGATGCTGCTTGTGATACAGTCCCAATAAAGGTTTATTTTCTTCAAATGAAGAACGTTTTTTTAATACAAGAGTTTGCTAACATTTGTTTGTAAGAACAAGGAGACGAAGTTAGAAAATGTTTTTTTCCCAACAAAATAAATAACATCTTTCATTTGAGAACACAAATTCTTAACCACAGCCACCTTAGATCACTACTAAGTATCCATGTCAAATAAAAGTGCTCAATCTATGCTTGAATACATGAATAATAAAATTCTCCTCTTGGATCACTGGAGAAGCAATTGATATGCATAACTTCTAGTCCCATTAGTGGTCTCCATGAGGAATTCACGGTATTGATCTAAAGTAGGCTTTTCCCCTTTTTCCACTGCATGATTTCTTTGACCATGTGTAATTCATAAATGAAAACAGCCATCCTGTCTGCAAATACACAAACTCCCACCCTTGCACATGTGCACAAACACACACAAGTGAGAACTGACGACTAGCAATTCCCGACTGTGAGCTCACAAGACTTTCAATGAACCCTGCAGTTTCACGACACAGGTTCATTCTCCCTCATTCACCCATGGGTACTACAGCATCAGCAGCTTCAGTTCTCTGATTTTTGTGCAAATTACAGTCCTAACATTTGGAGATAAGAGCAGAACCTAAAGGCTCCAAACCTTGTTCAGATGGTGACAAGATTTTCTGGTTAGTTCAGGCTGGCAGGCATCAAATAACAAAGCGTGTTTCAGTTTGCCATCTGTGTTACCTATTCAAATTTCTCAGTTAGTGGAAAGTCTTCCCAGATTCCAAGAAATTGACTGATCAAACATGTCAATTTTTAGTGTTGCCATGAGTTTTCATCTTTTTAATACTTTCATTTTTTTTCTCCATTTTGCCAAAACTTTAGGCTGCTTTTGACTCCAAATGCTGTTTTCTTCTGGAAGATATGTATTAAGGTTATAAGACTATTTTTAGGTAGCATCTCTTGGTATTAAAACTGGTCCTAATATAATGTTCAATGTACACAATATTTTCTCCAGGACTGCTGGTTTCTCCCAATATCAGTTTGTCTCTTCTATTTGGCCCTATGAACATCCACCTCGGACACTGACTGCCCAGCAACGAACCTACATTTCCCAGCTTTTCTTGTTGTTAGCATTGCCAAATGGCCAAGTTCTGGTGAGTAAGAGCTAATGTTGGAAATACCAGTTGGTAGATTCAGGAGAATTCTTCAAGGGACAACTGGCATAAGTTTTTCTCCTTTATTCTTTAACTCTTTGCCCATCCTGCTGCCTACCACATGGGTCCCCAGAATGTAAATGTCATCTCCTGATCTGAGTGATGGGGCCATCATAGAGTAAGGAGGTAGAAGTAGACGAAATTCTTGAGTCCTTGAAGTATGAAGAAGACTAATGTTCATTTTCTAAAGTATTATAATTCTGGAAATATAATTTAATGTCATCAATTATTTTCAGATTCATTTATAAATATATCAACAATAATTCCTTGTATTCTTTTAACAATGTAAATTGCTTTTAGAAGATGATAAGGAATAAAAATAAATTAAACATTTCATAAATTAAATAAATTTCATAAATTAAAATTATGAAATGCACAAAGATTATAAATGATTACAAATAAGAATAAATGCTTCCCTAGAATTTTATACAATAGACTTATAAGTTGCCAACATCTTTTAGAAAGTATGCTTGAGTTTAATGTGGGTGATATACCATTTCTCTGCTCCTTGAAAAGAAGTTATTAATTTGAACCTCATTTAGTCAGAATTAATGATAATTTGGAAAGATTTGACATTATCTAGGGAAAAGGGCTTTGCTTTAAAATTAACAATATAAACAAAATTAACAAATTTCAGTGAGTCACTTTATATGTAAACAAAGTTATTCTAATTTCTAATTTTACTCATCTGCTAAAAGTCAGTCCCCAAACACTTAATTTAGTCAGTACTTGTTTATGCTTGAGTTCCTGTGTGGCCTGGGTAGGAAGAATATTTTGTTTCTTATGAACTATTCCCTGATGACAATGTCTTAGCAGTTTAGAAACATTTCACTTTAAATTAGACACATGAATAGAAATAAAATATCAAAATCTTGGCTCTTCTCAAGACAAAACTTTCCCAAATAAAGTTCAATCTATGAGATTTCCAGCTTCACTGAAAATCTATTTGCACTACAGAGATGTACTTCAGGTCAGAGGAAAGTCCCTAAGTCTGCTGCAGTTTCAATGTTTAACTCTTTAGTTAGCAATAGAGAAATTTCATATCAAAATTATAAATATGTTTACCCACTAACTCGGTGACTCCACTTTTAAGAATGTATATTATGACTATTCTTGCATATGGTTAAATGCACGTGAAAGTTTGTTAATTGATACTTTTTTCATAATTCCAAGACTTGATACTAACCCAGTGTTCATTAATATGGGTCTGATTGAATCAACTCTGAAATATACACATAATGGAACTCTGTTACTGTTCAAAAATACAAAGGAAAGAAACTTATGAGAATTCTCCATGTACTAAGATGAATTCATCTCCAAGATACTGGGTTGGGCTATTTTAAATTAGTAGGCCAAATATAACAATATGACTTGGGCAGTTTTATATGATTCAGGGTTGGAAGCCATGTATGAACTATGGATTTTTTTTTTTTTTTTTTTTTTGAGCCATTAAGGCAGGTAAGCTACTTTTTTGGGAACTCCTGGGTGAAAATCCCTGGTTTGAGAAAGCCCAGATCATGCTGGTGCCCTGCCTTAGTTCACAGTACCAGAATCAAATGCATTGGCCCAGAGATGGGGGTAACCTACCAAGTCCCAAGCAACCTCTTTTCCCCACTCTTATCCTGTTTTCCTAAAGAAACTACTTACTGATTGCCTTTAATGTGTATGCTATAAATAAAACATTGACAGGCTTTTCTCTTTGTTAGAATCAGACCCATCAGGTCTAACCACCTGTCAGGCCCCTGCTTCAATTAATTATATGTATTTTGTATCTTTATTTCTTAATATTACTTTCACTGTTTTTATTTCCAGCCAGCCCACACCTCTGATGGTTACCCACTCCCTCTGCATGCAGGACGTGGGCAGAAATTCAGAATGTTAAATCGAGCAAACAGAAAATGAAGGTGCAGGCAACGCATGTGCCACGTTAACTTTTGTGTAAGAAATAGGAGAAAATAATAATTATATTATGACCAGGTTTACTTAGAAACAATACATTAATAAAATTAATTACTTATGGATGTTAGAGTGGGCTGGGATTGCATGAGAGAATTTTCACAATAAAACTTTGTTATTTTATTTTTTAAACCAAGTGAATGCAATTATTATTTTAAAAACACTTTATTTTTGCCTACCCTATGTATAATAAATTGCAATTGAGATTACAATCTTTTTCGTGAATTCTCAATAAATAAGAGTAAACAATAACTGAGATTTTACTGGTTTCTGAAAGTCCTTTGTCTAACCTGATATTGATTAATATTGTTTTTAAAATTATGGAATACCAGACATTTAAAATGCCTCACTTAAAAGTGGCATTTTCTTAAAATCATTTTGTAGTTCCAAATTATACATATTTAAAACTTTCAGTATTTGTGTCTGGGAAATTAAAACATTTCACCATAGCATTCAGGCTATTTTTCACCGCCTTGTGAGTCTTTCTAGCTAAATGCTTAATGCTTTCTTTTTCTTTACTGCATATGTAGATATCACAAGGGGGTAAATGGTTATTAAGAGCAAAATCTACCACATGTAATGAACACCTGCTAAGACTGTGGGTCAGTGTTTTTGATGAAACATTTACCAACTACTTATTTTAATTAGCGTCATTAGGCTTTTTAAACTGCTGTTCCCACAAGAAGAGAGACATTTTCTTAACCCACTTTGTAAGTATTTGTAATGCCTGCTGATTTTCAGCTGTGAAGACATCATTTATTATATTCATAGATTTTTATGCAGAAAGAGCCTGGATGAGTTTTTCTGCTAACATTCTTTCCCATTTGATTATATCATTCTACACCTTGTGCATAGAAAATTTGAATTCAGTCAGATGAAAATACCTCCCTGTAGGCCTGATACACATTTTGTGAGCCACCTAGGTGCCTAAATTTTTATATTCAGATACGAAATGAATGGAAGCAATGAGAAATAGTGTGGAAGCTGTGAAAGGCAATGGCTGCTCCTTAGTGTTAAATAAATAACCAGCAATATTTTATACTTATGTGGCCCTTGGCTCTCTAGATGCTTAACTTATATTAAATCCACTTAATGCCTTGAGACATTACTACTACAGCTATCTGCCTCATTATAAATTTTAGCAATGTGAGAGATTAAACAACATGTTCAAAATCACACTGTATTAAGTGGCAGAACCAGGAACAAATTCAGGTAGTTAGGGTCCAGAATCTGTGCCCTTAATCATTATGCTATATGAATAATTAAATAATTTGTGGAATATGCACTAAGCTGATTGAATATATGAATAAATGAATGAACTAAAGATTAAATCAATAATCCTTTCAGGCAGTGGCATGAACTTTAGAAAACAGAGCATTCTCCAAATCTGGCTCAATTTGTATTTTGAGCCGTGCCCTTGCCTTCACAATTAGACTCCTAAACTATTAGATGGTCCTTTCTCTTTACAACTACAAGAATTCTATGATTCCTTAGGTGAGTGTAAAAAAGCATTGTTTTCTTAAATCCTTACTTGTTCCCTAGAGCTAATCTCATTAGAAAAAATATAAAAGAACTAAAAAAGGACCCATTTCTTTATTCAAAAAAAAATTTAATATACTACTCACTGTAGTTCATGGTCATGCAATGCTAAAAGAACAACTTAGAAGGCAAAGTTTTTGCTTTCTAGGAAATTTGAGAAGTCAAAAGCGTATGAATTACTAAGATGAAGATTTCTATTCTGATGGCAGTCTAGGACCACACAGAAAATATATCCAAGCAGCCCGAGGATGCAAAGGAACATTTTTCTCAAAAAAAATTCTTGCCTGGAGAAAGCTGAAGAGAGAAGCACTCACCTGATTCCCCACAAGTTAAATCAAAGCAAGGTGAGTGTGGCTGCTTATTGAGGTGTGCGTCCTTTGGAAAGCACTAAAATGCAATAATTGAGAGACAGACTTGGAGACACCCAGAGATTTTAGAGAGTGGAAGAGCAATCACAGGGCAGTACAGTAGGGGAAGGGATGTCCCCACTGCGGGGGTATGGGTAAGGAAGTGAGAGCTCCAGTGAGCTCTAGGAGCATAGGAATCAGTATCCTACAGACATACAGTGTAAACAGATAAGAAACCTGGAAGCTGCATAGGGAGGTGGCTGTGGAGTTCTGCAGACTCCCCAGCATATTCTCACAATGGTATCACCAGGAACCACCTTCACTAGGATCTTACTGTCTGAACTTACTGCTCTGGGAGTCAAAGGCCCCTGTATTTTCCAATTTCTGGAGCTCCTGAAGCAAAAGACCTGAGAAGAACAATTTTAGAAGAGGAGTTTACTTTGTGCTCACCCATCAGAGGCCTAAGTCCATAGATGATTGACGCTATTGCTCTAAGAAGGACATTATGGTGTAAGGGTGTAAAGAAGGAAAGCAACTCAGGACAGAGCAATCAGGAAGCAGAGGGAAAGCTCTGCTCACCAGGTACAAAATATACACCCCACAAGCATGCTCCCAGTGACCTACTTCCTCCAGTCATATCCTACCTGCCTATAGTTACCTACCACCAAGTTAATCCAACAGGTGATTAATGCACTGATTAGGTTAAGGTTGTTATAATCCAATAATTTCACCTCCAAACTTTCTTGCATTGTCTTACACAAGAGTTTTTGAGGGACAGTCTATATCTGAACCGTATTTAAACCAGATGCGTGCATACACACACACACACACACACACACACACACACACACAATGGGGTATTATTCAACCATAAAGAAGAATGAAATCATGTCATTTCAAGGACAATGTATGAAACTGGAGGACATCGTGTTGTTATTCAAAATAAACAAGACACAAAAGGATAAGTACCACATGTCTTTTCTCACACATGTGGAAACTAAAAAAATAAATAAAAAACAAAAAAGGAGAAAGGAACTATTAAGAAATGGGAAGGGGACCAGGGACAAAAGGTAGAAAGGGGAGGTAAGAGAGGGTAGAAGTGAGAGGGTAGAAGTAAGAGTGAACATGATCAATGCATGGTGTATGCATTTATGGAAATCTTATAGTGAAATTCATAAACCTGAGCAATTAATATCTATTAACAAAAAATCAAAATGTATATACAAATATCAGAAAAATAAGTCATTCACAGATATTAGTACAGATATTTCTGATCTGTTTGATTAATGTTTTCATTATATTTCCTTTTCTATGCTTTTGCTTTTGGCAAATATATATGTATTTCAAGTAACCTTCTCTGTACTCAGTATAAACTTGGGTTTTGCAGTGGCACTCTAGGACTTTTCAGGGGGCAGTGGTTACAGGGAATTAAACTCGGGGTGCTTTACCACTGAGTATATCAACAGTCCTCTTTTTTTTTTTTTTTTAAATTTTGAGACTGTCTCAGTAAATCACTGAGAATCTCACTAAGTTGCTGAGACTCACTTAGAATGTGAAATTCTCCTCCCTCAGCTGCCCGAGTCACTGGGATTAGAGGTTTGTGCCACAAAACCCAGCTAAACAAATACTTACTGAGTGCTCCACATACCTAGCATTGCTTGGGGTCTTGAGATAATTAAATTTTCAGTATAGAAAAGATTAGTCTGGTTTCAAGGAGACATTGATTGAAGATAATAAAAATAACATGCAGGAAAGGGTTCTGAAATAAAGAAGTAGAAAATGGCATTGAGAATAGTACAAATTTGAAGGATACTGCAGTGAAGTATGGACAAAACTTAATAATTGACTCTGTGTGGGGTGAGAGAAAGAAGGAATTCCATAATAACTTAAGAACATTTCTTTTTATTCCCTTCTTAGGTAGTATTTTCTGCCTGGTCTGCCTGTATTACAGCAACACAAAGAAGGGAAGAGAAAAATAAACAATTCTAACTAGTATGATATAGAGAAATCAGAGAGTTTTCTGCAAAACTGATTTAAGATTTCAATGCAAGTTATGGATGCACGTAGTATGGTAAATGATAAATATCTGGCACATACATAATGGATATGTGAGCCTGAAGCTTCAGAAGCCAAATTGTACTCTAAAACGATGACTTCATTCTTTGGACTCCAACAAGATTGTTAATCCTTCAGAAAAAGACATTCCATGATGAAACTTGCCCTAACTCCCCCAAAACTATTATTTTCTTTTATTTCATATAATGATGAAATTATTTTATAAATGTATAAACTATACATTTGTGATGTTTATGATTTGATAAATTTAACATGTATGCATGTATATATATGAAACTACCTAGAAATAGAGACGTTTTAAACCTCTACCACAATCAATGTCATATGCTTATCTATCACTCTCTAAATTTTTAATACCCCCTTCTTCCTCTCCCACCTGTAGGTAAATTAGACTGCTATTACTATACATTAGTTTTGTACACATAGATTCACACAATGTGTACTTTTGTCTGGGGCTTCTTCAATTGCCTATTTATTTTGAGATTCATTCATTTTCTTGTATGTAAATAGTTTATTAGTTTTTTTGCTAAGTAGTGCACCATTGAATTACTATATCTCAGTTTATTGTATCACTTTGTTTCCCATTTTGAACTATTATAAATGAAGGTTATTAAACATTCATGAAAAAGTGTTTGGACATATGCTTCCTATGCCTTTGGTAAATACCTACAAACTGAATGTCTGAATCATATAATAGGTGAATTTTAACTTTATCAGATAATGCTAAATTTTTCCAAAATGATTGTACTATTTTATATACTGAATTGCTGTATATCAAATTCAGTCCCTTTTCATCTTTGCCAACACTGAGTACAGTCAGCTCTTCAATGTTAGCAATTCCAGTAAGTGCGTAGTGATAGTTCCTAGGACTATTCATTTTATTTCCCTATGGTCTAATGATATTGGGTGTCTTCTTACATGGTATTCATATATTGCCTTTGGCAAAATTTTCATTCAAGTCTTTGCCTATTTCATTCCATTGAATTTTTTTCTTATTGATGGGTTTTATACATAGTACTAACTTATTAGTAAAAGAGGTTCTAATCTATGTTAGCAGGCTAAAATAAAAAGCATCCAGATTGGAAATCTATATTTGTCAGAGACATGATCATCTTTGTAGAAAATCTGAAGGAATGAATCTACAGAAAAAGCTAATAAAAGTAACAAGTGAGTAGATAAATAATCAAATATTTTAAAAGAAACATTATTTACTATCAACAAATAATCAGAAATTGAAAGTAAAAACAATGCCATTTACAGTGGCAGCAAAATATATGAAATATTTACATATAACTGACAAAAGATCTATAAGACATGCACTGAAAACTACAAGTAAAATAATTTCTGGGAGAAAATAAAGAAGTCTTATATAAATGCATAAACATGCCTTGTTTATAAGTCAGGAGTCTCAATATTGTTAAGACATTTGTTCTCTTCAAATTGATCTCCAGGTTCAATAAAATTCAGTTCAATATTACTTCAGGCTTATTTTTTAAATGGATTCTAAAATTCATATGTAAATATTTGGGGCCTGGAATAACCAAAAAAAAAAAAACAGCTTTGAAAAAGAAGAAGAAAGTTAGAGGGCAAATACTGCTTGATTCCAAGAGTTATTATGTAGTTGCAATGGTCCAAGGAAACTTATGTTGGAGTTTTGGTGTAAAAGCATTCCAAATGATCAAAGGAACGAATAGAATTCAAAGATAAACATTTACAGAAAACTTGTTTCTGACAAAGAAGCAAAGGCAATTTAGTATAGAAAGGGTAGTATTTTCAGCAAATGGTGTCAATGGAATATCCATATGTAAAAATTGATCCTCCATGTATCTTTACACCATAAGCAAAATTAAGTCAAATGTAACATAGACTGAAATATAAAACTTGAAACTCTAAAATTTTCAAAAGAAATAAAATCTTGTTACATTGGATTAAATGTAATTTAACAAGTAAATCTTGTTACTATTTCTTAGATATGGCACTATAGCATAATCCATTAGAAAACAATGTGGTAAATGGATTTGAACAAATTTTAAAATTTTTGATACATTTCAAAAAAGTATTATAAGAGAAAAAAGACAAATCATGGACTACATAAAAAAGTATTTGTATAACACATAACTGAGAGCATTTATTTGTTTATCTGTTCGTTGTTCTAATATAAACTTCCTGAGTGCCAGGGTCTTATTTATACTTTTACTTGCTTAACCTTTTTTGTTTAAGATCTAGAATAGTGTTCTACAGATAACTTGTCTTTAATAAACATGTCCATAATGAAAAAAAATAGCTGAATTATCAAACAGACAAATCAGCATACATGTGGAAACCGAGGTTTAGAAAATTTAAGGTATCTGGAGTTAGGAATGAAATATTGCTGTTCACAATTTAGTGTGGCATCAATTTGGAGTCTGGTTAAAATGCAGATTCTGACTCAGTGGCTGTGATGGGACTTGAAGTTCTGCATTCCTAACAAGAACCACAGGTGGCTAAAGCTGCTTCTCCTGTGGGGCAGTGGCATAAAGGATGAGTGCACTCAAGGAAAAGATAAATTATCAAAGTTGAATTATAAGTGAAAGTTAGGGCAATGACCACAGGAATTGACATTATTTCTGTATGAAAGATTTCTAAGTTTCTCCACCAAATTACAAGTAGATCACCTGGACAGAGAATATTTAGAATAGTACATAAGAATAGTCTGAGCCGGGAAAAGACAAGACAATGAGAGGTGATTTTTATAGAGGAAAACAGATAATATAATTTCAAGGACTCTGTAAAAACATCAATAGGGAAAGTGTGAAAATATAGATTCTATACAATGAAGAATGTATGTTCAAATAAACTAACACTTCAAAAATATCACCTGCGAATTTTGTGTTCGTTTTCCCTGTTGCTTAGTTTTCCCTGTCTTCATTACACAAACCAGAAAATGAAAAAACTCTGAAATGCTGATGGATTTGGTAGACCTGCTTGGTTAACAACTCCGGGAAGGTTTTGATATAGAAAAAAGGTTAGAATTTAATAGATCAAGTGAGATTTGCAGATTTGCTCTGTATTTCATTACTATGTTATATATCTAACTTTCCATTTCTATCAGGAATTGAGCGTAATGAATACATATTTTATGATTGGAAAAAAAAATTCAAAATTGTTATCAAGGTATACATTTTACATACTATTGAATTTTATGTCACCTATAACTACAGCATGTTTGAGAAGACAAAACATTTAAAGGATAAGACTTTCTCAGTCATACAAGCAACTCTTTACATTGCTGGACAGCTCTGCCAGGGAGCACTTTCTTACAATGAAATTAAAATCTGCCTTCATTCAATTGTTCTAACTCATTCCAATAGCTTTTTGGAACATAAATTTGAATTCCTTCTCCAGATTTTAGATTTTCAGATGCTTTAAAACAAACTTATGCTGTCAATTATTCTAAAGTCGAAATCTTCAGCACCTGCAAACATTCTTCAATGACAAGAGTTATTATACTGTTTACACTCCTCTTCTTCTTTCTTGTCAAAAGCCCATAATGAATCATACCAATGATAGTAAATATTACTCTAGTACATTGTAACTAGGGACTTCCTCTATCCAAACACCATGAATGTGTTAATACACTCCAACTTTACAATTAGTTTTTAAACCAACAATAGGAACCAAATAAAAATCTGCTTAATTCAGTAACATACTATTTTCATTCACTAAAATGAAAATTGGATAAACAACTCCTCATATATTCTGCCTCTCATTTAGACCACAAGTTATATTGAATATAAAGTGTCAATATATCTACCAATAACCATAAAAACTTGGCAAGTCTTTCAACTACAATATCCTCATTATGCAAATGAAGAGTACATAATTCCATTTGTCTGTCAACAAAAAAGTTCATATACATGAAAGCAGCTCATGAAAAATGTCAAAAAACTAATGAGGTATTTGCTATTTAGTTCAGATGTTAACAAAGATAACTCATAATAAAACAGTGAGTTTTCAAATTAAACAAATGAGGATTTAAAATATGGCTTTGCTATACTCTCTCTGACCTTGAGTAAGTTTCTTAACCTTCATAACTTTCCTTTGTATTAACTATAGCTGTATTGTTAACACCTTCCTTATATACCTTCCTTGTTGGGGAAGATGAAATGAACAATCCATGTGACATGTTTAGCATAGATCATTCCTCATAGTAAGCACCTGCTGAGAGATACCCATAATTGTTCCTCTTCAGAAAGGATCTAGACAAAAACAAGTTTAATCATTTTTTTATACATGCTGTTTGACTTAGAAAGCAAAAATGTATATGGAACATTTTAGAAAGATTCCAATTTTAAAAAAGCTTAGTGGGCCCAAATAATGTTAATTTAATACTAAGAAGATTAGCTCACTTTCTTAGAATACTATGCATTGTTATATATTTTGGTTAGATATAGAAGCCTCGAATGATTCTTTAAAATCTGATATTAAAATAATAGAAAATTAGTATAGAATACCGACTTTATGGTATTATGCTAGGTAAATTTTGTACCTTTACATAAATCTCAGATTAATATTCAGAGTTTTAATAGTTATATTTTTTATTAAAATCATTTTTATTTTTACAAACTGTATTTTGATTCATTGTATACAAATGGGGTACAACTTTTCATTGTATACAATTGATATTCACAAAGTTAGCTTTACTTAGCAACTGAATTTTTGTTTCTGGACACAATAAATTGACATTATATTAGGAATTCCCTTTCAGTGAAGCCTCACTTTAACCAGTCCTTCCCGTTCATGTCATCCAATATTCTTCTAAAAGTTTCACTTCATTATGATACATTTTTGTGTCGGCATCCCATGAAGTTTAATTTAAAACGTGTGGAAATTTGTGTGCATTGATGGTATCTTTCTAAGGCTGGAAATCTTGTTTTCTGCTTCTTTTTGTGTTTGGAAATTAATCATTTCAGGGGCTTTAAAACCTTTTTGGTAGGAAGTCAGATTCTATTCCGGGCTCCTACTTTACCACAATTCTAAAGAATGATATTTGAAAGTGTATTAAATTCATTTTCTGATTCTGTTGGAGAATTTCTGAATTTTCTGTTCTTGTTGAGCCTCATCTTATACTTCCGAAGTTCTGTGATGTACTTGAATTTTTATCTCGTGATTTTATGGGATAGTCATAAAACAATAGCAAATTCAATTCTCCTCTACTGAAACATATGTAGATTTTAGAGAAACAAAGTGTTTTGATCAAAGACTTTCCCTCAAGGCAATGACACATTTTCTCTTGTCAGTTAATCATCTTAAAACTTTACAGTAACATAGATAAAATAATTTGAATTCTTCAAATACAGAATGACATTTTTTTCTGTGAGGAAACCAGTCCTGATTTTAAGCAAGAGTTTCTTTGGGGGTTTGTGTCTTACATAAACTGCACAGAGAGGAGCAATTGCAAAGGAAGATTGTACTTAACTGGAGCAAAAATAGATAATCACAAGTATCACAATTCTCTCTTGAAAAGCCTCAGATCATATTTAGAAGTAATTGATACCAGGTATCTTGGTAATACTTTTCTATGCTGTCCTTGAGTCTTAAATGGAGTTTAAAGTATTCTGAGAGAAAAAAATTTAGATGCTGTTGACTGAGTAAATAATAGTCTTAATTCATCAGTGGTTTTCTGTATATTGATATTAAGTTGGGGAAGTTTTTTAAATGATGCAAATTTGATAACATGCATGTTAATATGCTGTTTCTCTCAAAGTTCTCTAAATATACATGGAGAGAATTTTCAGCCTATATTCTCAATAAAAATACAAATGCAAGAGCTTACTTTCCCATTAAATGCCTTCTAAGATACCATTTTTGTAAGTATGCCAAATCTGTGAAATGAATTTTTATTCCACAAAGCCTGAAAGGCTATGCTATTCATTGACTGCAAAGTACGTTTTAGAAAACCCACTTTTTAATATAGTATAGTATTGACTAGCAAGAGCAATTGCCTAATGACTCTGCTTGGGAAGACTTTCAATTCAATATAAGACTTTTCATACTAGACAAGTATCTACTTTTCTAAAAGTGAGTAGTAAAAAATGGAGAATGAACTTCCAAAAGTAAAGTTGACTTTGAACAATACTTGCTGTAGTTTTGGCTTTCCTACCTTAGCACTAGTTCCACACAAAATCCTCCCTTACTCTTGCACCCAAGTTGGCTGTCAATAATCTCTAGTGTGAATTCTTCTTCGTCTAAGAGGAAGCATGTTTTGCCACTGATTTTCCGACTAAAGTCATGGGATTTAAGCTGATTAGATTAACCCTGACTTCCTTTAAGGGTTTCTGTAACATAAGAGTGATTAATCCATTAGTTGAAATCAGAATTTCAAGCCCATCTTGAAATGGAAGTCAGTGTCCAGTGAAGCAAAGGAGATTTGTAGGAGGAATTGTTGCTAGGCAACCAAAAGTATCTAAGGCCTGCTACCCCAGAGGAAGTATAAATACACTCCTGGGCATGTGTTGTAAGTCACTAACCAAGTGCTTACCTAGCATGCCTAAAGCACTCTGTTTAACCCCAGCACCACAAATAATATTAATAACATAAAACAAATCTTAAAATAAAGTTATCTTCCTTTAGGAAACCCCTTTTCTATCTTAATGGCTTTAATACTAAATAAAAAAGTAAAATTCAAAAACAAATGCTTTCAAAAATTTGTAATATTTCCGATCTCGCTGATAAGTGGATGATGATACATAATGGGGCATGGGAGGGGTTAGTTTTAGGGTTAGAGTGAGGGTTAGGGAGGGGGGCAAGAATGGGGGAAGGAAGGACTGTATAGAGGGAAAAGAGGGATGGGAGGGGTGGGGGGAAGGGGAAAAAAATAACAGAATGAATCAACCAACATCACTCTATGTAAACGTATGATTACACAAATGGTGTGCCTTTACTCTATGTACAAACAGAGAAAGAACATGTATCCCATTTGTTCACAATAAAAAAAAATTTGTAATATTTCAAAATAATACAAATGTTAAGTGATATATCAATTCATTGTTCTTTCATTAAAGATGTAATCTTTAATAAATATTATAAGTAAATTTTTCTGAATTAGACAGTATAGATGACCTTTTAAAAGTTTTTATAGATAATGATAGAGAAAAACTGGTTCATGTAGGATGCTTAGATTCCTGAAGAGAAGAAACAAACTCAAAAGTGAAAATTTAGAAAAGTAAATATTATTTTAGAAGAGGAAATGCAAACTTATCCTACTTGAGTAGGGAGTTCATCATTTGGAAATAGTCTGAGTTAAGAAAAAGCAGATTGAAACTCGTTTTAATAATCATTTAAAAACAAAGTATCTTTATTTGTTCATAGAAGATAGAACAAAAGCAGAGAAATTTGGTAACTATAATTGATAATCTAGAATGATATTCCCCCCTTTACTTTGAAAAGTAGTTAAAATTGATAGAATCATCCAAATATTGGGAATTTGAATACTCGAAGGTAATATAGCCTCAGAGAACTTCAAGATACATAAATTTTTCTTTTGAACACTTTTCCAATCAATGTTACAACATTAATAATTAATAATTATTGGCTTTGGGAATTCAATCTTTAAATTGTTAATATCTGCTTTTGCAAAATAACATTAGATAAATTACTGAAAAGCATGTTGAATTAGAAAATCTGGATGAGCAAAAGTCTCCCTAATTATTATATAAAGACTAAATGAAGTTAAAAAGATTGATAAATTTGACTACAAAAATTATGTAAACAAATTTTAAAAAATGACACAATCTTAAGAAAATGTTCGTAACATATATGAGGTAAGGAGTTATTTCTATTATACTGAAAGCTTTTAAAATTAGTAGAAAAATGTTTAAAATCTGTGACAGCAAATTAAACACTAAAATTATTGAGTAGAGAAATGAATTATTTTAAAAATATAAAAATAGAATTCCATGTGCTTATAGAGATAACTAGATACAAATAGATGACAGACATAGATGATAGGTAGACAATAGACAATAAGGAGAAAAATACCTCTCCATTATAGAATGACAAGTGCAAACACATTAACAAAGAAGAGATAGAATTGTAATACCATTTTGTAATCACATTTGTCTTCCTATAAATTGCTTAGTAGTGTCAAGGGAATAAACAATATCTATACATTGGAAAAAACAAACTCTGACCAATTAGCAATAACATCACTGATAGGGCTGGGTGAACACCATGTGCTTCCTGCGAAGGACACAGCTCTAAGCTACAATATTCTGTCCAGGAAGGCATGAGTTGAATCCTGACTGAGCACGGAAAATGAAGAAAGAAGTTTCAATTAAAAGCAAACCAAATAAAAAGAAATGAATTCTTCCAAAATGTCTATGTCATAAAAGACAAAGAAAGGTTGTGGAAATGTTCCATAATAAAGAAAACCACAAAGACAACTGTATGAACTATTTGAACCTATAGTGGATCATACAAAGGACAATATTGAGTCAATTGGCAAAATGTAATGTTGATTGCAGGTAAGTATGGTGACAATGTTAAATGCACCGATGTTTGTAACTGTATTATGTCTATAAAAGAAAGAGTCTTTGTCTCAGTAAATGCACAATGAATTATTCAACGACAAAGGACCATTCTGTATGCAACATACTCATGAATGGTTTGAGGGGAAAAAAAAAACTATGTAGAGAAAGATAACATAATGAAGAAAATAGCATATAATATTAGCTAGTGGATCTAATATAAAAAGTATATCAATATTTCTCAGACATCCAAATTTTAGATTATTTACTTGGAAAATTATTTCAAAATAAAATGCTTTAAAGCACGTTGAAATATAAATTCCTTTTGATATAGGAATTATTATTTTTTCTATTCTTTCCGATCAGAATATATTGCTGGTTCCATCTGTATGCAATCTGTTCCTCTGGCTCATTGCAATAGTCAGTGGAGATAAGTGTGGACTTAGGGGCATGACCTAAGTAATTACAGAAGTTCTTTTTAAAAGTTGGTGATTTGGGGACATATTTCTTAAATTATAACTCAAAATTCACACATAAACTCACATTTTAATTACTCTTAAAATAATTATTTTAAATAAGCTTACTTATTAAAAGTGAACAACGGTGGGAGGAAATTTTAAAGCAGTGATAAGAAAAGATATTACCTGACTAGAAAGTAGTGGAGGTCCTAGAAAGCAACTTTGTAAAATATGAATTTCTCCTTGTTATTGATAAAATTCTTCTCTGTAAGACATTATCCATTTTAAGAATCTACATAAGCATATTGTGCCAAATTATAAAAAGGTGATTTTGTTGTGTGATGTGGAAAGCCAGGAGTGATCATTGATTCCAATAATAAGCTATCGTATGTAGACATAATACCAAAATTCATATCATAAACTATGTTACACTTCTTAGATCCACAATGTGTGATTTCACTGTGCAAGTGTAATGAAATTACAAATCTGAGGAAGTTTCCAAATGATTAAAATATGCTTAGATATGAAAAGTTGGATAATTTTTATTCTTACTCATTAGTTCATTGTAATTTTTCTTTTTTATTCATCTTTTGTATGTGTAAATGGCATTTGATTGGGTGGTTTAGTTTGTTTTTAAATATCAATTTTTAAAATAAACTGAAATGAAAACCTCAAATTATTCTTTAAATTAACCCACTGTGGCCCAATATTAAAGCATAATTATGTTAAAAATAAAGATAATCATCAGGAAAAGCAGCATGTTTAACTTTTGCCAATCCTAAACAAATTTGTTTGAATCTTTTCTTAAGAGTCCATTTTGTAATATTCAGAACTTTAAAAATAAATGAAGTAACTAGTATGGGGGTAAAAATGAAGAAAAGCTATACTATACTCAAAGGAAAAATTGGAGAACTTGGAGTTTGTCCAACAGGCAAATCTTACCTATAGCACTATTTTGTCTGTGAATGGTAAATTGATCAAAATATAGCCCCTTAATGCAGTTTTAATTTCTTCTGATACTTGATGCTGAGTATTATTCATACAAACTGCAAAGAAAGAAAAATTCCAGAGCCATTTAAGTAGAAGACTATGGCGACCTTCTGCCTTGAAGATTTTGGTTTTACATAGAGTCCCCTAAATCTTCTTATTCACTCTTCAAGACTTTATTGAGAAAAAGCAAATGACCCAGAGAATATACCTCAAAGCCAAGTCCAGACAACTGAACTTGTTTTCCTCCAACATTTGTCTCCCATCTCACCTAAATTACATGTGAAGATCAAATTCCACTAATCATGATATCTTTTCTTATTTAGCCTACATGTTGATTTGGATCAGAAATAAGAACTCATCTCTTGTCATTCATTAGCAGAGTGTTGTTATGAGAAATGAGCAATCTGTTCTGTTAAAGAGGATGCACTTGATTAGCTTGAAATTCTTTTTGTTTGCATGTGAGAAAGGTTAATAAGCTAAAGCACAGGTTTGTGTTTGTCTTCCTGTGGTTGATAGCTCATTATCTGGGCCATTTCAATATAGATCAGTATTCTGTTGGCAGATATATCTGGTTAAGACATTGCCCATATGCTGCTGTTATGTTCACAATTCCTATCTGTATTATTGCTGCAAGATATTTGGGATTTGTGAATAAGCACATTCCTAATTAAAAAAGCAGGTCATCAATTCAAGTTTAAAGTTTCATCATCTGTTGTAGTTTTGTTTTATAAAGAAAGCTTGCATTTTTCTTTTTATCATTAAACGGTATTGTTATGGAGCTGGGGCCTTCTGAGAAACTGAGGCACCATGAAGACTCCCTCTTCAAATCCTGATTCTTGCAACCAAGTCAGAAAGATTTCAGATATATGGCTCAGCAGTAATTTCCTGAAGGAATAGGAAAGGGAAAGGGGACACTCTCAAGGGAAAGAGCAGGTCCTCTCAGAGCAGAGGGATAATGTGCCCAGTTTTATTGGGGATCCCAGAGAAGCTTCCCTATTGTCTTGCCAGGTCCACTTTTTGACTTTTGACTGACAGCAGGGTGATATCAGACTTTCAAGTTCACATTACTATGACAATTCAAGGTCACCTTGGCCCATGCTGACAGGTTGTAATTGGATTCTTAAGCATATATATATATTCTTACAGATTTTATGGTTAGAAGAAAATATCCTTGTCTCTCAGAGTTTCAGGATCTGGTCACAAAAGTCTCATCCTTCATGGTAACTTGGGTTCCTCCTATCAACATTATTTTGAGCCTGCATTTCTCCTTCAGCGAACAGGTAGTTTGCTGAGGAATGTGACATATCCCTGTCCACTGAGGCCAGGCAGGGCTGCAGAGTAATTGTTTCTTGTAAAGAAAGCATGTAGGGTTCAGCACAGGGGGCCAGTTTTACAGAATTATTCACTTAACCCTATGTTCCCACCAACCTCATCTGTCTGTTCCCTAACAGTATGAGAGACACTTAAATAGAACGCTAAATTCCTGTTTGTAGAGGAAAATACACATTTGCTTTGTTAATTTTATAATTAGTCTAATAGTCTATTGCAGGCCAATAATGTATCACCCAGCATAATAAAAATTGATGTTCAATATCAATTTATAGAAATCATAAATATTGGTATCTATTTTTAGACAAGTCCAAAATAAATACTTGCCTTTAATTTTGGAGCTTTGAAGATGCACTGTTTCAGTTTCTTCCTTCTTTCTCATCTCAAGTTCTCCTAAAGTTTTATGCTTTTCTTTCAGATTATGTTCATTAAATTGTGTTTTAGTTTATTCTCACTTTCAGTGACTCAGCATCATTATAGCAATACTTAGTATATGTAGTTACATCTCGATTCTAGTGTGAAATTATGTATTTATGTTATCTATTGTCAAGATAATGCTATATAACAAACAGACATGAAGTCTTAGTGTCATATAACAATATTTATATTTGCTTTCCAGGTTAGGCATTGTATAGTCAGCTACTTATATCTAAGCTGGACTTAATTGGGCTCACTAATACAATTGCTGTAAATTGTGTTTTGTGATCTTGCTTGGGCTGTCACATGGCTGGAGTCATTGTTGGGGTTTTCAGTTGATTTGGGTCTGCTCTCTTAGCCTCCTCCTTCGTCAGGCTAGCCTGAAAGTATTCTGATGAGGAAGGCATTGGAGCAAGAGAGAAGAAACACTTCTAGTCTCTCTTTGTTACCAAGTGAGCTGCTGTCTCATCAGTCTTAGGTGTTCTCATGGCTAAACAAAGAATTTGTTTGAGAAGTAAATCATCAAAGAAGTAAAATACAGGGAAGCACTAAAAACCAGTACCATTAATATAGATTAAGATAATCTTCCAGAGTATTATTAGTATTATTATCCCATGGCTTTTATATTTCTTCTTTTATATTTCTTCTGTTTTTTTTTTTTTTTTCAACAGTACCTTTTAACAGGAGGAAAAAAAAAAAAAAACCCTGAAATATTTACTCATTCTATATATATTCTTTAAGCACCAATAAAATGCTCCACAGTAGAGGGCACGTTTTAGTGATGGGACAATCAAAAAACAGGACATAAGTAGGTAAAATATATCATCTGTCAAATGTTGATTAACTGCAAAGTAGAAAAAAAATAGGTAATGATGTGTTATTTTAAATAAGTGGTCATAAAAAATTCTCATAAACAAGAATAAAGAGAGGGGTAAACTACTCAGATTACCTCTAGAGATTTTGTTATTTTTCCCAGGAAAAGGAAGCAGCACAATTAAATTCAAAGCAATTCAAATCAAAATTCAATTCAAAGCACAATTCAAAGCCTACTTTGTGGCTTCCAAAAACAGCAGGGAAGTCTTCTTGATCTCCTGGATGCTTAATAGTTCAGGAGGAGGCATGAGAAAATGATAACATGAAGTAGGCCAGGTTTTGTGAGAGTTCAAACATTTATTCTGAGTGAAATGGTGGAAATAAATAAATAAAAGTGGAAGGCAAGGACTTAAGCAGGAAAGGATCAGAGTTCCATTTGAATAAAAACTGAGATTTGAGTCCTGGTCAACTGTGAAATTGGTACTTCTTGGATTAGAAAGAAAAAAACAAAACAAACAAACAAAAAAAACCTAATTAGAAGGGCTTAAATACAAAAATTTAAAGGAAAAAGTGGAGACAATAGTACAGACATCTCTCTTTTGAAGATTTTTATGAATAATAAAACCATCATTGAATAGCATGTGATGTCAAATGGAGGAGTTTACTTGTTTGCTTCTTAAGACTAGGAAAACTATAGCATGTTTGTATGCTTATAACAATGATCCACTAAAAATACATGCAAACATAATGAAATATTGATGTATCCTTGAACATGAATGAACCTCCAAAACAGTGTGAAAGAAGCCAGATTCAAAGACAAGAATTAGGCAGAAAATATAAAGAATGGAGACAGAAATAAGATCAGTAATTACACAGAGACTAGTTTATATTAGGGTCTAAATTTTCAAAAAAACCTAATAGGAATTTTTCAGGGATCATGGAAATGTTAAAAAATTAGTTTTCAGGGATGATTGTACAACTATACATTCACCAAAAAAAGTCAAAAACAATGGAAGAATATTATGGTATGCAAAAAAAGTTTCAATAAATCTTTAAAAAGCTAATAAATAATAATTAGATTTGATTTATCTTATACCAAAAGAGCCTTAATTAAGATATCTCTTTTCTGTTCTTCTTGAATAATTTAGTCTGCATAAGGGAGAAGAGAATTCCAAAGCAAGGTGAGCATGCTGAGTCAGCATGCTCTCCTTATGTTCTCACCTTTGTCAGGGGCGGGCTCTGAGGGCCCCAGAGCCACACTGTGGCCTGATCTCTAAGATGGCGCCTGGCAGCTTGCCAGACATAGCTGCACTCATAAACAAGTTTTAGGAAGTAACTCTGGTTGGCTGTTGTACATGAGGCAATCCTGGTATCTGCCTGGAGACTGTTCCTTGATAGGCTGACTTTCCTGGTAGTCTACTCTCTGATAGGCTGATGTTCTCAATATAAGTCTGAGACTTGTGGAATAAAGCCCTTTTGGTTCCTGTGATCAAGAAGAGCGTATGCGTTGTGATTGTCCCCGCGGGCGGTGGGCGATCATACACCTTAACATTTTTTAACTCAGATTCAATTTGAATAAAACAAAATATTGTACACTAACAACAAAACTCTAGAAATTTCCAAGATGGTAGGTTCCAAGGAAAGGACTTTTGCTATTTCAGTTAACTGTATGATTAGATTCTTATTTACTAGGATCATAAAACAAATATGAAATCTTAAATTTTGAAAATTTAATCAAATAGTATTCATTTGGGAATTAAAAAGATGTTGGTGGGTCATATCGTCACAGTGCAATTATAGTGACTACCAGATTATATCTCCATGTTACTTGTTCTTCTTCAATGAAAACTCAAGCTAAAAAATGAGAACGTGTCATCTGACTGCTAATCTTCTACCAATTTCAGACAATGGAGAATTGTTTCAGATCGTCTCAGTTTGCCCTGATAGTTCTGCTCTCCACCCTGTTCTGTGCTCTGTGAAGCTGACCTCTGGGACCTACATCAACTGGGTCTCTTGTACTTCTGACTTCTAATGAAAGACACCAACAGGAAATGAAAGCATTCATTTCCCTGCCTTCTTTGCTACTGGGATTTAGGTGTGCAGTTCTTAAGTTTTTATACCAAAGGGAACAGTTTTGTCATTTTTTTTTTTTCCCAATATAGTTTAGTTCTCTCCAGATTTACCTCTCTCTCTCATCGTCCCTTCAGACGAAAGGTTGGTAATGGCTCCCTGTTATTTCTAATCCTGGAGCACTTTCACACTCTTTATTGTTTTCCTTTAATCCAGACCATATATATGTAAATGGTCCATTCATTTAGTCTCTTTAATTATCTCATTTGAACATCTCTCTGTTTCTTGCCGGGAATCTAAAACTGTTATTAGTACAAGGAGTACCAATGACTTCTGGTAATATCGGGCAACCTCACAAATTTCAGATTTGCATATAAACGTGATTGTAGGGGAAAGAGGTGAATGAGACACTGGTAGTCCTTGCTGCAGGGGAATAATTATAAAAATTATTATTGAGATGACACTGTAGTAGGCAACATATTAGGAGATACACTGTGATAACCAAGGCGTTTACTCGCTGGGGTGATAGCAATTCTACAAAGCTCATTGAGTCAGCGGGCTGCTTTTTGAACCATATCCCAGGCAACTTACTTGACAAATGTTATGGAATTTTATTTGTATTATATGAAAAGTTTTCATGGTTAGTAAGTTCTAAAAAGCTGCATCAGATTTAAATAGAGTAATTACTGGAATAGGACTGAAAATACCAAGTTACACAACAAACATTTTCAAAAAGTTTTTGAAACATTTTACATAATTATCTCCTAGGATCCAGAGGAGATCAGTTCCATGACCTCACCAAAATTTAAGGATATTCAAATCCCTTATATAAAATGCATGGTATTTGCATATTACCTACGCACATCCTCCTTTACTACTTTAAATCATCTCTAAGTTACTGATAATACTGAATGCAGTGAAAATGCTATGCAAGAGTTTACTTTCTTGTCTAGAGAAACTGGGTAGAGAAAACTGTACATGTTCAGTACATACACAATGTGTTTTTCCAAATTTTTTTTTTATCTAAGTTTGTTTGAACCCACAGATGCAGAACCCAAGAATACAGAGGATAAACTTACAAAAGTAGCACAACATGAAGAAAATCAATTAATTTTTAGTGAATCACATGGAATTTATTTCATGAACTTGTCAAACATGTATTGAAGTTATTCATGAGAAAACCATTAAGATGGTAAAACAGATTCAAGTTGCATGTGTGGACATGAGTAATTCAATGGAAAATAAACATGAGCTTAAAGTTGTTAAAATGATATAAACCTAGTTAATAGTCTGCAATGCAATGAAATCATAATCACAACTTTCGAAGGGTTTATTTCTATGAGAAAATACCATGTGCGTAACTGCCAGACAAAAATCTAGAAAGTGACCGGTGATCCCTTAGAGTGAGGGTTCTTGTCAACAGCAGCACTGTTAGCCTCCTAGATAGCTGAATGAGCTCCAGGTAGGCCTGTTTCACAAGGTCCAGGTGTGGCCCTAAACATGCACACTGCCCTCCCTTCACCTTATTTCCAAATTTCAAGTACTTCTTTCTTAACCATACTAAATGGAAACCACTTTTAAATTTTTGATATTTAATTGAGTATGATTTGCCTTGCAGTTCATTTTCTTTGTAATCAATAAATAACATCTGGAAAGGGTTATGAAATGAATTCAGTATTGTTCATGTTAAGTAATAAACATGCTTTACATAAACCAGCATGCTTGTTTATGAATACTTTACAATTCTTATAGTAAAAGAATATATACGCACACAGAACAGCACAAAACTGATGTTTTTCTTTATTTTTTTTTTAGATCATCAATTCTCTTAGAACACTAAGGTTTAAAAAAACAGGTGTGAGTTTTTATGAAATCTTCAATTCAGGGCCTAAAACCTGAAATGCTACATTCAAATGAACCATTGAAAAATAGATTGCTTCTTAGGTGTCGAATACAACACTAGAAATTGCTTTTATATGCCACTTTAGAATTCCACCTGCTTACTAGGAAACAAAATGTCAAAAAATAATGAATCAACATTGTACATATTGAGGTTGCATGATGGGAAATGGGATTCAGATCAAAGGTTCCTGAGGGACAAAACTTACAGACAAATGAATTTTTGGCAACAAAGGGTGTATTGTAGCCTATCTTTGAATTTCTATAAACAGCCATTGGAGTATGCCGAATGCTTTTTTTGTTTGTTTGTAAGTCTCCCCACCTCCCCTGGTGGGAATCTCCTATAACTAAAATTGAATTAAGCACTGTACAAATAAAGCTATTGATAAATCCATGGGTATTGTTCATTTTCTTGAATAGGAAGATAAATAGTAGTAAGTAAATTGCTGCATATTTGCATTAACCCCAAAGATAGCATCTAAATCCTGGAGGTTTATAATAATATAACTGAAGAGTTAAATTCATATAATAGAAGATGGTGAATTTGAAAATCATGCTTCCCAGCTATAGTAGTAAAGTTACTGAGCACCACATGCAGAGCTCAAAATTCATAGATTGTCAAGTGAATGTTTTGGCAGAGACCCAGCATTTGACTAGGTAAGCTTTTTAGAATTCATGTGTGCTATATCCAATTGCTATCGCCAACATGGCATTTTTCCTCCTATATTTGCTAGTCTTTGAAGATGAATATTAGGAACTGGATTATATATATTATATGTACATAATATATATCATAAAATATATTAAATATATATATATATAAATTATTAGAAAAAAAATCACAGGAGAGGATTGTTACATGGAAGGTGACCTTTATGACCAATAATCACATAAGCCTGCATTTTATGCTGATACCCCAAAAGACCTGAACATTTAGCAATGATAAATCAACAGAAAATGGAAGATAAAACTTGTTTGAACTGGATCAAGCTGGAGGAGTACTCATAATGAGGACATACTTGACAGAGATTGATGTCATAGTGGTGGATAAAGAAGATGCAAAAATGTCAAGTACGTACTGACATTGAACTGGGCTGAAAATGGCTCAAGATGACTTGCTTAGCCTACCTGCCAGGCTTGGAGTGAGAGTAAAACCTGTTGTTTTATGGAACTGCCATAGGCCACATCTCACCAGGAGTAAGATGGAGGTCAAATGATGAAAAAATATCCAAAACTTCAAAAATGCAAGGAATTTGGTCTATTACTTTTTCATTTAATTTCTTCTCTAATATTTTCAAAATGTATTGCACTTTAATAAAACAAGCGCTGTGGTTTAAAGTTAATATAAATATATCCTATAAGATTCTTCATCTGTTGCTTTGTTTTCTGTTCTTATCACTCCCATTTTAAAAATCCATGTGGAAATACAAAAATCCATGTTTATCTTAGTTTAGAAGTACATGACTATCTTAGTTAACTATACTACCAGTTACTATACTACCAAGTGACTTAAAACAACAATCAGTTATTATCTCAAAGATTCCCAGGATCAGGCACCTTGGAGTTACTCATGTGAGTGGTCCTAGTTGAGAATTTCTCCTAAGATTGTATTCAGTCTGTTAATTCACCTGACTCTCCTAAAGCCTCCATTGGGATTCAAGTATCTGCTTGTGACCAGTCTCCCTCACATGGCTGTATCAGGAGTCCTCAGTTCCGTGTGGTTTTGACTGCAACCCTTGAATTCCTAATCATGTGGATCTCCCCAGTAGGGATGCCTGAGTTTCCATAAACTGCACTAGCTGGCTTGTCCCAGAGCAATGTAAGGGAGAAAATAAGAGAAACTGAGAAAAGCTGAGTTTGTTTTATAACCTAATCTCAAAAATAATATACCATTATTTCTGCCATTTTTTCATCCATGACACATACCAACCTTGATCAGTATGGGAGGAGATTACCCAAAGGTGTGAATTCCAAGACTCAGATGATTGAGGGCCATCTTGGTGTCTGACTATAACAGGGATATAATTCAATAAATATTTTGAACTGAGAAAATGTACCAAGAAAAACAACAATTTGACATTATCATAAATATAGTAAAAACTTAAATAAGAAGAAATAATCTGGTCTGTGTTCTTGAAAAATTAACCTACAAAGATACATGGTAAATGAGAGTGAGTCAGTTCTAAACTTTACTGTTCTGCTTTCTTTTGTGTATAGGAAGTTAAAAATAAAGACATATCACCCCCTCCACACACACACACACACACACACACACACACACTTGGAATGTTTAGTTTAGAAAAAGAACTTCATTTCATTAAAACTGGATGCTATTGAAGCTGTTCAGATTTAGTTATATTTGGCAGAAATTAAACTGCAAAATAAACATTAAAGTTTAAGATATAGAGATGGAAACATCTCAAAATAAAGAATTTAAACAGAATAGCACACACATGCAAATATACACATACAGGTATGAAAGCATCTTCCTCGTGGTATGCAGAATAACGGCTCTTGAAAGATGCTTATGTTCTGCCTCTAGAAACATGAAAATATTAGATGACATTAAAAACAGGAATTAAGGTTACAGACAGAATTATAATTTCTAATCAGTTTACCTTAAAAATAAAGAGAGTATTTTAAGTATTATCCATAGTGGGCTCAATTTAATCTCCAGGATCTTAAACTTGAGCAGAATTGCAGAAGAGGGGGGTCAGAGTTTAACTTTGAGGGAAGAACATGACCCACCATTGCAAGCTTTCAAGATGGATAAAGGGTCATGAGCAAGAAATGTGTCTACAATCTGGAAACTGGAAAAAACAAAACAAGACAAATGGATCCTAAACTGAGCCTAGAGAAGGGAATACAGCCTACTAACACTTTCACCTAAACCCAGTGAGACTTATGTTGAATTTCTAACCTACAGAAGTTAGACAAATTAGTACTTTATGCCATTACATACAGGGTGATTTGTTACAGCAGTAATAGAAAACTAATATGCACCCCAAAATTGCAAACAAATAAATGGAAATGAAATGAGCTAACATTCCCAGACTGTCAGATTAGCAAAACGATTGATGATACTCCTTCTTGGAAAAATTAGGAGAAGAAAAACTTTGTGTCCACACATTGTTTTCTTGAGGGTATAAATTGATATCAGGTTTGGAATTTGTGTATTTCAATGAGAAAATAAAATTGTCAAGCCTAAGTCCCACCTGTCCCATCAGTGTTTACAGCATATCTTCCAAAAGGCCACTAACTTCCCTTCTGTTACCAAAGTGGGACAACATCCTACCTTGTGATATTCGTAGACCTTTCCATTTGCAGCCTGCATCCCAACCATCTGGCCTTCAAAAGAATGTGACTCCTTCAGTTCTCACCTGTGCTTGCTGTTTTCACTTTCTCTGCTCTGAATTAACCTCATCAATGCCAAAATGCACAAAAGTCTTGCCCATGTGAAAAACCCTTTCTTCCCTTTACCTCTTCCTCCATTCCTTTGATTCTCCTCACCATAACCCTTCACCAATTAATTTTCTACCCTGCTATTTTGACTTCTTAACTTCTCATTCACTATTTTTTAAATTTCAGTATTGATGTTTAAAAGTCATACTCATTTTTAAATTATTTATTATATACACATAATTTTTTATGTAACTGCGTAATTATCATCATATACTAGATTTACTTTCCCCTTAAGTGCTTTCATAACTGGTTCTTTCCCCATTTCCTCTTCACTTATATTAACTGATTAAAAAGCCATACAGATGTGCATGTGTGTATGCACATATGTCTGTACCTTCAAGGTCAGTAATATAGCTAGATAAGAATATTTGTTTACATAATATTATGTGCTCAGAAGAAATAAGGAATTAAACCAGACCAATTGACCTGGAGGATTTCCTAATAGATATTGTTGAGCAAGAAAAGAAAAATAGATTAAAAATATATTTAGTATGATTATTTTCTTCATAAAACAGCAAACAACTACATCCATATGATCAAATAGGTAAATTCTTAACACACAAAAAGCATTGTTTCACTGTTTATATACTTATTGTTTTACTGTTCCAAGATACATGTGTGATGGTCTGAACTGCTGTGATTGAAGCTACACGTATTTTTTGGTGGGTGTGTCCAGACTGTCATCTGAACAGTGTATAACACTGTACATTTCCACTAACAACATACAAGCCCTTTCCTACACATAATGTGCAGGAATGGAGAGGCAGTGCTTGTTGATTTTTCCTAGTACAATGAGTATAAGGAACATAAAGGTACTTGTTGGTGCTTTATAGATTATAGTTATTAATTCATTGTCTTATGTAAATATACATTTTCCCTAGACTTATTGTTTATGGCATTGCTAATGGATTCCTGAACACAATTTCTAAAAAATTTAATATCATTGAATATATCTAGAATTATTTTAGGGTTCAAAGAAATGCTATTATCTTAAGATGCTGAGCTGCCAAATTATAGCCATAAGCAATTATGCTATCATTTTTTAATTAAATAACTAATTCATTTTCCTCCTCCATGAACTACTACCATAAATATCATATGTTGTGTTCCTTGTAATTGTAGAAACTATTAATAGAGCCTTCATTCTATTCCTCTGGCCTGTTGGTTAATTTTGAGACTCAAAGCAAATGAGTTTATGACAATGGATTTACTAGAATGGTATGTTCTGATAGCTGGATAAATTTCTCTCTCACTTCTGTTTTTTTATTTGTTTATTTCTTGGTTAGCTTCTGGTTTTATTCTTTCATATCAACTTTTTTTTTTGCAATGGGAAATAGAATTTCTTTATTTTATCACAGTATCTTTTATTCTCTTAATTGTTTTTTCTTTTCATATCAACTTTGAGATCACATTATCCATTCAGATATCTGTAAAATGACTTTTGAGATAATAACTGAAATCACAACACATCCCTTTTTAATTTAGTTAGAACTGATATTATGGGTAAAAATCTTCTCATTTGGTGTTTAGTATGTCTTCCTGCTGTTCAGAGGAACAGCATGTATGTGTATGCTTATGCATGTATGAATGATCTGAATGTATGATATATATGAGAGTTCTTGGACCAGGTCATGTCAACCAAAACTCTTAACATTTCCTAAGAATTCTCTAATTTAGTTATTATTCAAATGGAACATTATTCACATTTCCCATTTTAAATAAGTGTCTGCAGACTAAGGAGATAGCATTGATTTATGGATATTTACATTGAATCTAGCTAGGAACCAAAGTCTCATTAATTTTTTTTTTCCTTTGTGCCTTTTTTTTTATTGTATACAAATGGAATACATGTTGTTTCTCTGTACATAGAGTCAAGGCATACCATTTGTGTAATCATACGTTTACATAGGGCAATGATGTTTGATTATTTTTTCCCTTCCCCCCACCCCTCCCACCCCTCTTTTCCCTCTATACAGTCCTTCTTTCCTTTATTCTTACCGCTCTCCTTATCCCTAACCCTAAACCTAACCCTAAACCTAATGCTAACCCCTCCCACCCCCCATTATATGTCCTCATCCGCTTATCAGTGAGATCATTCATCCTTTAGTTTTTTGAGATTGGCTTATCTCACTTAGCATGATATTCTCCAATTTCATCCATTTGCCTGCAAATGCCATAATTTTATCATTCTTCATTGCGGAGTAATATTCCATTGTATATATATGCCACAGTTTCTTTATCCATTCATCAACTGAAGGGCATCTAGGTTGGTTCCACAATCTGGCTATGGTGAATTGAGCAGCAATGAACATTGATGTGACTGTATCTCTGTAGTATGCTGATTTTAAGTCCTTTAGCAGTATGGAGATTCCTCAGAAAGCTTGGAATGGAAACACCATTTGACCCAGCTATCCCACTCCTTGGCTCATTAATTTTTATTGTTCTGTTTTTCCTTTATATCTCTCAAGATTTTACTCATATGATCAGCACAAAAATTATTTTGTCTATTTTTCCTGTTTTTTTACATGAGGCAATTATTATTTTAAACAATAAAATTTGTTATTGCATTTTCTAAAATCTCTTTGTAAGCATTAAGTAACAATGAGGTGACCTGCCAAGTTTTTGGTTTCATTTTCATGACTTTTGAGTTATAGTAGGTAATAAAGCATTTGCTATTGATTTGAGGCAATCATTAATTTGCTATGTTGTTAGAGACCAGTGGAACAGAAGACACAGAAACAAACCCATGTAAATACAATTATTTCATTCTAGACAAAGGCACCATAAACAATAAACATACATTGGAGAAAAGATAGCCTCTTTAACAAATGGTGGTAGGAAATCTGTAAATCCATAAGTAGTAGAATGAAATTTAATCCCTATCTCTTACCCTGTACAAAATTCAACTCAAAGTGCATCAAGGTATTAGACCAGAGACCTTTCATTTACCAGAAGAAAAGGTAGGTCCAACACTCCAACATACCAGCTCAGGATCTGACTTTCTTAATAAGACCCCTAAACTGCAAGAGTAGAATCAATATTCAATAAATGGGGTGGCATCAAACTGAAAATCTTCTTCACAGCAAAGGAACAAACAAGAATGTGAAGAGAGCACCCACAGAATGGGAGAAATTCTTTGGCACCTGTGCATCAGATAGAGTATTAATCTCCAGGATATACAAAGAACACAAAAAAACACAAAACAAACAAATAAAATAACCCAATCAAAAAATGGGCTTAAGGAACCGAACAGACACTTCACAGAAGATGGATCAACAAATATATAAAAAAGGTTCAACATCTCTAGCAATTAGAGAAATGCAAATCACAACTAAGATTTCATCTCACTCCAATCAGAATGGAAATTATCAAGAATAAAGGAACAATAAATACTGGTGAGGATGTGGGGAGCAAGGTACACTCATATATTGCTGATGGGAATGTAAATTGGTGCAAACATTATGGAAAGCGATATGGAGATTCCTCAGAAAACTTGGAATGGAACCACCATCTGACCCAGCTACCCACTCCTGGATATATATCCAAAGGACTTAAAAATAGCACATTATAATGACAAACCACATCAATATTTATAGCAACTCAATTCACAATAACTAAGCTATAGAACAACACTAGATGCCCTTACATAGAAAAATATATAAAGAAAATGTGAAATATATATACAATGCAGTATTACTCAGCCATAAAGAAGAATGACTATCTGACATCTGCCAACAAATGGATGGATCTGGAGACTACCTGGCTAAGTGAAGTAAGGCAGTCCCCCCAAAACCAAAGGTTGAATGTTTTCCCTGATATGTGGAATCTAACCCAATAAGGGGGGATGAGAGTAAAAATAGAAGTTCAGTAGGTTAGAAAATAAAGAATGGAGGGAAGAGAGGGAGGGTAAGCAAAGGAAAGATAATGGAATGAATCTGACACAATTTTCCCATGTACATATAACACAATGAATCTTAGTACTATGTATGTATTTAAGAATGGGACTCTGACTATAAGATGATATATATTCCATGCTTGTATAATTATATCAAAATGGATTCTGCTATCATGTATAACTAAAAAGAACCAATACATTTAAATAAATAAATCTAACAAAGAGAATACTTAAAATAATTCATTAACAATTATTTATTGAGTGATCTTATTTTCTCTTTACTATTCTATGCTTTATAGGTAAAAGATAAAATCAGCAGGGTTCCTGGTATTAAAATGTCCAAATCTAAACAATACAAATTTTATTTAAAAAAATAAAGCAGTGTAAAACAATTACAGTATGATCAAATTTCCTTAGGAATAATATGGAAGGAAGCAATGAATCTGTTCTGGGAGGTTGGGGACAATTCAGGGTGAACATCATGTAAATATTGAGGTAGAAAAAGGGTAATAGCCATTTAAGACAAAATGCACCATGATCTGAGGCATGAAAAATTGTAGAGATTCTAAGTACATTGTTTGGGAAAATGGTCAAATGTGTATTTTTTTATATATAAATTAGTTACTGTATATTCATTTATGGTATTCACTAGCCCAGACATTGATTTAAATAATTATGATGAAATCTGTTAAAATCAACAGGGTAGCTAAGGTATTTGCATATGTTTTAAAAAGAAACAACAAATATGCATACAATACAGGAGGGAATGCTTATTTTCTGAACCGTTCCAGTTCAATAATTAAAGGCAATTTCAATAACTGCCTTTGGAGAATCAAGCTCTCTCAGAAAAAGACTATTGCTTCCTGTACATAGAAATACAATTTCCAGTGTTCAGAAAACTCATTCGAAATAACTATGCAGATTCTATGCTTGGTTAATCAGAAATGTCATATTGAAAACATATTACGTATTTCTTTTATAACACAAACCAACATGATGTACTTGATGTTACAATTTAATTTTACAAGATCAACCTCTCTTTTAATAAAATGAATTTGTCATCTCTTTATGTCTCTAATACTAGCCTTGGTGTTGTTTAAGCATTGGATATTAAAACCATTTGAAAATTATTGTATTTAATTTATGATTTTCATAATTGCATGCAAGTGATGTTCTTCCATTGATTACATAATTATGAAAAAATGATGTTTTTTCTATTTTTCTTTAAAATAGGTCATCTTTTCTATTCTCGAAGTCAATATTTGCAACAAAAATTTTCTGCTTTTTGCTTATGAACATAGAAACTGTATCTTTTAAATTCTTGAATTCCTGAACACTATCACAGTTTGTCAGTAACATTACAAGAAATATACATTCTGAATTACATTTTTTATGTATATATACTTTTTTAGGGTGAGTTTGTGAGTTTATTTTTTGCCAGAATTCATTTTATCTACATAAACTTGAGTTCTGTACCATCATTAATGCCCTTATATATTTCCTGTAGTGCAGTTCCAATTATTCTATCTTTGTAGAACTAACTGCTTTGTAAATAAGATGCTTCACACAGAAACTTTATTTTTTTAAGTGACTCAGGCATGAATTCATACAAGATCATCTTAAAATCCATGGTGCTTGTGATTTTTAGAATCCATTTTGGAAATATAATATACCCAGTACACTATAAATTTTAAGATGGCAAATCATGTACTTCTGCTCCAGGAAATTTCTTTTACACCTTTACATAAACTAAGCACTTTATACCTATATTTATTGAACTCCATTAATATGGTAGGTACATAGCATACACTGAAGAAGATACAGTCACTGTTCTATGAATTCTCTTTGATAGTGAATACAGACATACTTATTTTTCCAGGTGGAATTAAATTTCTTCTTCATTTTTTAATTTCTTTATATTGTTAAACGTTTATTGAGTTCTTAATGCAGTAAAACAGACAGAATTTTTGAAAAAATAATTTTTCCTCAAGTAGCTTTTAATATAAAATCACGTATTAAAGTCAATTTGTTTTATTATTATTACTGTCATCAGCAAGGATTGTTGACTTTTATTAAACAAGTTACCAATTTTTTTTTAGCAGCATTTTGTGGGGAGCTTAAGGTGACACAAAAATCTCATCCTGGCCTACTGCTTTAAAATACAGAGTCACTAGGAAGACCATGATAGAATGGAAATGTGGAAATGGTTTTGCGACACTTAATGAGGAATCTTTTATTTCTACCTCTAAAAACAGTTTGCATATCTTGATTGAAAAATTTTTACTGCAACTGAATATATTCCAATTGGAAAATAAAGCACATTTACTGTAGATCACTGCACCCACTTAAGAGATGTTTTTGCACAAAGTTGCACAGATGTTAACCAGAATGGCGGTGCTGGAACACACATGCAGGTCCTACTATTCCAGTCAAAGAACCTTTGCCATTAAATTCCTGTGTGGTAGGCAGCTGCAAATGCAGGGGGAATAAATGTGTGCCAAGGAATAAAGAACAAAACCCAAATGAGAGGAGGTAAGACAACCAAACCCAGAGACACAGAGGCTCCTGGAGGAACTGCAGTAGCAAAGAAAGAAGTCAACAATCAGAAGCAGCTGGGGATATAGCTCAGTTGGTAGTGTGCTTACTTGCATAAGCACAAAGTCCTGGGTTCAATCCCCAGCGCTACAAAAAAAAAAAAAAGTCAGAAGCAGATTGTGGAAGGGCCTAAGTACACCCAAAAAGTCAAAACTTAAACATCAGTCATGGGTCATTTGTGACTCTTTAGGCCATCAAGGAACATTATAATAACCAGTAATGATATACCAGAAGATTAATAAACAACTTATTCAATATCTGACGAGTTTAAGTATGGCTAATCCCAGGACTGAATTTTCATCCACATTTATTTGTTTGTTCATTTGCTTCTTGCTCTATCTACATGTTGTATTTTTTACAGGCAGTAAAAATCAAATGAAGAAAATATGTTGATATAAAAAAAATAAGTAACTTAGGAAAAAAGAAGTAGTAATGGACCAATGGATCCCCAAACTTGAGGTTTCTAAATACAGAAAATAAAAGCTTATTTTTAAAAAGCTGTTTTTAAGGATGTCTGAGTGTGATAGTTACAATTTTATTTGTCAACCAGGCTGAGCATGGGTGCCTGGACATCTCGTCAAATACTGCTCGACTGCTGCGTGGGGTGGGGCATGACATGTTAATTCTGGACAAGATAAGCATTGCATCTGTAGACTGACTACAGCAGATTGTCCTCCCCAATGTGGGCAGGTCCTCCCCAATCCATCGAAGGCCTGAATAGAACAAAAACACGACTATGAAAATCTGCTTTCTCTGCCTAATGATATTAGAGCTGGGACTTCTGTGTTATAACTTCAGGATTTGGATCAGAATGTTTTTAGGTCTTTGGATTCAGCCTGGACTTAAGCCATTGACTCTCCTTGGTTTCCAACTTGCCAACTGGAGATACTGAGCTCTCTATCTGATGTGCCCTAGCTTCTTGGGAGTTGGGCCCAAACAATACATGGTAATAAATCATTTATTTCCTTGCCTTTGTTTCTTCTGTATGCCTCTTTTTCAGAAGGCTGACATGATAGAGTGTCTAGTGCAGTTCAGAATGATGCATTTCTATTTTAGTTAAATATGTATTAGATATTTAATAATATGATTGAACAAATCATGGAATTTCAAAATACTGTGAATGAATAACGTTGGGGCTCAGAAAGGAAAATAATTCATCCCAAATGTTTTAAATGAAAGGACTTAACAAAACAGGTCATTTCTGCTCAAAATCCATTGGTCAAGTAAGATCATCTGGCAAAGTGTGAAATCAAAGATGTCTGAAAATATATTCCACCATCAAGAGAATGTGGCCTTGGAAGGAAGAAACATGATTATAAATGAAGAATACAAATAACTTCAAATAGTTTCCACTTAATTTTGCTATTTGCTATTAGAAACAATATTAGCACAAATAAATATATGCTGGTACTCTACGAGTTTCATTTTGGCACATATAATTGGAAATGCTAGACTACCCAGTGTGTACTTTAACACCACAGAATAGTATTGATTCATTTTCCAAAGTGACTTCACAAATAAGCATCTGACCAGCTGTTTGTGTCTGCCTTTAATTTCTGCCAAACATTAAGGGGGGAAAAAAGACATTCCATTTTTACTTTATTTGAATTTCCATGAATATATATTAAGTTGATCATCTTTTCACATATTTATTGGACTTTTGATCATCTATTTAAAAATGTAAAATGTTAGCAAATAAGAAAATTTCTTAAAGTGAAAGAACAAGACATTAGTAAACAATTTAAAAAAAAAATTTTTTAGTTGTAGATGGACATAATACTATTATTTTATTTTATTTTATTTTATTTTATTTTATTTTATTTTATTTTTTCCTGTGGTGCTGGGGATCAAACCCAGTGCTAGGCAAGCACTCTAACTCTGAGCCACTACTCCATTTTTAAATGGCCAAATAATTATAGTTGGCATTCAGTTTTTTAAGCTGTGTAAATAGTCGAACTGTGCCTATTGGTAAAATGGTAAAGGCTCTTTAAGTAATTGGGTCATTTGATTATATTATTCATGACAAATAAGAAAAAAAAAAAAAGAACAGAAACTATGACACAATGCTTGGTTATTGCCTGGTATCAGTTGACACATATTATCCCTTGCTGATGCATCCAAAAAATATATTTATGGATGGCTAAAGAAATGGGAAGGAGACAGCACATAAAGAAGCAGCTTACCTTAACACAAAATCAATTTTAAAATTGTATTTTGTGTATGACCAAAAAAATAAAAAGTAACCCTAAAATTGGACATAGAGATTTGAGTTTAGAGTTAGAAGAAGGGGCTCACAAATTAAATAGACTCTCAAGGACAGAATGATTCAGTGAAACTTTTGAAAATTCAAGAGGTAGATAATTTGAAACCATGAAAGAATTTTCCAAAAGTGGGAACAGTATGTGCAAAGACCCTAAGGTCTGAATGTGCCTGGATTGGACATAAGATGATAAACAGGAAATAACCAAAGCATTATTCATGATGTTTTTCTTGAGCAAATATAATGACTGATTTGCTGACAATGAATAAAGGAAATATTGAAGAAAGAGTACATTTAAATAGAAATATGAGTTAATTATTTTGCCTAACTTCTAAAATGTCTGTTAGATATTCTGATAAAAGGATATAAAGAATTGTTTATATGCATCTGAATTTCAGAATTGTTGGGGGTTGTGCCAGTCAGAATGGTGCCTGATCACATCGGCAGTGAGGAGGTTAATTGACATAAGCACATTCAGGTGATTTATCACTGGCCATATTCAGTTAAGTCCACCCGCACAACACGTGCACAGGTGTTCCCAAGCGCGCCTGCTTGGGCCTGCTCGTTTTGACCCTTGCTGTGATGGGGCAGCTGGCTCCTCACCTGATTGCAACTGGCGTGGCCCCGCCCTCCGCCTCCTAGAGGGAATATAAGTGCGCAGTGGGCCTGGCGCGACAGTAAGGAGCAGCAGCAGGCAGAGAAAAGTGGCAAGAAGAAAAGAAGCAGTGAGTAGGGGCAGCAGCTAGCAGAAAGAAGCGGAGTAGAAGCCATTAGCAGAAAGGAAGAAGAAGAAGAAGCAGAACTAAGAAGAAATAGATCCTGATAAATGTAGAAGCCTCTCTTTCTCTAAAACTTTCTCTCTAAGCAAAGTTTCTCTTCCTGATAAGCAAAGTTTCTCTTCCTCTAAGCAAAACCTTTCTCTCAAAGTCTCTCTTCCTCTATAAATTAGTGAATATAGGAAAATAGTTTATTTCCAGGCCCCTCTGATAAATACCTGCACAATTGTTGCCACGGGCAGCGACACAGAATACCATAAAACAACTGATTGAATCAGAGAAGAGGTCTAAGAACTCAATCCAGAGGAAATTTAAGGTTCAGAACATAAAAATGAAGCAAGAAAGTAGGGATTCAATGGTTACTGAGATACTTTGAAATTCCTTAATGTTTACTGAGACGTTAAAGATTATTGAAAAGCCAAATATATCATGATTAAAAATAATCTGATTTCATGCTGTCTTTGGGTAAGTAATTTAATGTTTATTCTAGGGGTTCAGAAAACTTCCTCCCTCTTTTAGGGGTCTTTATTAGACCTAATTACTTGTTGTATTTGTTTCTCTTCTGTTTCTCTTCTCATCCTTATTCTTCACTTCTTCCCTCTCTACTTAGTGTGTTTGTCAGCTTTTACGCTGCTGTGACTAAGGTACCCAACCAGCACAATTTTAGAGGAGGAAAAATTTATTTGGGGACTTATGGTTTCAGAGGTCTCAGTCCATAGAAGGCCAGCTCCATTCCTCAGGGCTTGAGGTAAGGCAGAACAAGATGATGGAAGAGTGTGGCAGAGGGAAGCAGCTAACATGATCCTCAGTAAGCAGAGAGAGACTCCATTGGCTAGATACAAAATATGTACCCCATAGCCCCGCCTCCAATGAACCACTTCCTCCAGCCACACCCCACAAGCCTCCAGTTACCACTCAGTTAATCCCATCAGGGATTAATTCACTGATTGGGTTAAGACTCTCACCTCTGAACCTTATTGCATTGTCTCACAAATGAGCTTTTGGGGGACACCTCATATTCAAACCACAACACTTAATAAAGTGATTCCATTATGTCTTAACTATGCCTTCCTTCCCAAGTCTCAAAAACTCTCACAGAAAGTTATTCCTTTGTTTTATTTGCAAGTTGTCTAAGGTTTATAACATCATCAATGCACTTCTACCTATTTATTTTTATTTATTTAATTTGAAAGACTTATTGTTAGTAACACGCACATAATACTGATTGCCAACTGTGTGCATTTTTAGTTTTATAAGGATCCAACGGCACTCACTTAACTATGTAAGGTACTTTCCAACTACCCATTTAGGTTTCCTTAAGACAGTTTGCCTCTCTAGCATGGATCAATGCACTGTCACTGTACTATAAGTGTAGTTAGTATATTTAATTTGAATTTAGTAGGATTTATTTTCTTCACTGCTCATCCATGGCCTGGATATGAAGATTTTATGTTTCAGCAGTTCCAGTGCCTTGATGCTAGCCTTTGACTGTGTGTTATGGAGATAAATGACCTTGAGTTGTGGAGTATTGTCTTTTATTACTGAGAAGGACAGAAACATGACCATTACTTATTTCCATTCTCATATCTTTTTCCTATCTAATTCTACCTTTTATCTGTATTCTGATAATCACTATTCAAACATATTTTGCATTAGAGACATGCCTTTATTAAAGTCTGGAATTAAGTGAAGTAGAGGTGAAAGCACATATCTGGTATTTTTTTACAAAAATTTAAAAAATATCTGAATACATGTCATATTATTGCTACATATTTAAATGTACCTAGACTTCTCAATCATTTGACTCAGAGCTAAAAAAAGACACATCTGTTTATCATCTCTCTCATTTATTATGAGATTCTAAAAGATTAGAATATTTTTTTTCAGAACATAATCTGTTACTTGAACTTGAGAGCATCATTATCAGTTACCTCATCTTCTGTTTTCCCCCTAAATTTTAATTTCATGGTAATGATCAAGGTGCATGGTAGTTTCCTGGAGATTAATGATCATTCAGGGGATGTCCATGTCCCTGCAATAAATATCTAATGGTTAATCTTACAGAAATTTAGTGTAGCAAAGTCATTATCACCACAGTCAAATGGCAATTCTTTGTCATTCAGGTAAGTGACTACTTTATTTTCAAGTTAATGAAATATCCAAGATGAGCATTCTGCAGGTGGAAGAACTCTATTAATTTACTAAACAAGAAATATCGAATAAGAAAAAAAATCCTGTGCAAGTATTGGTATAAATTTAACTCAAAAAAGTTTTAAATTCAGTTAATTACACTGTTGAAAGCAATAAGTTAAATATTCTCTATTGCTTCCCTTGAATTGTTTTCCTGATGAATGTGTTACCAGTCAAAAACTGTTTTGACTCATTGTTAGATTTTATCAGATTCAGCACGTCTCACTCATAATGTCCTCAAATGGTCAATATAGCTTTTGGGAATGGATTTAAGACAACTTCACCAATAGTGGACCCTTTCTTGGGGTGGCTGGTGAGGCACTGGTCAAATTTCGTATAGAAATACTCACGCCCCCTAAAAACCAAAGCATTCTTCCTTTAATCCAGCAAGCATCTATCGAGTGCTCACTCCATGTGAGTCACCCTTCTAGACACAGGGGATTAAACTGCGAAGGAGATAGACATATTCCCGTCTGTAGGAGTACACACCATTAAAAGGAAAACATGTTTCAAGTAATAAACATAAATTATATGTTAGATGCTGGCAGGAAAAGAGAAGTGTGATGTATAAAACCCAAAGCATAGTGATTTAGGGCAGGGTGTAATTCTAGATAGGGAGAAGGTTCTCTGAGGTGAGTTTGAGTCTTCCTAAGGAGTGTGAACAAGCTGGTCCCAGGAAGATACAAAGTAGAAGGCATGAGGAGCAGGGAGGGAAAGTACAAAATCCTCAAGATAATAAATTTAGATATCCAATGAATATAAACCGAGCTGACTGACACAGCATGAGCAAGGCAATTGATTCTGTGGGTGGAGAAACTGGGAACGATCTTTCAAATCCTTGTAAATCACACAAAGGACTTTGACTCTTCTTCTGATGCTATGGGAAGTCATCGGAGTTTTTATTTTTTTTAAAAAAGGGGGGATATGACAAAACCTATTTTGCTTTAGTTTTTTTTTTTCTTATTGTTTTGTTTTTATTTTTTAATTACCCGCTTTGGTTGCTGATGAAGGCTCTCTACTTGACCAAACTCCAGTCAGGATCCCCTGAGGGCTCTTCTTGACCAGACCTTCAACCCTGGTCTTTAGAAACCAGCCTTATTTTCTATTTTACTTAGAGACAGGGTCTCACTGACTTGCTTAGCACCTCACCATTGCTGAGGCTGGCTTTGAACTTGAGATCCTCCTGCCTCAGCCTCCTGAGCACTGGGGTTACAGGCGTGCGACACAGTGCCTGACCTCTCATTCTTATCATCAATTATTTCATTCACATCCCATTCCCTCACCCTTACACACACACAAACACAGAGAGAGGAGAGAGAGAGAGAGAGAGAGAGAGAGAGAGAGAGAGAGAGAGAGAGAGAGAAACTTGAACAAACAATAGCATAATTTCTAACAATTCAAAATGTATTTCTACAATTACAATTTTAGCCTCTTAAATTCCTTCCAGGGGACCCTGTCTTCCAAAGCCTACGGGACAGTAGTAACCTAACCAGTAAAAGTCAGTTAGTAATCCGGATGACCTAATCACATTAACCAGCCTTTCAAAATTTCTGCTTCCCTGACCTTGCTCAATTTCCCTTCTCCCTCGTCCCTATTCCATCCTTCTTCTTTCAAAAGGTTCAGTCACCTCCAGAGAAGTGGAAGTTGAGTCCAATTTACACTGGACCCTCTTCCTTTTGGAAATAATTATTTCTGAATAAATCTGTCCTTAATACTTTCACTATTATCTGTCTTTATTTTTGACACTGCTTAAAAGATAAAACACAATTATGATTAAGAAGAATTAAAATAGATAAATTAAGAAAATAATGAAGTAGTCTAAGAATGGTACAGTATTGATAGAGGGAAAACAGTACAAGTGGTAAGAAGTGGCTCGATTTTAAGGTATTTTAAAGATAAAATTTGTTGATAGATTGGAAAAAAGTGTAAGTACATTTATGTTTTTTTACCAAAAGTTTTTGTTGTTCATATAATTTTGCACTGAATGGCTAATATTTCAAATATTAAAATATAATTTACATACAATGAAATACACATCAGAAGAGTGCAGCTTGCTGAGTTTTGGAAAATCGACTCATAGTCAACACTATAATCAATACATGGAACATTTCCATCACCCTTGAATGTTCTCCTTCTCTTCTCAGATTCCCCCAAACCCATTCTACTTTCTTACACTCTAAACTAGTTTACCTGTCCTAGAACCTCATATAAATGTCCTAGAACCTCAGACAAATTGAATCATGAGGTACATACTTATTGTGTGTTTTTCTTTTATTCCACATGATGTTTTTGAGATTCATTCACATTATTGCATTTTCTAGTAGTAAATTTTATTTCTGAGTTTAATGAATGGAATGATTTATCCCTCTCAAATTTGCTTACTGAAGGCCTGAACCATATTGTGATGTTATTAAGAGATGGGACCTTTGAGAAGCAGTTAGGTTTAGATGAGATCACAAAGGTGGGAACCCCATGAAGGAATCAGTACCTTTTTGAAAAGAAGAGGAACGTTGACTAACAGAGTTGGTATAGTGAGAGCTTTAAACTTGAGTAATTTTTTACAGATGAGAAAGAGTACCTGAGTGTGGTTTTAGTTCACATTTCACTGAGAACTACTCATTTTGAGCATTTTTTCATGTCCTTCAGAATAAAATTCCTTCATCAGATACATGCATCTCATGCATATGTCCAAAAAATCATCTACTACAAAATCATGAAGATATTCCCTTTTTCTTCTAAGAGACTCTTTCTTTTAGCCTTTGCCTTTAGGTATGTATATGACACATTCCAAATTCATTTTTGTGTTTGATGTAAAGGCTGGTTTGGTTTTATGTTGTATACAGAGATGTCTGCTGTTGCTTCACCATTTGTTCTAGAGACTTGCCTATTTCCATTTAATTGCTTTAGTCAAAGTCAATTGATCATGTAATAAGGGGTCTATTTTTGCACTCTCTATTTTTTCCTTTCATTAGTAAATTTTATTGTGTATACTCGAGGTTTACAGGATAGTGTTATGGGATACATATAGACAGTGGAAAAATTACTTTAAAGGAGAAAATTAATATCTCACTCCCATAACTACATTTTTCTAGTCAAGAATAACTAAAATCCACCTTTTTAACAAAAATCCCAAATACAGTTTTACTGATTATAGACCTTATGTTGTCTATTAGATTTCAATACTTACTTGCTCATCCTTCCTATCAGCTACTCTGATCCTTTCATTGATCGATTTTTTTTTTTTTTATACTGAGGCCAATACAACCCTGTGTACTACAGGATTATACCAAGTCTTGGAACCAGTAATGTAAGTTCTCTCAATAATCTTCTAGAAGCTTATTTTTTGATCAGTCCTTTCAACTCTGACTCTGCACGACTAGTCCTGGTAAACCCCTCTTCCCAGAGGAGGCACATCTGTCCACATCTTCTGCACTTCTGTGAGCACCAAGGCCCACTTAGTTATCTTCTTTTACCTTTAAATGGGAGTGTAAGTCAGGCTTGAAATCGTTGTCCATGTATCTATACATGTACGAAAAAGTGTTGTCTAGTCTCACACAAATTTCAACAGGAACATCTATCTGAGTTTACAGACCCCAAGATTTACATGAAGAGTGGAAAATGAAAGATTCCTCTCCAAACTTTAAACAGCAGTCCGTAGTCTGACTCTCGGGTAAAAACCTTTACATTGGTATTTGCTGAGTGCTTTCCTATAAGAGTGAAACTGATATCTACTCTCTGCTTCATTACAGATTTTTGCTAATATTATACAAAAGTTAGAATCTTCTGGGGAAATAAAGAAGGTGGCACCATGATTTCCCTCTTCTCCAGATCCTGCAGAATTCAGTAGCTTGTTTGATTTTTTAAACTGTAGCATAATTCTTAGAACAATATTATAGCAAGCTTACCCGAGAAAAGCTTTAAAAACATTAAAAAGACATAAAAAAGAAATAATAACGTTCACACAAACATCATGTAATTTTTTTAATGTTTTGTGGCTTCCTGTATAGTCTCTTCTAGCATTAATTGAAAATCTAAATTCAGCTAATTAGTTTTCAATAGAAACCATAGGGAATTCCTGTTGAGAACATTATAAAACTTTATTTATTTATTTATTCATTTATTTGCAAATGTGTAGAAAGAGAGAAAATGGTTCTGCTGTTGGTAAGATGAGCTCTCTTTGACAAATATCTAAAGTGGGGAATAAAATAAAGATGATGAACTTGACTTAACTTTCTCCCATTCCAAACAGCTTGATCTTTAGTAAACAGAACACTGAAATCCTAAAGTAGAAGCATCATCCATTTGGAATACAGCAGGCAGGGACCATTCACAAAATGAAGATATATCTTTCCAGCCCATAGTTTTAGCATCATGGAGCATTTTCAAATGCACCAAAAGCCAGAGGAAATTAATATTCTGTAACAATTGTGACCATTATGTATAAGGAACTATCACTGAAAAGATGAAAGCCTATAAAACGGACTAAAATATAAATATTTTCTGAGTTTCTAAAATGCAGAGATGAGTTTGGTGATTTTTGTATCTTCTAAATCTAAATTTTCTATTCATGAAGCCATCAAAATAATATGATACTTTTGACAGGTTATAGTTAAAGTTGGCTGAGAATAATGCAGTGGAATAAAAACAGATAGGGATTCTATTACAGATGGCCACAAGGGGAATAAGTAGCATAAATAATCAAATCTTTAAATTCCTCAGGCTAGTTTTAAGCAATATGTTTCATGTCCATGTTCTCCTTGTTTTAAGTCTATATCTTTTATAAGTGCTGCCAAATTAAATGATTGAATTCCACAAAGGTTCCTTGATTTAGCTCACCCTGACATTCATTAATGTGACTAGTGAAACGGTGACAGGAAAAGAAGCAGGGTATAAAAGAATTCATTGGGGCAAAGGATTATATTTTGTTTACTGTATTTGCTCTTTAAGATGTAGATTATAGATACTGTTATAATAAAAATTAAAGGTAAAGGTTGACTCTATCCCTGTTACTCATTTTGCTTTCAATGATCCATAAGTTTCAGTGAGATTGCAATAGAACATAATAATAATAAATACATAAATAGCCATATACAGCCCTCCAAACGAGACATTTGTCTTTTATATGTATTCACTTACCCAATCCTTAAATTTGGGGATTTTACAATGTATTACACTATAAGGTAATGATTAAAAACTTACCCTAGAGACCCATAGCCTAGAGGTATTAGAATCCTAAATCTTCTATGTGTTGACTGTGTGATTTTGAATGAATAAACTGTGATCACTTCAGTTTCCTTATGCATAAAGGCAATAAGGCTTACCATACTGGACAATTGTAAGTCTAAAGCAATTTTTATATAAAGAATGGTTAAAACATGTCTGCTATATAACAGGTCATTTCTGAACAGATGTAATAAATTGTATCCATTTGAAAGGGTAAATTACAATTCTCATGTTTTCATAACTTTAGTGGTATAAATGGATATCAAACCAGATCTGTTTTAAAAGTGAAAGTCCATGTTAAATGCATACCTTTACTGTTACTCTCCTTCGTTTCATTCTTCTGTAACAATGTCTGACACAATGAAATTCTTGAATGCACTTAGTAATGTTTTAAGAAATGAATGACTCCCAAACGAGTTGAAGAATGGCGTGTCAACAAGGACACTCGTAGAAGGGATGCTATGATATTTACAATAATCCCCAGTCACCTTTTAATTCATAAATGATAATCGCTTTCCTCTGTAGAAGGCTTGTCAAGTAACTCATTATTATTATGTTGTAATAGTCAATTAGTGTCTTCCTTGTCTGCAACTATATAACTGTACAATGTCCCAGCCAGGAAGAGGTCATTTGGAAAGAACCCTAGGACTGGTTGTCAGATCCTAATCTTCAAAGCTCTGGCACTAATCAAATGTGTTGAAAATGACTCTTCTTCCCTCAACACCTGTTTCTTCATATGTGAAAAACGTTTTAGCTAGATTATTACTAAAATCTCAGGTGATTTTCCAAATATGTATCATTACCTTCAGGGGAAAAAGAAAGGGAGATAATTGCAGAACATCTAACTGTTCTAGCAAAGTTACCCACCCTGTGCACTTAATCCAACTTGTGCAGAATGTAATACTTATCAAGAGGCTAGGGAAGGTGTTTCAAGTAAATTGTCCAAAACCAGACTTAGGTAAGATAAGACGATGGTTCTGCTCATAAAATAAATTATGAATTCTCACATTTATAAAAGTTTTAAAGTATAGATTGGTGCTGTATTTATAAAAACCCCACAAAGTAGTTATTATTACCCTTCTTTATAGCAAAAAGGAAATAACACTCTCAGAAATTTCAAGATGTCTAATAATAAAAGCACACTGAAAATTTAAATCAAATCTTTTGAATTTAAGTACAGTATTTGGTTACTAGACCACAGCAAGACTGTTTTGTTTTTATATTCAAGCCAAATAGTCCATTGTCTTCTTGTTTATAAAATCTTTGCCCTGACCGCAAAGTGTCTAAAACCTTCTGATAGAATAATTTCACAGTTTCAATATTTTAAAATTCATATTACTACGTAATGACTTCATTGATAGCTGTTTGTGGTTAGCCTATTTCAGCTATATAATGTTTTCCATCTCTTTTCATTAATTTTTTCTTTTAAAAGAAAAGCAAGGGACCAAAGGAACACAGGGAGGGAGGGGGGAAGTGCTGAAGAGTGAAATTGACCAAATTATACTGTTAAATTGTGTGCATGTATGAATATGTAACATCAAATCCCATCATTATATGTGACTATAATGCACCAATAAAAAACGTGGGAAAAATTTTAAAAATAAAAGTACCAGTGCAAAAAAAAAAAAAAAAAGACAAACAATAAGAATTTTAGATCTATGGGTACCTGTTGTACAAAACAAAAAGAGAGTCCAGAAGGAATATTAACTTCGAAGGAACATTCTATAAAGCTTGAGAGTGCAAGAATAGATCCCTGTCTAGATCTTGGGTCCACCACTTACTAAAATGGGATCAGATACTTCTCTCCGTCTCAATAACTGCCTTTGGGAAACTGAAATCATAACATTATCTCCGAAGACTGTGAGAACTCATTGTTAATGTTTGCAAGTTCTTAGCACCATTACTAGTTTGCTAGAATCTCTTAATAACTGCTAGTTGACATTGTTGTTGTTGTTTAAAAATATTCAAGCCAAATTGTCCATTGTCTTCTTGTTTATAGAATCTCTGCCCTGGCCACATTCTATTTCAAAGTACCAGACTCGTATTCACATAGACTACAAAGATGCACGCTCAAATAAATAAAAAAATTCCCTCTCAAAAGAATGCTCCAATATACCCAAAGATAGAAAAACAGGAAGTTATTTTAATTTTCATATATTTGATAGTAATAATGCATTTTTTCTTATCTATACCATAAAAATTGCTTCTAAAATAGTGTTCAAAACCTTCTGATAAAAAATTTTACAGCCTCAACGTTTAAGAATTCACATTACTATATTAAGACTTCATGAATAATGCAGAGAAATGTAGAGCAAATATGAATGGATTTTGAAATTGGCCAGTGGTAATTATGTCACATTATTTTGGGGAAAAATATACTTCATGCTAAAAGATGTGGCAAAGGTACATAATGATTTAGAAATAATTCCAAGAATTATGAGGGTAATGCAAAAGAGAGCATTGAAATATTCATAAAACAGAATTGATTAAATTGGAACCAGTTAGAACCAAGTCTTATTTTTATGTTTCATGCTTCCCATTGTATGCTGATTAAAAGAATCACAAACTTTCAATACTGTCCTGTAAAACTGCAACACAGCATACTGCCTGGAACATAAAAACTGTCAAATGAAGCAGCAACATTTTTCACTGGTAAAATAAATATGAATATGAAGAAATACAACTATCTTCAATCTGACAGACCACAGAACATAATAATGTACAAAAACTGTTAGATAAATTGAGGACTGTGATTGCAGTCTTGTCTGTTCTATGACTGTGTAGCCATCGTGCCTTTGTGAAGGTGGAAACTAATTGTGACACACATCATAGGGTCATTTATGTTCCTCAATAAGATGTCACTGTGACAAGAATATAGTAAGGGATGTTATAAAAGTGATGGGAAGTTAATATGATTGTCACAAACACACACAGACACACAAAAACATTGCCGCATATATTATAAATTTACAAGTGTTGACTCCTACAATTTTAGAATACTATGGAAAATAATGAACTTTTTTTATTTTCTGTTTGAATCTTCCAAGATGGAAATTTGATTGGACTCTTTATTTCTCCCTGAAGATTCATTCTAGTGACTATCAGAATTATATATTATAAAATGTTCATATAGCATTCCAAAATGTGTCCCCTTTATGTGATTCATTCATATTTGAAAGTGGATATGACCTGGGTAATTAGGGTAAATGAAAGATGTAAATCAATACTGATTCTCATAAAAAATAATTGCCAGGCGAAATACAAATTTCCTCATGTCTAGAAATAACATCACTAAACCTCCTCCACAGTCATAAGGTTTGAAGAAAACTTTTGTGCCTCTTCAGTTTACCCAGTCTCTTCAGCCCTAGTGTTCCCTAAACCACCCTGCACTGACAAAAATACAAATGATCATTACTGAGACCTGATTTATTCAGAAGAATTCATTTGGCCATATGAGCAGTCTAGTTCAAGGCTACACAGAGTAGCATAGAATTTCATAAACTGAGAAGATCCTTAATTAACATTTAAGAGAAGAGCTTGTTGTCACTTAAGCACATTATGGCATAAATCTGCAATGTTTAATGATTATCTCTAAAAATGTTAGGTACCAACCTTTCCAAAATATTAAAAGCATAATATTCAGAAGGATGTAACCGTGATCTCATTAATAACCATCTTATACATGGCTAATGTGTAACAGATGACCAATTTCAAATTCAAGTATACTCCAAGTATATGTAATATAGTTGCTCATGACTCCATATTTAGTAAAATGATTTCAATTTTAGCAAAGTTAAAAGCAATGCTAGTGGGTTAGATGGTACAGTGTATATTCTAGAGGACAGAAGTCAATCATGAAACCATCAAGGTCTGTGGTTTAGTCTTGCTGGCATAGGTATTGTATTCAATTAATGTTTGATTCAGGTAACATGAGCAGAATATTTTCATAATCTTTTATTTAGAGAATTATGATCAGAAAGAAGAGCACAGATCATTTCCTTAAACTTCCAGGAGCAGGCTGTTCTCTATCCCCCTGGTTTGAGTGAACACATACATTCAGAAATTAGTTCACTGGTTTGGTAAAAATTTTACAATATAGTTTGCAACAATTTGAGGTCAATCTTGACTTTTAATGAGAAGCAATGTCCATGGGGAAAACTGTGAAGTAAAAAAAAAAAGACAACTTTAATTAAGATCCAGTTTTCCCTCTAATTTGTGATTGCCAGGGCTAAAGATCAAGTATATATCTAAATGCATAGTGTTTATATTTGTGCAAAAGATCTTGTTTTCAGAATATTCAGTTTTGCTCATTTTGAGTAGTAATAGCAAGGTATTTTATATAATAGCTGCTTATCAGTATTGCTTCTGCATATTACACTTTCCTTAGAATCAGCTGAATATATAGTTGCTTGACTCTTTGCAGATAAATGCCAGGACCTGACTCTGCTACATACCACTTGGGGATCTGGAACTCATTAGGAAGAGACAAGCTTACTTAGGGAGACATGACCAGCTTGGACCAATTTCTGGTGCTTTTGAAATAGTATGGAGCCAAATGAGTGGTTATAGGGGAAGGTCAAACTTTTCTATGTTTAGCCATTTCAGTTTGGGTTAATTAACAAGAAATGTTCTGCAAATACACATTCTTAATTGCAACTAAATTAAATATTCATTTGTAACATTTGCTCTAAAAACATTGATTTCTTAATGAGTCTGAGACAAATAGGTCAGACTTCTTCACACGAAATTCTTTGTAATGCATTGGGAAAATAAACTGACAACAGTAATGTTTGAGCTTCATAGGGATATACCCCATTTGTGTACAATGAATCAAAATTCAGTCTGTAAAAATAAAAATTAAAAAAATTAAAAATATAACCTTATATTGAAATATGAATATTTCCTGATATTATTAATATCATTCTAAAAATCAGGGATTCTTTTTATTCACACTCCAAATTATAAATCTTAGGTTGTTGCTCTTTGGAAAATGGATTTGTTCATTCCTACTTTCTACGTACTTGAAATAGACACCAATCGTGTGGTCTGCATGGTCCACAACTACTTCAAAAGAGGCATTCTCTGTTCTCATATTTACCACTCCACTAAAAATTCACAACCAGCTATCATAGTGTTTTCTTAAAAGCATAGAACAGTTGATGCCAATTCTTTGCTCAATCACTTATGTAGATTTTCATCTAAAAATGTATGTGTCAAAGTCCTGTCTCTGTCCTGAAATCCCACCCCCTTTCAGACACCATTTTTTTTATCCCTTTTCTGTTGTCCTTGGCTGTTCTGCAAATTTCTCAAGCATGCTCACATCAGAGGGGACCTCGAGCAACATTCCCCCCACACTGCCTGGCCTCCTTTTTCTCAACCTTACTGTCTCTTTTCAAATGTCACTCTGTCAAAGAGGTTGACTCTGATAAACAGCGATAGCAGAAGCCCTGTCATATTTATACCTGTATCCTGCCTGCTTTGTGATCGTCCCCTTCCTCCCAGGACCTATTACCTCCTGTCATGTTACATGCTTCTCGCTTCTTGAATATGACCAATATTAGAGCAGGACTTAGTGTGTTCTGACAACAGCTGTAACTCAGAGCCTGGAGCAATATCAGAAATACAGGCACTTGATCAATGGTCTTGGATAAATCACTGAATGAGTGGCACAAGCCTACCTTAAGAGCCCTAGAATATGACATAACACACAAAAATGCCCTCAAATAGTATTATCATTATTAAATTTGATGTAGTAAATATTAAGGTGATGAGGCAAGTCATATGAGGTGATAAAGCTGCATAGCTACTTTTAGAGGTTGGAAGTACGCTTCCGGGACTATGTGGGGTCATGGAGGACCAAGTTGTGGAGAAGCAGAGATCACAAACAGACCTGAGGATGAGCTGAGTTGCTCTGCAGACACTTGACAAACAAGACACAGGCTCACATGAAGCTTGTTTCTCACACGCTTCCACTTCTGGAATGTTTTCAGTTCCAAACACAATACAACCCAGAAAGGATTGTGGTATTCATTCACAATACATTGAAACAATTGTCCTTACATTTGGTTAACTCAGTGGACTCCTTCCTTTGGAAGAGGCAGAGGATATAGAGGAGGAGAGGAAGGACGGGAGGAGAGGGAAGTGGTGAAGAAGGAGAAGAAACTATGAAACACTTTTGCAAAAAGGTGGCTATTTACAAATAACTAAAAATTATAAATTTCTAATTAAGGCTTACTAGAGATTTCACTCAGAACAAAAATGTTTATCCAAATGTGTTCTTCATAACTTCTGAAGATACAGAACTTTGTGTTATGAACACCAGAATATGGTCCAATTTCTTCAGTTTTGTGGGTATCCTAACTGGACAAGAATTCTTATTATTTAATTTATAAATAGTGGGATGGTGTGTTTATTATAAATGTGTGCCTCAGTTTATCATCTTAAAAATGGATCTAAGGATATCATCTCAGAGTACTTGCTTGATGATAATACACAATGTGTAACACATATACATGTACAGGACACATGTAATATTATCTAAAAATGTTCAATCATATACAGATGTTTATCTATTGGTGTCATTTTAAAATGCTCTACTTATAAGCACTAAAGGTCAAATTAAAGCACAACAAACTATGTAGAAGTGACTGAAGTCCACAAGCAAATATTTCTGGATTTGGAATTGTGACTCTTTGTTGGAGCCTAAGCCTTATCTTCATCATGAACTTTGGTCTGTCCATCAGTGGTTCCATTACTATCCAGTGAGTTTGCAGATAGGATTTCCCTTGAAAGACATAGTTATATGTGTTCTCAGGACCTTAGAGTTAGATACTATTGTGGTTTGCTTTACATGTTTGTTCTATTCTTTTTAATTGCTGAGGGTTTCCTAAAATGTTTAGTTTCAAATTATACCTCTGTATTTGTCTGCTTGGGATGCCTGGACAAAAATACTGTATGTTGATGATGGAAACAACAAGCTGAGAAGTCAAGGTGCTGACTGATTTGGCTCCTGGTAAGGGCTCTCTTCAGTCTTGCAGAGGGCTGCTTTCTCACATGTCCTCACCTGGTAGAGGGTGAGAGTTGTGCTGCCTCTTCCTTCTCCCACCAGGGTACAGACTCTATATTGCACTAGGCCCTACACTTTTGACCTAATTTACCTTTTATCACCTCCTCACTGGTCTCATCTCCAAAATACATCATGTTGAGGATAAAAGTTTCAGCATAAAATTTTGAAAGGGTACCAATGAAATTCAATCCATAACACCCTTTATTTGGACCCATGTGAATACAAGTCACAGATTTGTAAGGCTGCCATGGACCATCGTTGACTCTTGGATTTTTTGAATGGTTCCCAGAACCATATCCTTTATGAAATTGAGTTGGATTGCAATTCACTTATTTGACTAAAACACAGAAACACACATAACTGCACACATACACATGTTTTTATTTTAATTTATTGTAGTTTTAGAAATTATTCTTTGCTAAAGGAGATGAGGGGGAAAACATGTTTCTCAGTGTAGCACTGGATTTAAAAAACAAGAAGTGGGTAAACTAGAAATAAGAATTATTAGTTGTCAGTCCATTTACCCCTAACATTCTGTCATAAGGCAGGAAACCAAACAGAGCCACTTTAACGCCCAGCGGTTATGGAATTCAACTGAAATCCTTCTGAGGATCACTAGTTGCTCCAGATTATTCAGTTTAATTGCCCTCCTTTCATCTGGGACTCGAATGAAAGTCAAGAGTGTTGCAAACTAATTTATCACAAAACAACAGATGACTTTACAAATTCCAAAGTATAAAATATAAAAACCAAAAACATTGGTAGGAATGGGGTCCAGAACTTGATAAAATGTTTCAAGTATAAGAAACAAGCAGGAAAGAATACTACAGGCAAGATAAATTAAAAAAAAAAAAAGAGGGATATTACAAATGCTCAAATAAATAAGAAAATTAAAGAAGGATCCAGGCAAACACAAAGTTTCACTTGCATTCCATTTACTGAGAATTCCCTCTTTCTTGATTCAACTGGCTCATTCCCTTTTCACTTCAAATTTGAGTCCAAATAAGGAGCTAAGCCTAAGCAAAGATGAAGATTTCTCACATCTCTGCTTTCATGGCTGGTTATCATTCCTGCCTGGAATTGCTGGTGTGTTGACGTTTAAACATTTTAGTTTTAATTTAATTTAATTTTTTTGGTACTGGTACTGGGCATTGAATCCAGGGGGCACTTTATTACTGAGGTATATTCCCAGCCCTTTAAAAATTTTCTTTCTTTCTTTCTTTTTTTTTTTTTTTTTAATTTTGAGACAGTGCCTCCTTAAGTTGTTTAAGACCTTGCTAAATTGCTTAGGATGTCCTTGAACTTGTGATCCGCCTGTCTTATTCTCCCCAGGCACTGGGATTACAGGCATGCACCTACACCTGCCTGACTTTTATAAAATCATCCACAGTATCACTAACTGTGGATTATTTTTAAGCTAATAGTCTTTTTTCTTTTAGCTCTTAGGAATAAAAGAATGCTACCTCTATACTATATAATTATTTATCCCTTCTATATTTTATTCTTAATTTTACTTTCTGACTTGTATAATTAACCAATTCAAACTTTGCAGAGTATACTCAATAACAATGGTGATGAAAAAATCCTGTTTCCTGAATATAAAGAGGAAGTTTTAAATTTTTGATTTCAAATATTTTGTTGAAGATGATCATTCCATACTATTAAAAATCAATTTCAAGACTTTACAGCTCACAGACTTTACACAGCTCACAGACTTTACAGCACATATTAAGTTAATAGTATGTTTTTATTGACAGTAACTTCCATTCCTAAATAACAACTTTTGCTAATGATGAATCATGTTTTATTCTAGTTGTTAGTATTTCTGTGGAATTTTTATTAGATGTGCGTACATGTTTGAAACAGGTATAAAATTTTATGTTTTCAATTAAGATTTTTTAAGTTTGTGATTAACATATTAACTTCATAGGATAAACTTATTAGTCTTACACTTCTTTCATGACCTAAAACAGATAATTTCACTACTTTTTCTCTTGCAATATTAAAATATTTTACCTGTGAACATGTAAATACATTGTGACTTTTCTTGATAGTATTTTCATATGTTTTTGATAATTTTTTATGCATCACTATCAACTATTTTTTATAATTCAGTTTTATCAATTTGGTAAAGAATTATTTTAGAAAATAGTTTCATTTAAATTTTGAATTTAGTTGATGCATATAATTGTAATATTTATCATCAAGTTCTATATTCCTTTATCTTTTAATACAAATGGTTTCCTTCTCACTCTTTCCAGAAACAGAACATAGATTTACAAATTCCTATATTATTTGATGTTTCATAAGCCAGATGAATTTTGAGCAATTCTTCTGGATGGACAATGTTTGCAAATTTCCTTAAGCTGAGCATTGACACCTTCCATATCAAATCATTCTGCTCTTTCAGGTGTCAGACTTATGTCATGAGAGAGTATAGCATGGTGATTAACCATGTGGACTCTAAAAGCAAAACTTTATAGACATGAATCTCAGCTTTACCACTTATTGACTGTGTGATATTGAACAAATTATTATCACTGTATGCTTTAGTTATCTCAACTGAATAATCAGGTAATGCTAGTGTCCACCTCAAAAGGTGGTATTGAAGATTAAATGCATTGATTCATGAGCAGTGTTTACAAGACCGCCTGGCACAGAATGACTCCTTGATAAATAACAGCAATTATATTGAGTTTTGTTCTACTTGATGGCATAACAATGATACAAATAGATATGATATATAAGAAAGTAATTAATCTGACTCCCTTCTGCTGCTTGTTTCATTTCCATGAAAAAAAATTCTTCAGGAATCCAGCTGGAAAGAAATGAACTCTTGGATGCTTGTTTAAACATCTGGGTTTATGACCCATCATCATCTCTCTGAGCCACAGATAAGTGCACAGACTCGTCAGCATTTTTCTACATATGCATATTAAACTCCTGACAACAAAATGAAAATACCTGAAGCCGATGGAACATGTGTATAAATATTCACTCAAGTAAACAAAATAAGACAGCACCTTATAAAACATCACTATAGCCTGCAAAGGGACCAATATAAAAAATCATTAGTAGAAAATAAAACAGAGTTTTAAGTGAATATAATAAAGCCAGGTGGCTTCAGAATCAGCCATAAGGTATGGAGTTTATTAGATGTAACTAGATGCTTATTCCTTCTGTAACTCTGCAGCAAGACCTTCAGAAACTAAGCAAATGTCATCCAGACACTAAGCAGGATTCCATCTTTTTTTACAATCTGAAAAGGTAGTTACTTAGTGCCATAAGTGCTTTCAGGCTTTGATGATGATGAGACGTCTGCAGACTACATCAAACAAGGGAAGTCTGTTTTTAGAAGCAGGACCATGGAGCAACATAAGACCTTGATGTTTCTAGAATACAAGTCTGAGGCTTAGGGAGGACACTGGCCAGTTCTCAACTTTTCATCTCTCAGATTTTCCACATTTGACCTCTAAATGTTCCCTGTTTCATTGACTTTCAATGTAGAAATATCATTTGTACTTCAAAGATGCTTACGCCTTTATTTAATTTCTGATTTATTTTTATAAAACGAATCTGAATGAATCATGCCTTTGAACCAATAGATCCCTGAAAATTGACCCAAAGTGTACCTAAGTCCAATAAATTTCCCAGAGACGAAGAAAAACAGATCTGAACGTATACAACCAGGAAAGATATTTTGGAAAGCAAAGTCGCATGAATATGTAAGAAATGAATTGTTCATGAGGTGTTAATGCTTTATATTGACATTTTTATCAACAATTTCATTTTGAAATTAATCAACAAAATGCATCATTCAAAAAGTGTTTGTTTCTTTAGTAATTTTTCATGGAAAGAGAAATCTGCTGACGGAAGTTTTTGTGCAGTTCATCTGCCAGTCCTTAGTGGAACTTGGAATTTGTGATGTACAGAAAGTGTCAGAGTCAACTAATTATACTGTTTGCCTTATGAATAAACTATTACTATTGATTTTCTGCCATACTCTGCCTTTTTTTTTTCAGTATTTTTAAAAGCTATAGCCACTGCTGTATCTCTTACTTTCTGAAAAACACAAACCCACTCTGAAGAAAAAGTTGAGAGCTTGTAATTTTCCTATAGTTGATTTTATTTTAGATGGAAGATGTTCCAGGGCCTATACAATCTTCTCTCCAACAGTCCCTCCCTTCCTGATTCCTGTGTAAGTGGGAGCCTTTGTGAATGACTGAGCTCTTTGACCAGAGGATATCAGGCTAGTGCATGAAAAGGCTGTGATGAGAATCTACTGAGTCGCTGTAAAAATAACTGGTAAGATGCAGAAAGTTAGGAAACATAATGACTTTTTAGAATTAGAAACTGAGCTGGAAAAGAGAATGCAAGATTGCAATGTATGCACTTGAACTCATTATCCTTTTGAATAGTAGAATTTGTTATTACCAAAAGGAAAAAAATACTCCTGTTAATGAACTGGGAGAGGGGTACTAGCCACTTGCAAATTTTGTATATAGCCTCTGCACATTACCTTCTTAACAAAAATAGGACATTATTCTCTTCAAGGAGGTTTTAGTCAACTGGTCAGTAAATAAAGCAATACAAAATGAACATGATAATATAAAATCTATATATATAACAAATATTATATTTATCTGTAAGACCTCTTAAAGTCTCCAGATGACCCAAATACAAGCAATTCCTTTACCTCCAAAAAAAATTCACTTTCTTTTATCCAATTAACTCATTTACTACAAAACCACTTTTTAAAAACCTTAAAACTCTCAAGTTTTGAAAAAATAATATTCTTAATTCTGATGAGCTGAGGTCTTACTTTACCCTAGTTATATGTCCTCCATGTACATTTTTAACTTATTCCTTAGGATATAAAAATATTTCAAAAATATTACACATATGGTTCAGAGTACTAAGGTTTTTAGTCTTGTAACCAATTAAGTAGCAGAGGTGGATTCTGCATCAGTTCCATATGACTCCAGAACATTTGCTCTAGGCAGTATTCCATACCTCTCCATGAGGGAAACAATTTAGCTAAAATGATTGCTTCATCATAAATTTCTTTATCTCTAAATATTGTTATCTTAAGTGGGAAATTGAATTCTGAAAACTATGGTTGATGTGGCTCTAAAAGGAAGATATAATTTTTCATTTCAATAATGGAGATTCTCACATTATACTTACTTATACTCTGTGATGCAGAGCTGTACTGCATTTTTAAAGTTTGAATGCTTGTTTATATTCTGATGGTTGATTGTGTAGAAAAAGTAAGGGTTCACATGGAATGAAGTCAAGCCCAGCTAATCAAGTGAATAAATAAAGCCAAAACTCACAAAATGATTTTCAGTTTTCATCACTATTGTTTTCATGTCTATTGTTTTCACTATGCATTTTGGAAATTTACTAAAAAAGAATTGAGTCAATGAAAACAAAATGATGTGACATATATCATTTAGAAACAGAAATTATTTGCTAATATTTCTTGGTACTATTTTCCAAAGTTCCATAGAAAGTTTCTTTTATTTCATACCTTAAAAGGAATTACTTCAATACCCAATATGAGGTAGGAAAGACTACTGAAAAATAATCTGGAAAATAAGGCAATTTGCAATTGTGATTGAATAATAACAATCTTGAACTGGTAACAAAATGAGGTGGAAGAATCATATGTTATTTAGCTGAGAAGTAGTATATATTGTCAAAGGAAAATGCATCACAAAATAATTGTATAAACCTGATAATAAGTGTTTAGAGAAGAGTAAAAAAGATTCTAAATCACCATGTCCTCAGAAGACTCTGCTTTATTAAAGTGAGCACCCTGCTTGCCAGAAGCAAACAACGCAGATTATAGCAGGAAAGATTCTACAGTAATTTGATCTTGGCTTTTATCCATAAATCTATTAACAATTCAAGTTTTCCAATCCTAGAAGGCAAAATTCAATCTTTAACCAACCTAATGCTCCTCTCTATTCTTCCTGAATTAGTTAAGTGCCAGGTTCTAGAGTTGGAAAACATGGAATCATCCTGGATATCTGGCTTTCCATCTCCCACCACCTAGGATCATGCTGTTCTAAAACTTCCCTCCCTCTGCTACTCTGTAGGCAACCTGTGTGACAGTATGCTAGCATTTAATGAGCAGATTCAGTTTTTTTTAAAGCTAAGAAATAGATTTAAAAAAAAAAAAAAGCAGCAGACTGCAGGCTGTGTGATGCATAATTTTTATGTGCTTCTTACCCAGTTCCTTCACAACCAATTCATCCTCTTTCATAAACACACACACACACACACACACACACACACACACACACACACACAAGATCCACCGGTCTAATCTATTATCAGTGCTGCCATTTTTATCTTATCATCTAGTTTACTTGCTGTTTCTCTTAATCCACACTATTTCTCTACCATGGGCATTCTTCCTCTCTTTTCAGATGATAACCTTTATTTCTAGATTAGGTCCTCTGCTACTGTCGTCTGTCCTGCCAAGTCCTCCTGTCCTCCTCCTTTTCATCGTTCTTTCTAAAATTCAAATCCAATCAACTCAGTCCCCTGTTTAAAACCTTTATTAACACCCTGGTGATTTTCTCCCTAACCTCCCTATGACTCCATAGGTGTTTAATTTTTTTTTAACCAGACAACTATTTATGCTGTTTCAGTTATCCTGTGAAAAATTATCTGTTTCTTACGAATCAATAAATGAGCTTCTAAACAAGTCAATTCAATTATGCATGGTGTGCATTACGCATAGATCATCACTTATGCATATTATAAAGTATCTTTCTGGAAATAGCAGGATGCTTTAAAGGGAGGAAAACATTGGAAATGATGCATAACTATGAAACATTTACTAGGAGCTCCGTGAAGAAGACATGGAAAAGCAAGGTGCAGAATCAAAGTTCAGCAGACTGACAGGTCAGGTGCTGAGGTTAAAATTACACTTCTTACTACGTTTTCAAATATCAACATCATTTGTACTGCTGTTCAATTGCACCAATTGACTGGATTCTCATTGAAGGCAAAGAATATGTCCTCTTTCTCTTTGGAAGATAATGTTATGTAGTGAAAAGAGCATAATATTAGCAACCAGGTAAATGTAATTTTGAGTACAAAGTCAACTAGTCATTTGATGTAAGAGATTTGCAAGTTAGTTAATTACTTAAACCAGTTTTCTCCTTCTCAGATTGCAGATATTAGTAGCTGAACTGTCTGTGGGAAAACTAAATGAAATAAATTATGTCAAGTTCCTAGCACAAGGACAACCTATAAAGGATAAACAATAAATGGTGTGTGTTTGTGTTTGTGTGTGTGTCTGTGTGTGTGTTAGTGGCATTTGATGAATAATTATCCAGTTGAGTTTCTCTTACATTTGGTTTATAATTAAATATTTAGATTTAGTTCATCCTCAAAGGATCTAAGAGAGGAAGGAACTATTCTATTTTATTGTGAATGATGTAAGAAAAATAAAAAAGTATAAAAGTTTGAAGAAACCAGGAAAATTAAACCTAATAGCCTGTATACAAAAAAGAATCAAAATGCAGTCTGTAAAAAATAAAAAAAATAAAAAAAAATTAATTAGAAAAACCAAAATATTACTAACTGAAGAGATTTTTCTCTCACTTTGAATCTTAAGAGTAAATCTCATCTAAGTTCTCCCTCTTCAATTAGACTCAAGGGTAACAATTTAGACTTGAGTGCTGTTTGGGCTTACAATATCTGTTTTATCTTAACCTTGAACCTCTGAGAATTCTTGATATTTGCACATCAAGTTCTTTAATCAAACCTGAGAGGAATTTCTCTTTGTAGTTTGCCTTCAAAAGTTATTATCATGTTTAAAAATAATTTTTCTTACTTTAAAAAGCATATGTGAAACATAAAATTTTGAATCAAAACTACATGGTTACCTGATGACACCATAGTGTAAAAGAAAGCATGAATATACAAATTTAAAGCAAAATGAAAATATAAAGAAAAATAAAGTACAAATTTCAGGAAAAAATTGACTAATACTATTGATAAAATATTCTTGATAGAATGAAATTATTCAAAATTATATGACAATTTCTGAGATGGAGTGTCCAAAAATATTATATCTAAACACACCATCATTCAAAACCAATAATGGAGGGCAAGAGAGAGAGAGAGAAAGTAAGAAAAAAGTATTTAATTTTGGTACTAACCACATGCATATACGTAAATAAGCTTCAGGACTGTGGACAAGTTCTCTAGTTAAAAACTGGTTGAAAATGTATAACTGAAAGGCAAATACAACAAAATGATCCAGGATCTTTGATAAAAATATTTAGGGATAAAATGTCAACATTAAATAATGAGAATTAACTACCTAAGACACTGCAAAGTAGTGGATAAAGAATTGGTGTTGCAGTGCACTTTTAAGAATGGCTCGATCAAGCAAATGAGGCTGAGATTAGCAATAAATTAGCTCATTAAGCATTAACAAAAAATTGCTCATTAGAAGTCCTACACTGGGCTGGAATTGTCCAGCTCTATTAACCCAACTATCCTGTCACTGACTGGGAGCAGTCTTGGTGTGGACACTGAAGTGTATCCCAAAGGTATTGAAGGTAGGTAAGAATAACTCACTACATTCCTTACAGAGGCTGAAGAGTGCACTCCAAGACCACCATACTCATGAAAGTGAAGAACTGTACTTTGAGTACTAACTTGGGAAGATAGCTTCAAGAAGAATTTGAAAAGCTTGGAAAAATATTCATGGCCTCTGAAAAGCATGAAAGACTCTCAAGAAACTTAGAAATATTAAAAGCTGTTTTATGTTAGTTTCCGTTACCTCCGATATTTATCTCTATCCCTTAAGGCAGGCAAGCAGGGAGGGCAGGGAGTACATTTCATCCAGGAAGTGCAGTTCACTGGGGGAATTTCTTCTTCAGAGGAATCTCAGTTCTTTTCCTATAGCCTTTCCTTTGATTGAATCAGTCTCATCCAAATTACTTAGAATAATTCCATTTGTTTAAAAGAAAGTTGATTATAGATGTAAATCACATCTATAAATCATCACAGCAGCAGATTAAAGTTTGATTGAAAAATTGGGTCCTGTAGCCTAGCCTAGTTGATAAATAAAAGTGACCATTGCAACCTCTGCAAAGGAAAGAATCAAACCCAGAGAGATAATCACTGGGAAACAGAAACTTAATCCATAAGCAGGTGAAATTGGTCGAGAGAAACAGCAGATTCCAGCAGAGTTAACAAACACTAATTATAACATCTACAAAGCGGAACACAATCTTGTCCAAAATTTGGGATTGGAGGTAAATAATATTCCTGAACCAGATACAGGGTAAAGAGCAGCTTGAGCTGGAAAGCTGGCAAGGTTATTCCAGAAATTCCCCTCCTAATAATCCCCATGGACCATATAAATTAATCTTAAGACCTTACTGCATTTAAATATCCATAGTTTAAAAATATTTAAAATTTAGGACAAGGCTATAGGAGGATGCAAAATGAAAACTGACAGATGTCAGCAATGAATTACAGGAATGAAAATATTTCAGAAGTAAAAACATTTCAAAACACACACACACGAACGCACACACAAACAACCCTATGGAACATTTAGGGATGAAAAAAAAATTAGAGAGGAAAAAAATACCCTGGAAGAATTTAACATCAGATTAGAAACAAGAGAAGAAGAATCAGTGAACCTAAAGTTATAGCTTTGGAAATATTTCAAAATGAAATTCAGAAAAAAAAGGGATGGAAAATAAAATGAATGGCAATTTCACGACTTCTGGAAAAGTATCAAGCATCTCTAGAAAAACAGACGAGAACAAAGGGAGATAACTAAATACACAAATATCCAAAGTCAAAAAAGCCAAAGCAAAAGTAACATTAGAGAAGTGACATCTGGGTGGATCATAATAAACTCACTTAAAAGAATTTATGATTACAAAATGTTAAATTATCCATTGGGAGAAAAACATGCTTCATATGAAGAAACTAAGCTAAGAATTAGAACAGATTACTCATCTTAAATGATGCAAGACAAGAGACAATGGAATAGCATCTTTAAAATACTGCAAGGAAAGTTTTTGACTAATAAGAACTTTCCCAAAATGAAAAATATAGAAACTCTTAAAAGAAAATAAACAAAAAAATTAATAGAATTCATTTTAATCACATCTTTGTTACAGGAAATGTTAAGGAGAATTCTTTGGGAATAATAATTGCATCTGATGAAAATGTATGTATTCACACAATTGAGCAAAGACTGACAGAACTGGTAGAAATATGAAAAAATAAAAAATACCTTAAAAGCCTTTTAAAATTTTTCAAGTTAACTGATGGTTTAAAGTAAAATTAATAATAGTGTATGCATTCCTAATATTATAAAATATATCCATATATCACTACCATAGGCCAAAGAACATGAGGAGTGAAATAGCAATGTATTGCATAAAGTGTTTACTGTATTTAAGATTATAAAATATTATTTGAAAATAAATCTTTATAATTAAATGCATGTATAATTTACCTTGAAGCAATCCATAGACTTAAAAACCAAGAATTACAACTATGGCTTATCCTTTTAATAATATAGTGAAAATAAAAAAGGAAGTATAAAAAAAAGACTTAATCCAAAATATGGTAGGAAAGAAGATGAGAAAAAACTAAGTGCAGATGAGACATATAGAAAACAAACTAAGGTGTTAGATTTAACACCAACAATATCAATAATTATCTCAAAGGTAAATGATACAAGTCAGAGATTAACTAACTTTCCTGTAAAAAAACAGATGGTATGGACCTTGAGAGCTTGTTTGGAGGTTCTAGCAGGGGATCGCAGCTACTCATATACCTAAGATTGGTCCTCCTCTATAGGGGATTGTTGTCCTCTTCGACCGACAGCGCAACTTCAGGAGGGACGCACATGGGGCAATGAGGGAGGAAAGGGACACCTGCCTAGCCAGCCAGATCAGCTGAATCAAACCAGGTGATCAATGGGGTGACAGATGTCACAGACAGATCACCCTCACATCCAGCAAAGGATACAATTAATAATGTGAAAAGAGAGTCTATAGAGTGGGAGAAAATCTTTTCCACATGCACTTCAGACAGAGCACTAATCTCCAAAATTTATAAAGAACTTAAAAAATTTTATGCCAAAAATACAAAGAACTCAATCAATAAATGGGCTAAGGAAATGTGCAGACATTTCACAGAAGAAGATACATATGCAAACAACAAATACATGAAAAGTGCTCATCATCTCTAGTAATTAGAAAAATGCAAATTAAAACAACCCTAAGATTTCATCTAACTCCAATTAGAATGGCTATTATCAAGAACACAAGCAATAATTAAGTGCTGGCATGGATGTGGAGAAAAAGGCATACTCATACTTTGCTGGTGGAGCTGCAAATTAGTGCAGCCACTGTGGAAAGCAGTATGGAGATTCCTCAGAAAACTTGGAATGCATCCACCATCTGACCCAACTGTCCCACTCCTCAGTTTATACCCAAAGGACTTAAAATCAGCATACTACAGTGATGCAGCCACATCAATGTTCATAACTGTTCAATTCACAATAGCTAGATTGTGGAACCATCCTAGATGCCCTTCAATTGATGAATGGATAAAGAATCTGTGGTGTATATACACAATGGAATATTATTCAGCCATAAAGAAGAATGAAATTACGGCATTTGCTTGTGAATGGATGGAGTTGGAGAATATCATGCTAAGTGAAATAAGTCAACCCCAAAACCAAAGTCCGAATGTTTTCTCTGATAAGCAGATGATGATATATAATGGGGGGTAGGAGGGAGGCAAGAATGGAGGAAGGATGGATTATATAGAGGAAAAAGAAGGGTGGGAAGGGGACAGGGGGAAGGAAAAATAACAGAATGAGACAAACATCATTACCCTACATATATGTATGATTACACAAATGGTGCAGTTCTACTTCATGTACAACCAAACAAAAGTTGTACCCCATTTGTGTACAAAAAAAGAAATAAATTTTAAAAAATAATACTTCTATACCAAGCCTCTTCTTTGTAATTATAGTGCTCTCCTTCCTTTATTGACTGGGACACTCAGTGGAAAGGTAGAGACAATTTAAAATAAATTTGAAGTAGTTAGGTGACCTGGCAAATATTGGAACAGCTAAATTCATAAGCAGTCAGTCAAGTTTCCTATTCACGATTTATCTCACTTTGCCACTAAACAGCCTTCCCTGAAATGAACACATCCCTTTTGCCCCCATACACACACACACACACACACACACACACACACACACACAAAGAGGGAGTGAAAAATTTCATGGATAACAATACTTATCAATTTCATGTAAGCAAAAAATGTTTTCGAATGAGATAAATCAGCAAAGCATTTAATGTGTATTAGCTAGAATTCTTAATAGAAGTAAAGGAACTTTATTCACCTCATGGTCTTCTTATAAATGAGTTGCTTGAAAAGAAGAAATATGTAAGTAAAAAGTTTTGTTTTAATCACTCAAGTGATACCAGAGATTTACTTGAAACAGCAGTGAACTGCTTATTTCAATTCAAATTCTAGTCCTCCAAAGTCATCAACCAATTATTGTTCACCCCTAACCTCATGAGAAAAACTTTAAAGGAAAAAAAGGTGACCCCACACTGCCACAATACAAAACTAAAAATAAAGCAAAACATTAAAAAAAAAAAAAACCTGATAAACTGTACATAAGAGAAACATTGTTCATGATTTATAAAAATGGATTACAGTGACTGGTCTTATTCTGAATGCAATTCTATTTTCTACAGTTACTCCAATGTATGAACAAAATTTTGATACTTGAGAGACAACTATGGGCATAAAAGGTCATTTTTAGGAACCATACTTAAGTGAAAGAGAAATTCAGAATGGACAGCACAGGAATGTTTTACCCAACAATCATATAAAACAACTTATTGTTACATTTTATCTCTATGGCCAGTGATGTGAAATGACCAGAATAAAGTAATGATGTTTGAATTGTCTTGTTATAAGACCATGTTGACTCTTTTCAAGATATTTATCATTAATAGCAAAGAAAATTTTTAGCTAAGCTACAGGTTATCTAGGCAGATAAGTAAACATTTTTACACCTGCAGTTTTCAGCATTTCCCAATGTTTTAGTAAAGAATTGGCTGCTGTACTATCTCAGGTTCTTAGGCAAAAATATGCATTGATATCTTTGAGATTTTTGAATCCATATATTTTAATTGATATTCAAAATTCATAAATTTATCCCCCACATTTTATTTCTTTTAAAAATTGATAATATCATTTTCTTCTCTCTTTCCATTTCCTTTTCCCCTTTGTTAAGAAAATTTAAATTCAAACTAGTAAAATAATGAGGATAAGTTACATGTGAGTTATTCACTGAGGACTTAAGAATTTTAGTCCAGAATCTGCCTGGATTTGCCCTTATATTTATATTACAAATGTTGTGTCAGGGTCTGTTTTGGGGAGAGTACAACAGTAAATTAAACAGAGAAAGATGCAAAATTTATCATTCCATTTATATAAAATGTACAGAAACAGCAAATCTATGGAGACAGAGAAACAATTAATGGTTGGTACTAGAGGTAGGTTCACTGCTACAAATATACTTGAGACAACATGTTTTAAAACTGTATTGTTTTAAAACTTTGCAAATTCGCTAAAAAAACTGAATTTACCATAAAATGTGTATATCTTATGTTAGGCAAATTTAGACCCCATTTGACTGTTTAGGAAAATAAGTTAATAAAAACAACAGACAAAAATCTCTGCTTTCATAAAGCTTGCATCCCAGTAGAGATGGGGAAAAATGAGCCCTAAATATATAATATCAAGTAAATTATTTAAAGAAAAATAAATCAGGATCAGAGTACAGTCACTGATGGGAGTGGGGAAAGGTGGCTATTTTAGAGTTACTCTTGCTAGAAGACTTTTTAAACACAGAAGCCTGGTTTGTTGATATGCAGAGATTTGGGCAAAGGGAAGAGGCATTTTGAGGCCATAGGTGAAGTCAACTGTGAGTGGAGCTTGAGGCAGCCAGAGTGGATGGAAAGGGATAAATAACCGGAAGGGGTGGGAAAAGAGATCAGAGACAGCCAGAAGCCACTTTGTATGGAATAGTCATTTTTGGAGTTTAGAATGTCTGTGGAATTCTTTTTGGAATGTCATTTCAAACAATCTTTTGTCAGACCACATGATACCTTCCTACATTTCTCTCCTTATATAAATTCTATAGCATTTGGTTGTAAACATTTTGAAATCGATTTCTCAGAAGAGAAATAGTATTTAGTTTTTCCCTGCCTATTTGACATCAAATTTGAAAAGTCTTTATTTTAATAATGATAACCTGGAATTCTTGACTGAATCCAAGTTGCTATTACACTGACCACATTGAATTATCCTATTCCTGCAAGCAGTTCTTACATGATAGACAGTTTTATAGATTTAACTGAGTATCTTTGTCCAACACATTTTACAATATTCTCATAATATAGTGTCCTTCATTCATTTGAATATTTCTCTTAGAGGTACCTATAATACAATACCTATAATGCAATAAATTATCCTCACTGTAGCCTGGCTAACAATTTAATCCAGATATTTTTTGCATGTGTTATCCACAGAGTGTTTTGTTTTTTTTAATGTAGAACTAAGAATTTCATTGCATTGATATTGAAACCCCATTCCTTCCTTTATATCAATATGTATAGTTTGAGCAGGTCTCAGCATTTCTTGTCCAAGTGAACATTCAACAAAAGTGTTTATTTTGTTGTAACATTGTGTTATTTTAAGACTATTGATTATGAATTCAAATTTGAGACTTCAACCATGTTCATTTACTAAATTCTCTAACTCTGAAATGAGTAGTCTTTATTCAGCATTTGAATGTCTCATAATTCATTTTGTATCTGATGATTTTGTGTTCATTTTGTCTTCCAGATAACTAATAGGAATGTCCAATAAGATTTGATTGAAATCTGTATACAATTTTCTTTCACTGAACAGTATAAAATCAATTTTATTTTTTTACTTGACTCTTAATACATAATGTCTATTGAAATAATCACCAAAGACTATCAGAGATATTCCATTTTGCCCTTGTGAACTTGTCTAAGTGGTGAACTTTCAAAGGAAACCCAGGAGAAGTAGGCAGAGCTCATAACCATTATAGTCAGGTATAAGCTGTTAGTTCTGCTTCAGAACTCATTTGGAATTGCCCTTCAGATTAGCCAAATAAATTTCATGTTGGATTTTTAAAAAAGATCTTTTTTAAATGGAAGAAGAAAGAACTATGATGAATATGGAGTTAGACGAAAAGGACTTTTCCATACTGCAATTGTGGGGAAGCAAAAGGTAATAGGATTTTGGCTTCAGTGAGCCAGTCCATACATGACAGATGTTTAATTATGGTGGCAAAACACTGGGTACACAGGATGTGTAGAGTGTGGGCCTTTTCCCAAATGGGCAATTCTCTTAGATCAGGATTTCTCAATCATGAATGCACTTTAGAATCATTTGGGAACTTATAACAACATTGATGCCAAAATCCAAAGCCCAGTGATTCTGATTTAAATTGGATTGTTGTGGTCAGCAAGACTTTTAAAAACTCTGTAGGTGCTCCAAATGTGAAGTTGGTTTGATAGCCACCATTTAAAGTACAGGATTCAGTATTATATAGCCTGTACCTTTTATTTAATTTGTATTGTACACATATTTACAAGCTTAAAGTTTAAGGCAAACATTTTAAATACCCAAGTTTTATTTCTTCATTTAATGTTGATTGATATATTCACTATTTACTTTCAAGGGAAAAATAGGATGAGATTCTATATAATTTTCATTAAAAAGCTAAAGCAAGTAATTCAATATGAAATTTAGAAAACAGGTGAAAATTAATAATACAATGTGGATCTGGATTACTGGTTAAAATAGTATGCTTCACTTATGGAATAACAGCAAGAAATTACAGCAGTTCTGAATAAACAAATGAAAAACATACTATATCAAAATAACTATCATAATAAATTAAATAATCCAAAACAACCTAAAGTGAAAATGTATGAGAAATTCATGTTTAAAATTTTAAATTTAAATAAGCTTCCAGTTTAAGAGATGGATTAAGCATACTCACTCCCTGACAGAATCTAATTAAAATTTTAGTGAAGTTGTAAAAATGAGCAAAAGTTCAATGATCTAATGAATTTAAAACTTTTAGAATAGTCCATGATACATACTAAATGATCATAAGGTTACATATAACCAACAATATTATTATTATTATAAGAGGAATTGTACATGACAGCACCAGGAAATGAAGCAATGTGATTGGTTCAGAGTGTTGATGACTTTCTGCAAGACATATAATGATTGCTCTCATGTGAATTCTTACAGGCCAAAACACAAAAAAGGGAAGTTAGCAATAGCTACGGGTGCCACTTTTCTGTCCAAATAATGATGTGACTCCCAATTTTGACTAGGAAAATATCCACGCAGGAAAAGTAAGGGGGTAAAAAACAACTTTATGAACTAAGACCATCCATGGAGATGTTCAAATTACATTGAAATCCGCTCTGTAACCCTCAACGTAGCAGCACCAGAGAATCCAGATAAAACCTTGGCAAACTGAAAAATGGAAGCATTCTGTGGTTAACAGAATCAGCTTGGCTGAGCCATGGGCTACAGAGGTCTGAGTCCTGGAACTGGCAGTCATGAGAGACTGTTTTAGATAGCCTGGGTAGGTGGCTCTGCACAGAAGTGGCTCATCCTCTGAGGAAACGCTAACTCTCTAAGCCAATGGCTTCCCTAACTCCACCTCATCCTGTTCCTCACAGAAGAAGCCCCTCTGGGTCCCCCTTTACCTGTGTGACTATAAATAAAGGGAAGGTGGGCTTCTCCATATTCTTAGAGGCGAGATCTTGACATGGCTCAGTCCTTCCATTTGAAAAAATTATTGGCTCCTGTGTTTAATTAGTTTCTTAGTGATTAATCAATAGATGGTACCATCCTCTGACAGAAACCCTTTCCCTCATCCTTGCTGGGCGTGACAGGAATCCCCCCTTTCCACAGCATTCCAAATCTATTACAAAGAAAATACAAAAAATGAACAAACATCATATTTATAGTGAAACAGTGAAAGTTTCATTAAGAAATGAGGAAGGAGATGAGAATGCATGTTATCACCACATCTATTTTCTATTTCATGGAATATCCTAGTCAGAACATTAAGGCATGTAAGTAGAAATATAATGTTTGAGGATAGGAAAGGAAGAAACAGAACACTCATATCCACAATTATATGAAGGCTTATATGTAAAATCCAATGGAATTTGCAGATCAAATCTTTATGATTAACAAATTTATTAATATTACTATTATAACACATGAACCAATAGTTTAATAATTTGTCATATTTTTATACCAACACCAACCCCAAAGAATTAGGATATATAATTTTAAAACATACTGCTTTAAATAGTTCAAAAATATAAAATATCTTGAAATAAATATGTCAAAAATATGCAAAACATGTATGAAGAAAAATTAAAAATATATTTGAGAATAATAAAGAGTCAAACAGTTGTAGCTATCCACCATTCTTATAGCTTGGAAAATTCAATACTCTAAAAGTTTTCAATTCCCCCTAAAATTATCTATAAATCTGATAAACTCCCAAACGAGGCTGTGTGTGTGTGTGTGTGTGTGTGTGTGTGTGTGTGTGTGTGAATGTATGTGTGTGCGCGTGTGCACATAGCTACTCTACTAGGTATTTTTAAATGTGAATTGTCAATAATAACAAAGACCTTCTTCTAGAAAAAATGATTGGGAGAACTAGACCTATCAGACTGCAAGACAGTTAATGTATATACAGAAGGCAAAGAAGTACTGGTACTGGTGTAGGCAAATGGACCAATGGAATATAATAAATGTTCCCAGAAACAGAACCACATGCAAAGAAATTTGTGATTTATTAAGATTTAGCAGTATAGATTTATAGATTATGGATTACTGGTAAAAGTACGGATTTTCTTTTTCTTACATATGCTAAACATGCACACTACTAATAAGCTATACCCCATCCCCCAGAGAGAAGCTCTTAAAAGGATGGCACAGTATACTTTGAAACTAAGTTCATTATTCAAAGTTAGAAAAGCAACAAATAGAATTAAAAGAGTAATATAATATATTGGCACAAGGGGAGAGGCCATGGTGTATAAATGTGCTTAATCTTTTTTTTTATGATACTGGGAATTGAACCCAGGGCCACTCTACCCACTCTACCACTGAGCTATACCTACAGTACTTTTATTTTTTTATTTTGAGGTAAGGTCTGGATAAGTTCTTGAGATGGCCTCTAATTTGTGATCCTCCTACCTCAGCCTCTGGAGTGGGTAGGATTACAGGCATGAGTCACCACGCCAGGTGAAATGTGCTTATTCTTTACCTACCATAGTAAAGGCAATAGATGTTGTCTAAAATTAATAAATGTAGTAGGAGCAATGTCTGCTGTAAGAGTTAAAAGAACTACAATTATTTGTTTAGAATGGTGAGATTTGAGGCAAGAGGAGGGTTCTGAAATTTTTCATTATCAACATTCTCTGACCCAATGATAAAACTGAAGAAATAAAATCATTTGTATAGAATCTATCTCTACCAACACTCAGTTTGTAAAGTGAGATGGACACATGATTTTTCTTCAAGCATATTTTTCTTAAATTAATTGAAGGTACAAAATATATTTTTCTGCATCTGAATTACTGAATGACAATTTTTCAGAAGGACACATGCAGTGAAAGTTTCTAGGAAGTTCCAAGAGAAGCACTAAATTTCCAGATTTGGGTTCTTAAAATCACAGAAAAAAATAGCTATGACTGATGGTTATACCCAAAGAATGGGAAGGTGAAACAGCCTAAATGCTCCAGGGAAGAAAGAAAACATCCAGGGGTAATTTAAGACGTCTCAGTGGTATGCCCTTCAGTTATGATCCCATGAACCAGGAAATCAACAACATTTACTTACAAGTCATGGAGAAAAGTCAATGAGGAAAAGTGTTGGACATCCCCCCAGCATGGCACCCAGGGAGAATCTCTGATACTGAGGATGGAATGAGCTAACTTTAAGGAGAGGATGTATGTGGGAATCTCTTGACTGCTGCACCTGGATAGTGAAAGGGCTTTGTCATTAAACATGTGCCATCTAAGGTTTTTAAAAACATTTTTCATATTAGTTATAACACACGTTTCTTTTAATTTCACATCCTTCATGATAATCACGGTTGTAAATTGAATTTGGTAGGCTCTCATTTAATTCCATTATGCTGTATTCTTTGGAGTAATGCTTTATACAGGTAACATAATGTTACCAGCTTAGTCCTAAATTAGATCTGGATTCAGACAGTATGGTGACTTTGTCAAATAGTGTTTTGCCTTTGAGAAAGGAATGTGATCGTTTTCAGAGTATGTAATAGGAGACAGTAAATTACGGGAGTTTGCTGCAATACTGTGACCTTTTCAGTATTCAGTAGTTTGAATAGCTGGTCTTTCTATCCTACTTGATTAAAGCTCCACTAATCATCAAGAAAGTTAATGCAAGATAAAACATTTTTTTAAATGGCATGGCATTAATCCTTTCATATGGCTGAAGTTGGAATGGGAACCCTTAGACATTTGTAACAAATTTCAATGTCTCTGCTGTAGTTGCAAATCTTTAGACAGCAGCCATTGACTTTGGATGATGAAAGTGTGACCTGGTAAAACCTTGATCCAGCACTTTTTAGAGTAATGGTATATTACAAATGCACCTGCCATATACAGAGAATAGACATGACCTTGGTAAATAACATGAATGCCTCCCTCCCCTACAGTATCATATATAAACGGCACCTCCTAACAATCCTATTTATAAAGGTGTCCAATGACATCAGTTTTAGATTACCTTTCAATAACTCATTGCAAATCAAAATCAATGAGTTTTTATTTACACTCAGTGAAGTAACTTAGCTGATATAAATTTCTGCTGTGCAGATCGTTATGCTTTACGAACTATCCAATAAGTATTGTCAGGCAAAAGCTAAGGAATGTCAAAAATCTATCTAACACTTTAAATTAAATGTAGTACGTTTTCATACATAGTGTGTATTTTTAGGATCAAAGAAAGTATGTCACTATATTTTTATACTAAGTATTATTATTTTTTCTTTTTTTATATTTTTGATTGGGCATTTAAGGATGTACATGTAGTAGTTTTCTTTAGTCTGGCTTATTTTCCTTAGCATATGGTCCTAAAATGCAAAACAAGGACTATAATTAATAATGCTATGGGTTTTTTTTCCAGAAATTTTAGGTACTCCTATACAAAAGGTGAGTGGGAAATGAGAGATATATTCATTGACTTGATTGTATCAACCATTGCACTACAATTACACATATCAAGTCATCATATTGTATACATTACATATATATAATAAAAATACATTTAAAATATTCAGTGTTAAATAATCTTATCTGTATTTCAACACATTGGAGGACTCAGGATGTCTTCAAGAAGTTATTGACTATTAACTATAGAGCATAATGCTTTGTTTTAATAATTAATATGCAGAATTTGGGGCTATGTTGCAAGAAATAGCTGGTATATTGTTACAGCAAACTTCAATGTGGATACTCAATAAATACATTGAACAATGAGTGACTAAATGATGAATGAGAACACAAGGATTATTGCATGCATTAACATTTATTCCATTGTTTTCATGACACTACTAAGCCCTCATAAAATTGCTTTCAGCTGTGCTATAGATTTTGAAAATGGAATGATCAATATTTACTATGAAGAGATTATTATTTGAATGATAGATACATATAAATAATTACTGATAGGAGAGTCAATTAATTAGAATAATGGTAATTAACTGATTTTATTCAATGACAAGGTTTTGAAATGAACTGAAATTAAACCAAACATCTGAATTGACAGCAGTTTTGCAGGGCTCAGAAGGGCATGTCCTTAATCCCCACAACACAGGAGGCTGAGGCAGGAGGATGGCAAGTCCCAGGCCAGTCTCATCGACTTAGTAATATCCTGTCTCAAAAGAAAAAAATTCAAGAAGTAGGAATGTAGCTCAGTGGTAAAGCACCTCTTAGTTTCCATCGCCAGTCCCACACAAATCATTAAATAAAAGCAGATTTGCTTTTACTAATTTGGAGTATACATGATCTTTCTGTACTTTTTTAAAGGTTGGGAGTTATAACATTGTTAGGTGATATTTTACCATTTCAAAATGAAAACTATTTTTCTCATTAAATCTCTTAAAGCATTCTATTAGGTTTTTTGGTAAGTTTTATTTTCAGGTCTAAACTAAGTCTTGAATAGGTAGAAAACTAAGCATATGCGTATCTAATCTTATTATCTGGATCTCTTTAAGAAAACATTTTTTTTGCATGTTTTATAAAAGTACTTTGCATCTAGTAGCTTCAGATTAAGTGCTCATTTAATGAATGATCATTTTTAATATTCCTGGACTATAGTATATTTTCTTATCTATTGTTTAATTCACAGAATATTTATGAGGTGTCTTGTATGCATTCAAGTTGCAAAAAGTGTTAGGAAAATGGTTAAACGGAGCATAAAAGCTACCTGTTAGTGCACATTCACATTGATAAATGCAGAAAGTGAGAAAATGCACAATAAACGGGACAATCTCAGCTTATGAATAATTTATGAAGGCAGCAAATATTGGTGATATACCAGAAAATAATTGAGGCTAGTACTCTATTTCTGTATTTTCCATTTAGCAAATTACAAATAACTTTAGTAGTCTTACGCTATAGATAAGGAAATGGAATAATAACTAACAGAATAAATCAATAAAAGTACAACAAAGTTGCTTAAGGTTGAATTGATAGTGGCACGTCCATAATTGTTGGTTTTGTTAAATATAAATATAGCACTCTTCTACTGCTTTATAATAAAGAAATAATAATGCACTTTCCACCGTCAGTACACAGTACCTCCCCCCTGTATCCAGGGAGCATATCATCCAAGACCCCAGTGGAAGCCTGAAGCTACAAATAATATCATACTGTATATAACATGAGTTTCTAATTTTTACATATCAATTATAAAGTTTGATTTATATATTGACACAGTAAGATATTAACAACAACAATAATAAAACAAAACAATAATCATATGATGCAATCAATAAAAGTGATTTAAAACATGAATTTTTATTTTTGGAATTTTTCATTTAATATTTTTGGACTGCAGTTGTTTGTGGGTAACTGAAACATTGAAAAGCAAAACCATGGATAAGGGGGACAACAGTAAACAAGTTAGTGATATCCCCATTCAAAACTAGGTTAGTAGTTTGAAATGTATCCAAAGAGCAATATTGACTCAATAGTCAATTGCTAATTTTCTAATTGTTTTCCTTTAATTGATACACAAATAAAGGGAAACTCCAATCTGAAACAAAGAAATGATGAAGTACAGCAATTTGGCCTCATCTTGATATTTATGTAATAGAACTAGCTAATTTGTTTATGCTGCCCAACAAACACAGCTAGAAATATTAAATTCTATATAGAATTGCAGAAATTTGGTAGTTAGCAGGATTCATGTGTTGAGAGCAGGGTGGTATCTGTGCTGCTAACTGTCTCAAGGACAAACAGGACTGCTGGGCCCCTGTGCTTACCAAGGTTGTTAAGAGACATTTGTCCGAGGAATGTGCAGTTGCCTGGAGACCTTATCCGTCAAGGACGAGAGCAGGGCCTAGCCCCGACTCAGCTCCTGAATAGTTCACCCCTTCCCTCCTCCCTTCTTCCTCTAGGACCGTCCAGTTCTGGCCGGACCCAATGAAAATCAAATAGATTGACCGGACCCAACCAGGGGAGGTTTAGCTGTTCGAATGTTAGCCAATTAGAAGAACACTGTAAAACTGCTTGCTTTTCCTTATAAAAACCCTGCTGACGAGGGCTTGGGGCCTCTCTCCTAGCGTCGTTGATTAAGGACGCAGAGGACCGAGTTCGAACTCGCTAATAAATGACTCTTTGCTGCTTGCATTGATCGTGGTCTCTGGTGGTCCTTGTGGGGTCTCAAGCCTTTGGGCACAACATATGGGGGCTCGTCCGGGATCCCCAAGCCCACCCAGACACCTGATCATAGAGTCATAAGTGACATCTTCCACCGGTGAGTAAGGCATTGCCGTGTGTTTTCTGGTCTGAATTGCCTGCAGGCTCTGGTTCTGGGCTGGCACAGTCCTGGCGGACGCGCTATAGGACCCCAGCAGGGTCTCGGGAGACGTCCCCTCGACCCATCTGGTGACATTTGTCACATCTGAGCAGCGGGTGCTGCATTCTGGCGAGTCATCGCATCTGGTGACATTATTGTCACATCTGAGCAGCGGGTGCTGCATTCTGGCGAGTCATCGCATCTGGTGACATTATTGTCACATCTGAGCAGCGGGTGCTGCATTCTGGCGAGTCATCGCATCTGGTGACATTATTGTCACATCTGAGCAGCGGGTGCTGCATTCTGGCGAGTCATCGCATCTGGTGACATTATTGTCACATCTGAGCAGCGGGTGCTGCATTCTGGCGAGTCATCGCATCTGGTGACATTATTGTCACATCTGAGCAGCGGGTACTGCATTCTGGCGAGTCATCGCATCTGGTGACATTATTGTCACATCTGAGCAGTTTGTGCTGCATTCTGGGTAAATTTGTCACTTCTGAGCAACTTGTGCTGCACTCTGAGCAGTTTGTGCTGCATTCTGGGTGAATTTGTCACTTCTGAGCAGCTTGTGCTGCACTCTGAGCAGTTTGTGCTGCATTCTGGGTGAATTTGTCACTTCTGAACAGCGTCTGCGCTGCTTCTGAGCAGCTTCAGTATTGCATTCGGACGACTGGCCGCATCTGGTTAATTCTTTGTCCCATTTGGGCTTTGTGTGGCACCTGGGAAACTACAAAATACCAGCTAGCCAATTTTTGATTTAGCATGCTATGTGTCTGTCTGTTTGTGTATTGTACTATATAGTCTTTACTCTTGCCTTCTATTAAATTCTTCATTGTGTTAATCCGATCTTAGGCTTAGGGATACTCATTGCAGGGTACTTTTACAGTCCTTCTCCTTGTTCCTGAGAGATTTGTTTACTCCAATCCCTCTAGGCAGAGAGCTCAGCAGCTCCATTCCTCAAAAGTAGTGAGAAATGATGTTTTGTGATCTTCTGCATTCAAACCTAACCTGATTTCTCAACCAGGAAGAAAAAGGGTTAAAAAGTCCTGGGTGATTCCCCCCTCCCCTCTGCCTGGCCTTGTCAAAGCCTGCTCAGCGGGAAGAGGGGGGTAACCTGAAGAAAAGAAAAAAAAAAAGTGTCTGTTTTAAACTTCTGGGCTGGTACCCAGAACTAACTTATTTTTTAGGATTCTTCGTTTGTTTTGTTTTTCTTTAATGCTGTATTTTTGAGCTCATAATTTTGATCTTGCATACCTAGGTTAATGATTTTTTTTGATCAGTTCTATTTTTTATTCAACTAGAGTTTTTGAACATCTGTTACATTGCAATGGAGATAAAGTTACAAGGTCTTATCAAAACTGAGCGCTCCTAAAATTAAAATTTAAAAATGGATCCAAATACTTTTAATTCACGTGATTTAAAGGTTCAATTCAAATTGGGTAAACTAATAAAAGTAAAATGTCTTTGAAAATAACTCATAAGTCTCTAGGTGGTCAAACTAATGGAATGTTGATGTTAAACAATGTCTAATATCAATTGTTTCTAGGACTTTTCTTCAACAGGAAAAAGACAGCAAATACTGTTCAGGACACCTGCCTGCTTTCTTGGTTTTTACAAAATAAGTGAATTAGAGTTAACATGTATGGGACTACTCAAATGTGTTTGTTGGTGACATCTGATTAATTTGCAAAATTAAAATGTTCATTGTTAAATAACATCAGGTACTCTTAACTCCTCAAATTCCATGGGGTATCATACTTAAACATTATTGGTGTTTTCATAGGTTGGTAAATTAAAAAGAGTTTAAAATTGCTTTGTGTCATTACTAAAAACAAGGTTATTAAGAGTTATGTTCTAACAGATAAAACCTCAACTCGGAGAGTGAGTGTTCCATCTGCTCCCTTACCACTTCCCCCTGCTCCCCCTCCAGTTCTGCAAAGCTCCAAGGAGCTCTTAGACTTGGATTTAGAGCTACCATCTCCCCTTTCACTGTGTTTCAGTTAGAGTTGTTTCAGAATGTGAACAGAAAGGGGTCAACAGGTAGGGAAGAAAGAATAAAAGGTTCTGGGTTTGAAAATATATTTAATAAAAAGGAAAAAAAAAATGTTTCTGGGTAAGAAAGTGCCTGTGTGATGGAATACATGAGGGTCTAAGTAAGTGCTAAGAAAGTCTGTGTGTAACTAAGTTGGTTGTATGTATGTAAAACAGCTAAAGCTATTTAAGATTTTCCCTAAGGTGAAATACTAATGTTCTGATATAAGCCAAAGTTTAAAATATATGGTAAAATAACAAGGATTTCTTAGAAACACTAATTTACTCTTAACTTTGTGTCTATTAAGTTTTATTCTTTAGAACAATTAGTCTTAAAAATTGGGGTTTATACAATTATGGTTAAACAACTGTTAAGAGTATTGTACTATGTTACAGAGTCTAAATTTTTCTTTAAAAACTAAATTTGGTAAGAAAAAAAGTGTCAAGGTAATTGTGAAATGGTTTCTAGTTGTATATTAAATGTGTTCATATTTTCCAGGTATACAAGTTTTTAAAGCAGGAAATTTGTCAAGCTGCTATTCTCCAGAATAAACTTGTCTGTACTGGTAATATTAAACTTAAAGAGTAAATTTTATTGGGGATTTATTTCTATCATTTAATGTTCTATTATGGGACATATTATCAGTAAGGTATATGTAAAATTGGTTACTTATTTCACTGAGATAAAAATTTAAATGTAAATATATATCTAAGAGTTAGTGACAGCCTGATTTGTTTAAAGGTTCATATTGTAAAAGGTAAAAGCATTTTGCTACACAAAAGAAAAGTTAAAAGCTCTCTCAGCCTTTCTTTGATTGATTCCTGTTTTGGATATAATGTTAGACTGTGTTAACTAATGTTCATATGGACCTAGAAATCAATATATATAAACTTCTTAAATTGACATTTAAGAAAGAGTATAATGCTCAATAGCAAAAATGGGACAACAATGACTGAGATTGGGGTCCCTGACTTCATGACTGTAGCATGCCTGGTGCCTGGGAGTGTTCCTGTGTAGGAGCACAAGATGCCTAACTGCTGTGGCAGTAGCCTCCCTGGGGAGGCTCTGTACAGGAGTCCTATCAGCTCTTACATTGATATCAGGCACACAGCTCTTGGGCAGAAAAAAAATTGTTTTGCTAGATAACCAGTGTTTCATCAGTTCCCTTCTCTAGTTCCTGCCCACCTTACAGTAACTTTGGACAGTGGACTTATTTGAGAGCTACACAGAGCTCCTAACATTGCACTTTGCAGTTGTGGGAAAAAGTTGCATAGATGGTCTAGTCTCTGTAACTCTCCTGAAAACAAAGAATAATGCTTACATAGTCTCTAAAATAATAAGACATGTATAAAGATTGCTAACATAACTCTTTAGGTCTACATTTCCATCAGAGAATAGAGCTCCATCTGATCTCAGCTTAATCTTCAAAATCTGTGTTTATAAACCTTTATTTTCTAATACTCCTTTGACCCTCACTGAACTTGAAAATTTGGTCATGCTGGTCATGGCAAAAGGGGCAAAAATTAGTTGTAGGATTAGAACACTTAAGATCTATAAAGAGTCACGCCTTACCTGAGATAAGGCTCTGCCTCCCACCTTACTGCATGTTAGAGTGACTCCAAAATAAATCAGACTTCAGCTTATTTAAAGTTATAATTAAAAGATTGGTTTTTTGTTGTAAAATTACTATGATCTCAAATAGGAAATATAATGTGGTTCTCAGTCAAAATTCAAGATAGCTATTATACAAGCAGAATATATTTTTACTCTTGCTAATTTCATTTTGTAAAACTGTTACCTGTTAATGTTTTGCAGAAGTAGCTGCTTCAAGAACACGCAACCTAGGTAACTTGTGATAATAAGCCATCACCTAACAGATAGTGGTAACAGATATCAGAACAGATAGTGGTAATTTCCAGAACTAATGCAGACTCCAGTTAGATAAAAGGGTAAATAACTGTAAAGTTATGGACATTAAAGTTAAAGCCCAGTACTCTTACTTTATGACTGGTGAAACTGGCTTGCTGGATGATTAAGATCAAACTTAGAGATTGGAATTAAATACAGAAGGCAAGATAGGCCAGTATTTGGATCTTTTGCCCTCAGTCAGCCTGAACCCAGGGAATAAGAGGACTTCTCTAAGGAGTGCTGCAACTCTGGGTCACACAACCTCCTGATCAAGGAGATTGTTGAGACTAGAGGATGAAAAATCACTCAGTGCATCTGCTGCAGAGGAGGGTCATGGAAAAAGGGAGACATCCCTTAATGCTTCCAAAGGAAGTCACCTCATCAAGGAGACCCTGCCTAACCAATGGCACTGGTGGAGCTAAGAAGCTGCTTTTAAGTTCTCTACGAGTGGCCCCTGTGGGAACTCAGCTGACTCTTTAACAAGACAGGAACCAGGTCAATTTGACCAACCTGATGTTAGACACCCAGCAAAACAGTTAAAACCAAAATATAACCATTCTTGGGCATTTAAGAGAAATAACAGTTAAATGTAACTTAAGATGTACACTTGTGTTAGTCCACTAGAATAAAAACTGGAAGCTACAAATGAAAGAAAGATTCTTCAGCAAATGTGCCTGATAACTATCAAGAGAAACTCCCAGAGTCAGAAGTTTTTAGTCAGTTTAAGGCCTACAGACCTTCCTAAGCTATACAGGTAGACTTGATCTATGTTTGCTCGTATGATTACCTAGCCCTAAGTAACAGAAGTATAGAGCTCTCTACTAAACACAGATTATACCAATAAAGGAATATTTTACAAAATCAGATGACTTAAGTAGCTTAACTATATTTTTTGGGATATCTATGACATTAAGAGTTACATGTTGTGTTTACATTCCTGATAACCTGGACAATGTTAAAGTTCTCAAATAAAGGCCTTGTCCTTTCCAGCCTTTGCTAGGTCTAGTTATGGGAACAATTTCTCAGTTCTTCCACCTCCTGGTGAGAGATTAACTTCTGTCATTTTCATGATACTCAGTGGCATGCTCCAGATGCTGCAACATTTACTTTGTACTAATTTCATTTCAGTACTCATGTCTTTTTGTTCTTCTATCATAGAAGCACCTACCCCCAGATGAGTTTACAGCCTGCTCTTCCCCAACCAGACTTCTACCTTGGACCCCTCAGTTGACCCGATTTTAAAAAGGGAACTCCAAACTGCTTGCCCCACGCTGCCCACTTCCAGCTCGAAGAAGTCAGATTGGTCATCGCCCATTTTCCCTACAGCAGTGAAGGAGTTCCTAGTATTAGAGGGGTAAATGAAGTCAAAATAAGACAGGTAGTTAGTGTAGAAATAGGGAATCGGGTCAATTTGAGGAAATGAAGCCATGAAGCCATCTGCCTTTGGAAGTTGGAGACTGCCCCTGGAAGAATAAAATGTCAAGGATCTCCGGAGCTCATTAATTACCAAATTTACCTGACTTTAAAGACTGTAAGCAAGGAGGTCTATGTGCAGCTCTGGGAGAAAAATGTTGGTTTTATGCTAATCATTCTGGAGTAGTGAGGGAATCCATGGCAAAAGTCAGAGAAGGACTAACAAACAGAAAGAAAGAATGGAAGCTAGTCAGAACTGGTTTGAATCCTGGTTCAATTTTTCCCCTTGGTTAACTACTCTGGTGTCCACTACAGTGGGACCCCTAATATTGTTGTTACTAGCTTTAACTATAGGACCTTGTATAATCAATAAGTTAATTGCTTTTGTTAAAGATAAAATAAATACAGTATAGCTAATGGTGCTAAAGGCCCAATATCAGCCCATTAAGCAGCAAGAATTAGAACAGTAGAGACCCAAGATTGGCTCTCTAAATGTTCTTGGAAAGGGGGGATGTTGAGAGCAGGGTGGTATCTGTGCTGCTAACTGTCTCAAGGACAAACAGGACTGCTGGGCCCCTGTGCTTACCAAGGTTGTTAAGAGACATTTGTCCAAGGAATGTGCAGTTGCCTGGAGACCTTATCCGTCAAGGACGAGAGCAGGGCCTAGCCCCGACTCAGCTCCTGAATAGTTCACCCCTTCCCTCCTCCCTTCTTCCTCTAGGACCGTCCAGTTCTGGCCGGACCCAATGAAAATCAAATAGATTGACCGGACCCAACCAGGGGAGGTTTAGCTGTTCGAATGTTAGCCAATTAGAAGAACACTGTAAAACTGCTTGCTTTTCCTTATAAAAACCCTGCTGACGAGGGCTCGGGGCCTCTCTCCTAGCGTCGTTGATTAAGGACGCAGAGGACCGAGTTCGAACTCGCTAATAAATGACTCTTTGCTGCTTGCATTGATCGTGGTCTCTGGTGGTCCTTGTGGGGTCTCAAGCCTTTGGGCACAACATATGAATCTAAAGACAATAGTTACACTTTATGGGAAATTCAAATTCCCCAAATTTTTTGTCAAGTTTTAGGTATGTGTGAAAGGTCAAGTATAGTACTAGAGAAGCTTGCTTCCCTTCCCCTATGGATACTCCAGCAGAGATCAATCCAAACAGAACCAAGGCAAGCTTCTTTATTGCTAGAGTATTTGCACTGAATTCACAGTAGGAAAAAAATTACTACAGTTCCATTTTTGCCCAATGATTTGGAAACAACTCCCAGGAAGTCAACTATAAACCAGAGATGGGGCTCTGATTCTATTTTAAGAATGGAAATAACGAAATCTCCATCTTGGGATCACCTTCTTATTTCTTTTTGAATTCAAGGCTATCATGGATGTTCTCTTTGGGTGCACATTTATGAAAGCTGAGAAAATATAGAACAGACTATTCTTTAGTTAATAGCACTAGAGGGGAGGAGAAAATGAGAAAAAGAGGAAGTAGCGCTCTGTTATTCTAAAATCACTTTAGAAACATAATTAATTCATTGCAACCTTGCTCCTTCAGGTCTCTGATAAAAATTTTCTCTAAAATATAGGGATTTCCCTAGTTGAGCACTGATCCTAAATTACTGCTATTGTTTTGAGTTAGGAAGGCTGACCTTTACAAGTTGAAGAAATTTCAATCTACTAAGTCTTAAAATTTAAATGTATGTTTTTGCCATTTCCCTATGGACAGTGAAAGATAAATCACCCAGGAGAACCTTGTGAGTTAGGCAAGACCTAATGCAGAGAAGCAACTGAAGGGAAGAATTTATAGATTAAGCATTTAAGTGTTATATTTAGTAACATAAATTTGCTGTTTATTGCAGCAGATTTATATCCCTGCATAGACTTTACATTAATGTTGGTTTTCTTGTTTTGTTTTTTTGTTTTGTTTTGTTTTGTTTCCTTAAACAAGAATTTAGATTATACTGTGTCTTTAAGTAATGTGTATTCTTCAGAATTGGTCAGGCTTTCATTCAGTGGTTCCTGGAAGATCCATAATGGAGACCATAAAGACAACAGCAGCTCCAACTCATCTGCTCTTCATCTTTCACAGAGAAGTAAAACAAACAAACAAAAATGTGGACTCAGGTTAACAGAGCACAATCTGGCTCAGAATGATAATGTAATAAGCTCAGAGAACACTGGTACTACTATTTCTAATGATTTTATTTTGTTACTGTTTTTAGATCTTGGGAAAAGGTACTAATGTTGAACTAATATTCTCCAATAACTCTTATTAAACCATACCCATGCTGCTCTGTATAGCTGTAAAATTTGTGAATGAACCAAATAGTAGGTGGTATCAAATCAATTAGTTAGGTTGGAGAAACAAAAAATTCATAAAAGAAATTTTAAGAAAGATCAATAGAAGACAGAAGGTTGTGGAGGGTGAAATACTACTTTAAGGCAAATACTTGGAATTTTTGAAGCCCTCCAAAAGGGCTTCAGTGCTCTGTGGCCTGTGTTCTTTGGAGACGTGTTATTGTTGCTAATGTTCTAAGGATTAAACTCAAAGAAAAAAAAAAAAAGCAACCTGTCTGGAATGGGTAGAAGATAGGATCCAGCCTGGCACAAGACTGGATCCCACTGGAGGAAGGAGTACCTTTGATTTTTGCAGAATAGTGCAATCTGCTCACTGACCCACTGTGCACTCTAGGTCTGAGCATCTGAAGGGCACCTTTTTCTACATGCCTGGAGAAGATGCCTTTTCAAAAATCAAACATGGTCTGTGAATACTTGGGGAAGCCTTGACCAGAGCCACAAAGATAGGAGTTGAAATTTCTCTACAAAGACTAGATTTACCCACTGCAAATGATCCAGGAAATTATCCAGAAAATAAAGATTCAAGAGATCGAACTTTAAGTAGAGTGAGGGAAATTTATTTCTCCTTAAGTATTAGAGTGACTTTTTCTCTGGGTTTTGAAACATCACCTTATATACCACATGGTGGTATAGGAATGAGGCAGGGAGATGATAAATCAAGGGTCTCTTAGGGAAGAAATTTTGGCATTGTTTAAGCTCTATTTTACTTCCCTTCTAGAATTCTGAACCTTTAAAAAAAATATTGTCCACTGTGATGGCTTGAAGTGAATCTGTGATGGCTTGAAGTGAATGTCCTGTAGAAAATGAAGGAAACTGTCCATTCATTGATGAGGATAAAGTACAAATGGAAGAGCAGTATTCCTTTTCCCCAAGAAATTGTGGAGATACATTTACTCATGAGAGGAATGATATTTACATGAATAAGCCCCAAGGTCTGGCATAACAAGAAAGTAAAAAATAAATAAATAAAATGAAGATGAAGAATAAATTATTTTTCATATGAAAAATTTTTTTCTTAAATGCTATGAACATAGCTAGTATAGGTGATTGTTCTAGAGGTTATAGTTTAAGAACAATATAGACAACTACTCGCAGCTATCCAAAATTTTTATAAGACTTAGGAGAGGGGATGTAGCACATGTAGCATAGTGGCAAAACTATTTGCTTAGCATGTTTAAGGCCCAAAATTTGATCCCCAGCAGAGAAAAATTTTAAAAATCAATTATTCTTTTTTATTATTTTTACAGACTGCATTTTGATTCATTGTACACAAATGGGTATAATTTTTTGTTTCTGTGGTTGTGCATGATGTAGATTCATACCACTTGTGTAATCACACATGTACATAGGGTAATGATGTCTGTCTCATTCCACCATTTTTCATACCCCCGCCCCTCCTCCCTTTTATTTCCTTCTACATAATCTAAAGTTCCTCCATTCTTCTCTCACTCCCCACCCCCTACCCTCATTATGTATTTCCATCTACTTATCAGAGAAAACATTCAACCTTTGGTATTTTGGAATTGGTTTATTTTACTTAGAATGATATTCTCCAATTCCATCCATTTCTCTGAAAATGCAGTAATATTTTTCTTCTTTATGGCTGAATGATATTCCATTGTGTATATATACCACTGCTTCTATGTCCATTCATCTGTTGAAGGGTATCTAGGTTGGTTCCACAATCTAGCTATTGTGAATTGAGCTGCTATAAACGTTGATGTGGCTGTGAATTGATGTAGTATGCTAATTTTAAGTTCTTTGGATACAAACCGAGGAGTGGAATAACTGGGTCAAAAGGTGGGTCCATTCCAAGTTTTCTGAGGATTCTTCACACTGCTTTCCAGAGTGGCTGCACCAACTTGCAACTCCACCAGCAATGAAAAAGTGTGCCCTTTTCCCCACATCCACGCCAACATCTATTGTTGTTTGTGTTCTTGATAATAGTCATTCTAATTGGAGTAAATGAAATCTTGTTTTAATTTGCATTTCTCTAATTACTAGAGATGTTGAACATTTTTTCATATATTTATTAATCACCTGTACATCTTCTTTTGTAAAGTGTCTGTCCAGTTCCTTGGCTCATTTATTGATTGGGTTCTTTGTATTTTTGATATAAGTTTTGTAAGTTCTTTATAAATTTTAGAGATAAGTGCTTTACCTGAAGTGTGTGTGGAAAAGATTTTCTCCCACTCTGTGGCCTCTCTCTTCACATTATTGATTGTATCCTTTGCTGGGAAAAAAGTTTTTTAGTTTGAATCCATCCCATTTATTGATTCTTGCTTTGATTTCTTGTGCTTTGGGAGTCTTGTTAAGGAAGTCTGACCCTAAGCCAACATGATGAAGATTCAGGTCTATTTTGTCTTCTATCTGGTGAGGGTCTCAGGTCTATTTCCTAAGTCCTTGATCCATTTTGAATTGAGTTTTGTGCAGGGCGAGAGAAAGAGGTTTAATTTCATTTTACTGCATATGGATTTCCAGTTTCCCAGCACCATTTGTTGAACAGGCTATTTTTTCTCCATTGTATGTTTTTGGTTCCTTTGTCTAGTATGAGGTAATTGTATTTTTGTGGGTTTGTCTGAAAAGGAGGAAACCCTTCCAAACTCATTCTATGAAGCTAGTATTACTGTGATACCAAAATCAGACAAAGACACATTGAGGAAAGAAAACTTTAGACCAATATCCCTGATGAACATAGATGCAAAAAACCTTAACAAATTTCTGGCAAATCGTATACAAAAACATATTAAAAAGATAGTGCTCCATGATCAAGTGAGTTTCATCCCCAAGGATACAAGTTTGGTTCAACATCTGGGAATCAACAAATGTAATTCACCACATCAACAGACTTAAAGTTAAGAATCACATGATTATTTCAATAGATGCAGAAAAAGCATTTGATAATATACAGCACCCCTTCATGCTTAAAACACTAGAAAAAATAGAGATAGTAGGAACATTCCTCAACATTGTAAAGGCTATCTATGCTAAGCCCATGGCCAACATCATTCTAAATGGATAAAAACTGAAAGGATTCCCCCTAAAAACTGGAACAAAATAGGTATGCCTTTTTCACCACTTCTATTCAACATCATCCTCGAAACACTAGCCAGAGTAATTAGACCAAAACAGGCCAAAGAAATTAAAGGGATAGGAATAGGAAAAGAAGAACTCAAGCTATCACTATTTGCCAATGACATGATTCTGTATTTAGAGGATCCAAACAACTCCACCAGAAAACTTCTAGATCTAATAAAAGATTTCAGCAAATTAGCAGGATATAAAATCAATATGCACAAATCTAATGCATTTCTATTCATAAGTGAAGAATCCTCTAAAAGAGAAATTAGGAAAACGTTCCACTTACAATAGCCTCAGAGAAATAAAATACTTAGGAATCAATCTAACAAAAGAGGTGAAAGACATCTACAATGAAAACTACAGAACAGTAAAGAAAGAAATTGAAGAAAACCTTAGAAGATAGAAAGATCTCCCATGTTCTTGGACAGGTAGAATTAATATTGTCAAAATGGCCATTCTACCAAAGGTGCTATACAGATTCAATGCAATTCCATTTAAAATCCCAATGACATTCCTCATAAAAATAGAGAAAGCAATCATGAACTTCATCTGGAAGAATTAGAGATCTTGAATATCCAAAACAATCGTGAGCAGGAAAAGTGAATCAGACCTTAAACTATGCTACATAGCAATAGTAACAAAAACGGCATGGTATTGGCACCAAAATAGACAGGCAAACCAATGGTACAGAATAGAAGACAGAGACAAATCCTCAATTATTCTTAAGTGAAATTATTTTTTACATTTTTTTCTCTCGAGGGAAAATGATTGATTAGTCTTTTAAAATTATTAAGCTTATCACACAATACAAGTCTATTTCTCTTTTGAGTCATAATTTGGGAAAAATCACCAAGAAAACCTAAGGTAATCACAAAAGACATGTCCGAATTTTAGACAACAAGAAATAAAGCTTTTTACATAGTTTTTATATGTGCAAAACATGCAAGGATGTAAAGAAGTAATCTGTGAAAAATTGCTGTGGAAGCTATGGTTTTTTTCTGCCCATTATACAACCTTCCCTTCTTCTCCTATTTATGTAAAAAAACATTGTTCTCCTGAATGCAAGGAGGCATTTATTCAGGACTAATCACACTGTGATTGGTTTGGAAACACATGGAAGCCCAAGCAGGAACTCTCAGAGGCTCGTATGATGTATCTCTGTGTGGTCCTGGGAAAAGCATTGCCTGCCTTTCCCTGAGGTTTACATTGAATTTTGTAGACTAGGTATGATGAAGCCTTAACTGTATCCAGATTAGAAAAGCTTGTCTCCAGTCAGAGAAACAAAGACCACCACACAGAGAGAAGCAAACTGGACAGATGGAGAGGGAGAACATACACATAACCCTGGATAAAATCCGGACTCAAGAAGGGACTGAAATCACTTGCTTCCTTTTTGTGTGGTGAGCAAATTTCCTTTATTTGAGTTGACTTTCTAATGCTAAGATTTCCCTTTAAACAATAGAAAGCAATGAAAACACTACTGGATTGGAGAATTGTAAATCTCAGTTCTGGACTTAGTTTTCCTGGAAAACATTCTATCTTTGAATAAATCACTCACTTTTTATCTGTGTCATCATTTGATAGATCAAGAACTATGATAAAACGCTCTCCTCATTTCCCTTTTAGTACTAATGATCTCCCTCTTAAAGGCCCATTTCATCTGGCCTTCATTTTTATTTTATTTATTTGCTTCTTTATTACTTAGTTTTGTTTTTGCTGTTATGAGGATCAAGCTGAAGGTTTTCACACACGCAGGAAGTTCTTTACTACTGAGCTACAACCACTGCCTAATTTTGATTTTAAATGTAGAATGCTAATTTAGAAAGAAGAAATTAGAAAAATCATTTACTCTCCCCAAAGCACAGTTTTCTAAACAAGATTCAAAAAGTAGTGTTGCTTTGTATCAGTGTCAAAAAATTGTTTGTGACTATCAAGTCAATACAGCTATATAACTCATTCCTTTAATAACTATAGTTTAAAAATCAATACTGTGAGCCAGATCCATTGTAGTTGTAAGAATTCAGCAACTATTAATAGAGAAAAGCTCTCCATGAGGCTGAATTTCTAGAGATATTTTAACAATGAACACATTAACAAGTAGGCTAGACAATTTCAAATAAATCCAACAAAGTTAGCAGGGTATTATGATTTGTATATGAGGTACCCCCCAAAAGCTCCTGTGTTGATACAGGAAAGTTCAGAGGTGAAATGATTAGATTATGAGAACTGTTTTCTAACCCTTTCATCCTACTTTGCATGGATTATAGGCAGGTGGGGCATGGCTGGTGAAGGTGAGTCACTGGGGGTTTGCCCTAGAAGGTTCATCTTCTTGTGGACCCCTCCCCCTTCTCTTTCTCTACTTCCCCAGCTGCCATGTTCTGATCAGCTTCCCTCCACCACACCTTCCACCATGATGTGCTACCTCACTTTGGACCCACAGCAATGAAGTCAGCCCACTGTGGACTAAATCCCTAAAACCATGAGCCGAGATAAAGTTTCTCTCCTCTAACTTGTTCTTGTCAGGTATTTTGACAGCAGTGATACGAAGCTGATGAATACACAGGGTAATAGATTGGACAGGGAAAAGAGGTAGAGGATAGTTGACTAATTCAACTAGGTTAGCCAGAAACATTCCTCTGTAGAAGGGACATTTCATATGAAGTTGAATGACATAAGAAAGCAATGATGTGTCATCTTGAAAAGAACAATAGGCGAAAGATTCCAGGAGTTTGAATGAAGGCAGTATATGTATTAGTAAGCTTTTCATCACTGTGAAAAAATGCCTGAGAAAACTAACTTAAAGTAGTACAGATTTATGTTTCATAGTTTCAGAAATTTCAGTCCATGTCACTTAGCTCCATGAATTCTGGGTCTATAGTAAGGCAGAACATCATAGCAGAGTGGGTATGGTTGAGTGAAACTACTTACCTCAGGAACCAAAAAGCAGAGACAGAAAGAAAGGTTCTAGGAACAATATAGAGTCTCCAAGGGCTCACCCCTAGGCCCTCACTCCCTTCAATTAGGTCCTACCTCCTACAGTTCCTGCCACCTCCTAATCCAATGTTAAGTCAGAACACTCATGGTCCATTCAGTTCTCCACACCCTGACCTCTAAACTTTGCTACATTGGGGACAAAGCCTTCAGCACTTGAGTCTTTGGAGGAAACCACATCCAAACCATTACAGTATGCTAGAATTGGGCTGATATATAGAAGTCATTAAGAGAGTGAAGCACTTATAAGGATTCTTAGTTTGCTACCCTTGAATATTTTTTAGTGGAATAGGTCTGAAGAGGTGAGAATATGTATTCTTAATTTCAACCCTCATTTTTTTTTGGGGGGGCATCTACAGAGAAGACAAGGAGAGATTAAAAATGGAGGCTTCTTATACAACTAATGTAGAGCAATTGGGCAATTAGAGTGGAAAATATGAAAGGATAAAACTAGCGCCACCCTTCATATCACTCGATTAAGTTGAGGTGACCGGAATCAATCATAGATGGAGCTGACCCCTTCATTCATTCCAAGATAAATACTGCAGTCCTACCACTTTTCATGGGTACCTGAGCACATAAAATATTTAGAAAATTCTATCTCAGCAAATTCAAAAAACATAGTCCATCTTAACTATCTTATATTACTTAAAAAGATTTAGCATGCTTTTGAGAGAGAGGGAAAAAGCTATAACTATCATTCTATATCAAGCCAGGACCATTAAAACACCTGTCACCCACCATAAAAACAACGATGAGCACAAACTGCTTGTGTAGCTGAGAAAGTATCCATGAATGAATTGACAGTATATTTAGATACTTCAAATTTCAAAACCCCCAAATTTTCCTAGAAATAAATGAATTGTTGCTTCCACTTATAGAATCAAGCACACTTATCTTAAATTCTTTCAGGATTTGAATGCTAATTTTTGTAAATAAACAATAATATAAATTACATCTAGGTTTTTGATTCATTAAGGTTGCTATGAATGCTATTTGCCTTTCATATTTTTCCCTGCTTTCTCCTAAATCTTACCACCTATAAAAATATCAGCGGAAGCTATCACATGAACTAGGCTCCTGATGGGTCTAGAAAACTACAGTGAACCAGTGAAATCTCAGTGCTTAACCAGCTGAGGCAGGGGCCGCATGGTAAAAGGAGAAAAAAGGATCAAAACTGAGCTCTAACGTCTGGTTCCGACACATACAGTGACTAACTGTCGATAAGTCCTAAGTGGAATGTACATGTTATGCCTGGTGAGTTTTATATCAAGATTTTAGGAGCTGCCCTGCTAAATGTTGCTAATGGCAACGATGTTTGTGTACGTTAGTATGAAGGACATATCTTTGAAGTGAATTCAAAAGCCAAAATCTATAAACCATTTGTCAGTCGTAGGCCCTCAAATCTCAGGCCTGTGCCATGGAAACTTTACACTTTAGGAAGGGCACTTTCAAATAAACTGCAACAGAGAAAGGCTGAAATAATAGAGAAGATATAAAATACTTAGATGAAATTGCCTTGGTTTAGTTTCCTGATAGAGTCAATTTCAAGGGTTTTAGTCAAGTTTTTTTTTTTTTTTTTTTCCTGCTATGATCAAAAGATTGGACGAAAACAATTTTAGAGTATGAAAAGTTTATTCTGGGGCTCACGGTTTCGGGTGTCTCAGTCCAGAGACAGCCTTTGCCCTGGCCTCGAGGGAGGCAGAACATCATGCTGGAAGGGAGTGGGGGAGGAAAACAACTGGGCACAAGGCCCCAGGGAGCACAGAGAGAGCCTGAGCTCAGCTCACAAAATGTATACCCCAATGACCCACCTCCTCCAGCCATACCCTACCTGTCTACAGTCGCTACCCCATTAATCCCTAATCAGAGGATTAATTCACTGATCAGGTTAAGGTTCTCATAACCCAATCATTTCACCTCTAACCTTCCTTGCATTGTCTTGCTTTGGGGGGACACCTTACATCTAAACCATGACATCAAGTGTACATGATCTTCACAGAGAGCCTGGTGCAGAAAGAGATCCCAAACCTGGGGTTTCATGCTCTGCAGTGGCTGCCTCGAAATTCCTGCTCATTTTATCCTTAAATTTTTATTTTGGAAGTAGAGCCTAATGAGTCAAGGGAGTATGGACTCCTTGGGGGATTTCTGGTTTAGTCATCTTTTTTTGCTGCTGTGACTAAAGGACCGTACCAGTACAATTGTAGAGGAGGAAATGTTTATTTGAGGACTCACAGTTTCAGAGGTCTTAGTCCATAGAAGGCAAACTCCATTCTTCAGGGCTCTTGGTGAGGCAGAACATCATGGGGGAAGAGTGTGGTAGAGGGAAGCAGTTCACATGGTGATCAGAAAGCAGAGAAAGAGAGACTCCACTCTCCAGATACAAAATATACACCCCTAAAGTCACGCCCACCCATGCACCACCTCCTCTAGCCACACCCCACCTGCCTTCAGTGAAGACTCAATTAATCCCTGAAGGTGATTAATTTACTGTTTGGGTCAAGGCTTTTGTAACCCAATCATTTCTTCTCTGAACTTTCTTGCATTGTCTCTCACATGAGGTTTTTGGGGACACCTCACATCCAAACCATAACAGGACCTTAGCATGCCTCACCTTACACCTCCAGACTGCCTCTCCACCCTTCTTGGAGGTGTTACCTGCCTCTTGCTCCCGTGCTACTGTGCATCAGTTGTTGCCACCCTCACACAGGCATAGGGATGGGGAGGGTTAGGCTTGGACACACAGCCCATGCCAAGTTTCCAGACAGGATTCCATGCACCTTTAATGGTCTGCCCTTGCTCCCTGAGCATCACTATGCCTGAAGGGGCATTTCATTAAACAGAAAATAAAAAGCACCATGGTACCTGGAGAGAACAGTGGAATATATATAGTAAAATATATATATATTAAAATATAAAATATAAATATATATAAAATATATATACTTTTTTCCTGCATTTGGAACAAGAAGCCCTACATTTTCATTTCCACAGGACCTACAAAATTACTTAGCTGGGCCTGATTCCAGATCTTTCCTACGAACAAAGTTTGTTTCTTCATCTGTCAACTGTGGATTTTGTTGTCTGTTGCACAATGATGCCAACTGAAAATATAGTTATCTTGAGAGGAGACACCATCACAGGAGGAAACATAATGAGCTGCCTTTGAGCTAAGTGATTCACAGTTGCTCCTGTTCTGAATCACTTCAGGCACACAAAGCTATAGATCATGGGCTGGAACCACTACTTCCAAGGGTCCCACTACCAAGTCATAGGGGAAGACACCTGTCTCAAACATCATATTAGAACTTGAAAACACTTCCTGTGGAATTCATTCTATAAATCTTAGCCAGGTTCTAAAATACTCTTTAGAGTCAAAGTTAAAGTATAGAGCAGATTAAGTAAGCTTCTGTCATCTGGCTTTGAAAAATAATTGTCACCTTTGATGTTATAATGTCATTATTATATTTTCACAGGAAGATGTATTTTGTGTTTCAAAACATACTAAAATGAACTTTCGGGATCCAACCTGTTTGTATGCTGGAGGCATTTTGAGGAGATGTCAGTAATGGCTGTTAGGATATGGAAATTAAATAGAGCCTTCTTTACCCTTCTAGCTCTCCTCTGCCCCATAACTGTAATTAAAAACTCACAGGCTACAAGGAGCCTTAAATCTGTATTCTCTCTTTTTCCCTTTACAGTCATTTGTACTTTGGTTTCACCCCCCTTATCCATCCCTGCATCTTCACTAGTTAAGATTTAAAAGCACCAAAGCCTGTATAAATTTCTAATTTAATCATAAAAAACTAAACATTCGTATAAAAATATTTCAGAACTTTTGGCAGTTTTCTTTCCTCCTATGTTACTGAAAAATACAGTACTTTAAATAGTATATGCTCAGGAAATATTTAGCCCAAGATTCAGAAAGATTATCTTCTTATATAGCATCAAAAGTAAGCATATACTTGGAATCATATGTCTGAAGCCTAATTTCACAATGAAGTTTGATTTATTAGAAGCACATCTTTCCTGTAAGGATGATTTAAAATTTATAAACATACCAGATAGTTTGGACTTTACAACACAGCAGCAACACATATATAATTTAGATTTTGCACTCACACTTTATTGCCCTGTGTGCATAGCTGTCTTCCATGCTAGCCTGTGTTAGGTTGACAGGCAACATTTAAATTCAGGTCTGTAGATGCTATTCCTCTTTCTCATCACATGGGGAGGTACAGACATGTCAAATGCACTGGGAAAATTAGAATGAGATCTGACTGCATAAGAATATTCTAACTTAAACATGTTTTCCAATTCACTGAAAAGTATATGATCTTAACAAGAAAAAAAGAAATGATGGGGTTCTTCTCTCATGGACTAATATTACTTCAAGCTAAATAATCGAGTTATGCACCATGAAAAAGATTTTCAAAATATGAAAATAAACTAAAAGAAAATGTGAGATTGAAAAAGAGGAGAGTTGGAAACTACTGATGTATAGGGAGGGAATCTCAGTTCTTCCTCTGAGAAAATAAGGAAAGTAGATATGCATATTTCACTGGACTAAAAATAGATTTCATCTCTCCAGTGAGGCTTCATGATTTAATCCATGAGAGATGATCTGATCTCCTCAGTTGCTTCATGAAATTTTCTCTAGTCACATATTTCCATCTGCAAAACTCACTATAAATCTTACATAGAGAATGACATAAATAAGATCAGTTAATATCCTCATCACTAAAGCTCTAATTTTTTTTTACTCTGTAACCTCTTCTCCAAACATTGCTACATTAATTCTGACACATTTTATTATAAATTTGATGGATTTCTCTTGATTTTGCTTTCTTTTCTTTCCCTAAATATTTGTAAATAGTCTACAAAGTTGCATTTTCTTTGACTTTTAACTCCTCTTACTTAAAATCATTTAATTCTTTAAGTTAGACATATTTAGGTTAAACTTCATAGAATGAATTCACAGAAATACACATCTCTAATAAACAGATGTGCATATGGAATGACATGAAACCATTATTTGGGTTATACATATTTGTATGCATACACACATTTATTCTGTTTCAAATCTTGTAAAACTAATGAGATTTCATATGGTGCTAGAGTTTACATCTTTTCCTGTTACTAAATTATGACTGAATAGAATGTAATATGTAATGATTTATCTCATTATGAAACAACTGTCCTGAGACTAAGATGACCTTCTAAAACTGTGTTACAAAATTACTTAAGCTTAGAGCATTCAAAAATAGCATATAAGTGAATTTGAAGGTCTATTTACTCTCAAATAGTTTTAGGAAATGTAATCACTAGTACTAGCCTGCTTTAATTATTACACATCAGTAGCACTTGCTTATTTTAATTTCGTATTACCTATTGAAGTATCACCAATCCATTTAATGATGGATTAAAAACTTTGTCATTTCTGCACTGGACACCATATAAGCTCAAGACAAATACGCATCCTCTGTCATTTGTAATCTTACAAAAAAAATTTGTATGAATATAAGTATGTATAAGTGGATATATATAATATCTCATCACTTTCTGTATGTCTCGTTCAGAGACAAGAAAACTGCATGACAGAACCCAAAGTTAAAAGCAGATTTAAATATATATCACAACTACTAAAAGATGAAATTTCAAATATTCTTACCACAAAAAAAAAAAACTAAGTGTGTGGTGATGGATATGTCAATGAGCTTGATTAAATTATCCTGCATTGTATTCATATACCCCATAAATATATTACAATTATTATTTGTCAATTGAAAATGAAAAGACTTAAGAGTAATATCAACAGAAATTTTAAATAAATAAATATAATTAATAAGTAACCCTATAATAACTTTCACAGAAAAATCGTTTCAATGACCCTTATTTTAGTTGTTGTTTTGCTGTTTTACTAAAGAAGTTCTTCTTAGGAGATATTACTAATGTGCAGCTCCAGAAAGAATTATTGTTTTCTAATGTACTTTGGAAGACAATGAAAATCACTCTCCATACTCATCATAGCTCTTGTCACAAGAGAAAAATACAGGATTTGTAGTTAATAAAAATAATTAGCAACATTGTGCAACATTTTCCCTTTTTAGGTAATGTTCTAGCTGACCTGTATTTCTATCTCTATTTATTTATATCTATCTGCCTGTCATTTAAACCTCACAGCTACTCTAGAAATGTGTTGATATTGTGGTTGTCTAAGAGTTGAAGATAGTGAGGCACAGAGTAAGTTTCATGCTAAGATTGGATTCATGAGTGAAGGTCAGAATCTGCATTTCTAGTCATCATGGTTTAGTGGATTACTGGCTCCTTAAACACTCTGCGTGTGCATGTACAAACACACAAGACAGTTTGAGAGTGTGTCAATCTGTTTGGGACCGCATGTTGTGTCTTTATTACTTTCTTATGAAATGTCCTTTGGACCTACACATTGTGTGAAGTAGATGTCTGCTTAGTTGGGTTATCACTCAAATTAACTAAACAGTCTGTATTTCTGGTTTCTTTTTCACTATGACCATCTGTTATCCTTATGAATGTCATGTAATTAAATGTTTGAAATTTTTTTTCTGCATAAAGATTAAGCATATACTAGCCAGGAAAGTGTTGAATGCAACACTACATTATTAGTAGTGTTGCAATATTAGTAGGACGGTCTTTATTTCTCTTCTCTCTCTCTCTCTCTCTCTCTCTCTCTCTCTCTCTCTCTCTCTCTCTCTCTCTCTCTTTCTCTCTCTCTCTCCTAAGTCAATTTTGTACCTCCACAGAATTTGCTACAGTGTGAATGACTGTGTCCCCCTAACATTTCCATATTAAAAGTAAGCCCACAAAAATAGCATAAGGAGGTGATTTGGTTTATGATTTAGTCATGAAATCAGATCCCTCATAAATGGAATCAGTATCAGGGTTAGCAAGTCCCTCTCCTGATGTGAAATGACATGGCAGAGAACACATCTAGAAGACACCATTCTCTAAGGCAGGAAATGGGCCCTTACCACATTAAACTAACAAACTACATGCTTTGAAAACCAATCAATGAACCAATTTTATATGAAACAAAAAAATCAAAGAGAACAATGTTAAACTATCAGAAATGTATTACAATGAAAATAGTCATACCTAAATCAATGAAACACAGGGAAAGTAATAATTAAAATTATATTTATGGATTTTTAATCAAAAAATAATCAAATAACAGTATTCAAAGAACAATTCGACTCAAGAAAACAAGGAGTGAGGACTGAAGAAGGCCAGAAAAGTAAGCAAGAGAGAAAATACAGAATATAAACAGAAATTAGTTAAATATATTTTTAGAGGAAGATAAAAAGCCAACTCTTTGGAACTATCAAAGGAGGAAAATCATATGATAAAGGAATATGATACAAATGACAGAATATTTTTAAATAGCTTTATGTAACAAAGGGAGAAAGTTTATACCCACAAGTGCTACCAACTTTATGAAAAATATTCCAGGGATACCAAATATAGATTCATTAACTTCATATACTGACAGCAATTTTGGATGCAATACAAAGAATCATATCAGAATAACTAAGTAAATACCAGAAGTATAACATTATTGGTTATTATGGCAGAATGCATTCTATATCTGTCTAACTCTAAAAACTTTTTAGTTTGATCAGTTTGGATTGTGAAACCATTATATAATAACTCATAAATAATTTACAGGTCCTCTCTATTTTGGGAAGATACTCCAAAGAAGAATGTCTGCATTTATTCAGCTGCTTGCAATATAAACAAGTATTACAACTGACTGGGAAAGAGTGAGATGCTCTAAATTTCCTGAACTTATATTTTCATGATTAGGTCAAATGTGGCTTCTGAACTTCCTCTTCCACTCTTGTTATAAACACACATGCCTTGGAATCAGACCTTATCACCTTATATGTAAGATCTGTATTCAATATATTTAAGGTCTATATTCATGTATATTTTCCTATAAATATGAAAGAAATTATCTTAATAAAGCTACTATAGTAAACAAAGGAAAATGTAAATAGTCTGTACTTTTCTATTACTAAGTATTGGAACCAAACACTTAAAGTTGATTCAATAATTGATCTTTCATTGTACTTAAGACAGCCTGTATTTATTTTGAGAGCACAACTCCAAATATGTATAAAAATGCTGCTAAATATTGTCCTCTTCTTAGCAAACTACCTTCACTCTTACATATTTGCCAAGTCCTAGCATAATATAAGCAATGCCCATCCTAACATAATCAGATGTTATAATGGCTTTACAAATGTACTCTAATTAATAAGTACCTTGTAAATAATTGTTATGATTCATTGTTATTGCTATCTCATCTATAAGTTTTAAATTTCTCATTATCATATATAAACATACAAATCATATTTGTATCAAATTAAACTAATAAATCCTATAAAAGTTTTCTCAGAGATATCTTATATAATGCTTTTATTAGGTATTATTTTATAAGTTTTGCTGAGCTTTTTGTATTGGTTCTTTTCAGTTATACATGACAGTAGATTGATTTTTTGATATAATTATACCAGTATGGAATACATCTCATTCTAATTAGACCCCAGTCTTGTGGATATACATGATGGTGAGATTCACTAGGATGTATTTATATATGTACAAAGGAAAGTTATGTCAGGTTCATTCCACTGTCTTCTCTTTTCCTATCTCCCCTCCTCCCTTCATTCTCCTTTGTACATCCAGTGAACTACTATTCCACCCCCACTTATTGTGGGTTTTGCTTAGCTTTTTAAGCTCACATTTGGAGGGGGTAATTTACTATTTTTCCCATATGTTTATAACTCAGTACATAAATAAAAAATAATACTGAAAATATAACTGACACAATATTGACAGAACTTTTCTATAAAACCAGATTAGTCAGAATACTATAACCCTATATCACCCTCTTGTAAATCTCTACCAACTACATTCCTAAAACACAACATATTACAACATACACGCAAAACAGCACGTACATGGACACAATACATACGCAATGCAATGATACATATCCTATATATATCCTGTTATAATTTGAATGTTAGTGTCAAAAATTCATGTTGAAACTGAATCCCCGTGATAACACTATTAAGAGATAGGCACTTGATCTAATGGGGTTGAAAATACTGCTCTCCATTAATGTTTTATAGTATTCTTTATGCCATGGGAAGGGAAAGAAGAGGCGCTATCTGGCCCGGCAGCTATCCTGTGAACTCTTTATATCCTCCAGCACCTGTCTGTTTCTTCTTCTCAGCCATATGATTTTCTAGAGCAGTAGATTTCTCTACTGGGAAATCAGAGTTTTGTTTCTCAGAAAGGGTGTCAGCCAGATGTTTTTCCCACCTGTTTATTATTTTGTTTTGAATTTTATTCTGTATTTGCAGATAGAGTTTGAACATATATCTTTTCTTAATATGTTTTCTAGAATTGTTTTGAGGCAACAAAGCATATTAAAAATAAAATATGTGCATTTCTTGACTAGAAAATAGGGGAACACATGGTCCCATCTTAACAATGTCACATACAAAGAAATCATGCAGTAGAGAGAATCCTGAAAACATTGAGATTTGAAACAAAGAAAATCATTATTGTTGATAAAAAGACACTCCTTGGGCTTTCAAATAGATAACTGCACCCTTAAAAAAATTACAGAAATTACTCAGGAATGCCGAGCTGCTCTCCCATGTCCTTACTCATGATGGGTGCTGAGATCTCACCCAACTTTTTCTAGTCAACTCCCTTGTTGTTGCCCTCTCTTGCCTTGCTGTTCTCCTCCCTCAGAACAGGTTTTGTCTGTCCCAAGCACTGAAGATTCTGTCGCCCCCGACTGAATATAGCCTCCTCCCCCTCAGATTCTAAGCATGCAGTGGTCAGCACACCACCACGCCCCAGGGTTCCTGCATGGCACCAGGTCGCTCCTTCCTCCCTCGCCTCTCTTCCTGATGGCATAAAAAGATATCATAAAGCATTAATGGAGAATAATATCCTCAACCCCACTATATCATTGAGAAGATAAAACCTAGCTAATTAAAGTAAGAGATTTTATATGTGCCTTTCTCTACATTTGTTCCCAAAGCTCCACTAAAAGTGTTATAAGTAGATTTTTAAGCTTATAAACTCCTAAGACAAAAAGAGCAAAAACACTTGCAAATGTTTAGAATCTAGAAACAAATGAAACTGATCGACATAATTATGAAATTTGAATCTAAAGATAATTTGTGGAAAATGAGAAGAAAAAGCAATATGATTCATAACTTAAGAACTAGATAAAGTTTGGAGTTGCAGAAACCAGTTACTTTTAGAAGTAGGGGTGAAGGCAGCTCTAAAAATAGCTTTGATTGTTATTTCTTTTTTGAGAAGTGGTTAAATTCATAGGATCAGACTTCCAAACAAGAAAAAAAAAAGTGCAACAAGTTTGTAATATCATTCACCATGCTACACAGCAGGGCTGGAGATCTCTGCACTGGGGATGATACATTTGAGGACTGAAGATGGGAGTCACAGGTTTAATGAAAACCTAACTGTAAGATGAGCCAGTCTTCCACTCAACTCTGCTTCTGTCTTCTTTCCTGAGATACTCAGGGTGATGTTAGCCAAGCTTACTTCTGTCTTCCAAGTAGGAGCTTGTGAATCTCTCATTGATGACAAAATCTGACTACCCCAAGGTAACACACACAAACAAGCAAGAAGAACTAATGTTACTGACTCAGAGCTGCCCATTCAGGTAACCCTAAATGGTGAAACTCATAGTGAATAAGTTTCATTCACATATTCCAAGGTTATATTTTCCTCCCAACTCTGACAAGCAGACAGCTAAGGATCTTTATAGCTAAAAGTCAAGCCTCTACTAAGAACAAAGAACTGAAAAAATCGAACAAAGCAGATGAAAAACAAAAAAAAAGAAGAAGAAGAAGATTATCCAGGTAAATAAAAGCATTGTAAGAGCTCCCTGTTGTAAAAGAGGTTCTAATAATTTTTTGCAGCTGTATAACTGAAGGAGTTGGAGACTAGCACCCCATCCCATAAGTGTGGGTTGTATACAGGTGCAATGAGGAAAGGTGATAACAGAATGGATAACTTCACACTGTAGAGATCTATGGTTAGCATCAACATTGATAAGCCATATCAACGGCATGAACCACTGATATGGCATGATGGGAATGGTATTTTACCTTTTCAGTCTCCCTAAAAGACTTAACTCCAGTATAACTATAAGAAAAATATCAAACAAATTCAAGTTAGAGAACAATCTACAATATATTTGACCAGTATTCCTTCAAAAGCTCAAGGCCATGAAAAACAAGGAAAATCTAAAAAACCGTCAAGCCAAGAAGAGCCTAAGGAGACAGAGCAAGTAAATACAATGCATTTCTTGGGTGCAATTCTGGAACAGAAAGAAGGCCTTAGATAGAAATTAAGTAAATCTAAAAAAGGCATGGGATTCAGTAAATAATGGATCAATATTGGTTCATTAATTAAGTGTGACAAATGTACCATATTAACATAAGACATTTAATAGGGAAACAGGGTAGGGGATATATGAGAACTCTCTGTACAGTCTTAGCAACTCTTATGTGAGTAGCAATGCTAAAACTCAGCTATACTCTCTCTCTTACTTCATGGAAAGAATTTAATAAAACATGAAATTGAAAAGTCAGGAAGAAGAGGTGGAAGTACCACATGAGTTGAAAATGATTCCCTTTGGAAAAAATGGATAGAGATCAGGGAGGGGAAATTGTTATTTTGGTTAATAAACTTTAAGAAAAATTTGATAACCTTTATTTGCAGATATAACTTTAATACAAATACATGCTAACAAAAATAGAAATATAAAAGATTAAATTATATTAGTATAAAGGTGGCATTTTTCATTGATTTTCACCTGTTCAAATATCAAATATTAACAGATGCTTCTACTGTCCCTTATTACCATTATGTACATACTTTCTAAGTTTAGCCTAGGAGAAAATGAAACATGAGAATTGTTTCTAAAAATTTCCTTAATGTGTAAATTGAGACTGAAATTAGAATTCACTTCTTGCTCATATTTATCTCCCAAAATAAAATGATCACAAATCCCAGAAGAACTTACAGGGTCCAACTGTCCACAGGAGTTCCAGTCTACTCTCTGACCCTGTACAGACAGATTCGTAGTGACGTTTTTGGAGCCCAAGACAGACCTAATATCCCTGGTGATTCTTGCCCTAACAGCATCGTTTATCTAGATTTACTTCCCACAACTTCTCCTTTTATAAGATGAGCTTCAAAGTTTGGATGAACGTGGTTTCCCAGTCCTCAGGGCTATCAATGTTTCAAATACTATCTTTTCTATCTTATTGGGAAAAGGAAAGAAACAAAGGTCGTGAACAACTTCATTAATATTTATTCATTTGTTACTTCACTAGTGACTTAACACCACATAAATATTTATTGGTTCTTTTTAGTTATACATAATGTTGAGATTAATTTTGACATAATTATAAAAGCATAGAATATAGTTTGTTCAGATTTGGTCCATAGTACTTCCCCTCCTATTTTCCCTCCACCTGTTTCCTTCCCTCTATTTACTGACCTTTCTGCTATTTACTTATATATTTTTTAAATTAGTGTCTTATGGATATACATGATGCTGAGATACACTGTGGAATAGTCGTATATGTACATGGGAAAGTTAGGTCAGATTCATTCATTGTTTTTTCCTTATTCTGTTCCTTCCTCCCTCCTTTTCAAACCAGTTCATCTACCCCACTGATCTTTTATCTATTTCATTTTTTAATCATCCCAACTTATTTTTCAATAGTTTCTGCTTATTAAAGAAGACATCAATCTTTGACTTTTGGGGACTGGCTTATTTCACTTAGCATGATAGTTTCCTGTTCTCTCCACTTACTGGCAAATACCATAAAGTCATTCTTCTTTATGGCTGAGTAATACTTCGTTGTGTATAGATACCATATTTTCCTTATCCATACATCTGTTGAAGGGCACATAGGTTTGTTCCACAACTTGCTTACTGTGAATTGTGCTGGTATAAACATTGAAAATAAAAATTTTATATATATAAAATATATATAATCTCCTTTATATAAAATTCTGTATATTGATTTGTCCATGTACACATCTATTGAAACTTTTATGAAAAAACATCATGAAAATGTTAATGACTGTTTCTGTGTGACAGATTTAAGAACAAAATGACTTTATATGTATTTTCTCATGCTGCTTGAATTTTCTACAATGCATTATTATATACTATTTTAAAAATAAAGTAATATTCAAAATTTTTAAAATGCATAAACAAAAGGTAAATAAATTATCAGTGTTCTTACTTTTAAAAACTTGTGAAACATTTTTCCATCTACTTTCTTTCCTACTTTCCCTCCTAGAGAGCATATTGACATAACTTTGGGTAATATTTTCAGACAGTAGACAATGAAAATCTAAAATGCCTATTAATTAAAGTATATAAATCATATTCATAAAGCTTCCTTAAATTTTAATTTTTTTCCAGCAAAAATATGTTAAACTTTGGGTTTCTTACAAAATTCTACACATTCCTCCAGGTCTCATCTAACAGATATTCAATGGCAGCAGAATGCAATTGGTTAACAGATTCATAAAAATATATAGATTCAACTAATATTCAACTTTAAATAAATGCTGAGCTAGAACTCAGTTACTATCCTAGGTATTACAAATACATCAGTAAACAAATGGTATTTATCTATGTCATTAGAAATCTCAATGAAATATAAAAATAGCAATAAGGAAGCAAACAAAAAGAAGAAAGGGAAAGAAAAGCATACAAAAACATACAATATCTGTCCATGCCAATGCAGTGATTCACTTCCTATTGTTTTTAACATTCAAACAGTGGGAGAAATCTATAACTTGCCTCCTTCATCCACTATGTGGGCCAGAAGGGCTGGACAGAAAATAACCAGGGTTCAGTATTGGATGATAAAGTATGATATGTCAACTAGACATGCCAGAGGAAATGTCAAATAGGCAGCTGGATTTCTAAGTTTAGAATCCAGGAGAAAGATTTTGGTTAAAGATAAAATGTGAAAGTCATCTGCTTACAGGTGTGAAAGCACATTGCAATTCTGACATGGATCATATTTGAGATTTAGAAATCCAGACCCTGATTTCTCAGTCACTCCTTCTTCCTTTTCCACCTCACCTTTGCCGACCTCTTTCTCCTTCCTAGTGTAGCTATTAGAAGGGACAGAGTTAAACATTAAAGATACTTATTTAGTTTTATATTTATAATAGTCTTGTAAATACGTCACTGCTTCCTTCTGATAGTCTTCCTGTGGTCTCTGTATGTGGCGTGGAAGGAGCAGCTTTGAGGGCAGAGAAGCCTGGACCTTTGGTATCAGCTTAAACTAGGGTGCTGGAGCATGTCAGCAAAGACTCACCCCGTTACCATAGATAGAAATTCTCATCCCACCCCACTGACTCAATGTTTTTACCATAATTCTTACTCAGTGGTGAGGTCTGTCTGCATCTTCTTTGCAACAAGTCTCATGGCCTACTGTGTAGTAGAGAGCAATTTGCATTTTACTGAAGCTCTCTACAGGAGACCACGGACAGAGTTACCACACACAACATGTAATGTCTCACAATATCTCACTTAAGTCCATGCAGCCTTCTTTCTAGTCATCCCACCCCAATCCACTGGCATTGCTTTCTTCACTTGTATGCAGAGTGGTTTAGATTATGCCACCCATCCATCACATGGCCCAGTGACAAGACCATTGGAGAACATTGACTTGAGAACCATGTCCTGAATTATAAATGACAGAAAATAGTTGTATCACTCAATTGCTCAAGAATAACATGAGAAATTAGAGGAGTGTGAATGTATGGAGAAGTGTCCTTTGGCCTTTGAGAATAAGCCTTTAATGTAAGAATCTTGTATCTTAAAAACTTTTGAGAATCCAATTAACGTATTGAAGCATTTACTAGAAAAATATTTAGAGAATACAGAGGTTCCGCACCTTGTAATGCATGAAAAATTTAAACCACAATTAGAATTTCTACTTTTATATCTGTATTTTATATAATCATTACTCCTTCACTAATATTATGAACATATTATGAACATAATTCATCTCTATTGCCTTCTCTTGGTCTGTTTCTGTTGATATATGACATGATCTAAATTGCTAGAAGTAAGTTATTACAGTGAGCAATTTCTAATTAGTTCTTCTTATTAAAGTGCAGAAATGTCAAAGAACATAATCCCACATGGTTCTGTTTGATGGGAGGAGCTATGCTTTAAAATTAATCTCTGCCATTTGAAAACAGCATTACTATCTGTGAAATACTTTAGGATTTTTAAAATTTATTGTTTCCTTCTAATTGACTGAGGGATCAGTTACCATAGACAACATATCTTAGGAAAAAATGAAATACTACTATGATGAACAGGAGTATCACAGGTCTATTTAGTGTAACAGAGAACATAATCAAATACCTACCAGGAAAGTTTATAATCTAACATCCAGCAACACTAATATACTGAGTTTTTCACTCATACTTATAGCTAGGGATTTCTGTAGAGAAAAATATTAATACACTGAGGTATTTATTTCTAACTATATATTTTCATGGACAAGAATTTGCTAGACAGTCCTATTTTAATCATATTGAGAATACTAAACATTGAAATTAATAGTCCATTAAAAACTGATCATAGAAGAGAGACACCATAAAGGAAAAAAAGCAGTCAATACTGTTTCTTCTAAAATAGTCCACACTAGTTCAGGATTTGAAATCAGTAGAACTGAGTTTAAACTTCTTATTCCTTGTCCTTTGCCTTGCCCAGGGAGGTTGTTTCGTTCATCAGAGTCTTTAGAGAATATTTGGAAAGAACATCACCAACCCCGAAGAATTACTGTCAGGAATATGTTAAATAATCTTTATGGCCATTCTGATAAACCGGAAAGCACTATAGAAATGATAGCTATTATCTTTCAGCCATAATGAAAAGACACTAATTTCCCATGCATGTAACAGCTCACTGGCAAGAAGATATACACTATCTAAAGAAAACCAAATGTCTAAAGTCCTCTTAGCACTAATCTACATCATTAGGAAAATTATTCATTCAGTAGAAAAGAAGAATTAAGAAGTAAACCTCAAGTAAACAGCTGTGCCATAAATATAATGGAATTGTAATAAATATTTAAATAGTGATACTTAAGATTTCATCAATTTGGGAACGAGACAAATTAATTCAATTCAGAAATATTAAATGCATTCTGCTCCACAATGAAGACTACAAATGTGAACAAAATAGACTATCTTCATGGTATTTCTGCAGGTACCAAATTATAGACATTAAAAAATGATGACCATAAAATAAAGTAAAAACAACGTATTGACTTAAAAACACCAAAAATAATAAATTTTCCTTTTGTTTACTCCATTCTATACTTGCAGTGAAGACAAACACAAGCTTGTCTTTGGCACAAAACAGGAAAAGGAAATAAAGCAATACAGGAGAAAACTTATGGATCAAAATTATTACAACTGAAACTGGGTATTTGTAAAACTGTTACCCTTTTTAAAATTAGATAATAGATGTTGGCATAGATGTGGGAAAAAGGCACACTTTTACATTGCGGGTGGAGTTGCAAATTGGTGCAGTCACTCTGGAAAGCAGTGTGGAGATTCCTCAGAAAGTTTGGAATGGACCCACCATTTGACCCAGTTATCCCATTCCTTGGATTATAACCAAAGGACTTAAAATCAGGATACTACGTCAATTCTCAGCCATATCAATGTTTATAGCAGCTCAATTCACAATAGCTAGACTGTGGAACCAACCTAGATGCCCTTCAACGGATGAATGGATAAAGAAATTGTGGTATATATACACAATGGAATATTATTCAGCCATATCAGCCACAAAGAAAAACAAAATTATGACATTTGCAAATAATGGATGGAATTAGAGAAAACCATGCTAAGTGAAATAAGCCAATCCCCAAAAACCAAAGGCCAAACATTTTCTCTGATAAGTGGAAGATGATATATAATGGGGGAGGGTGAAAGAAGAATGGAGGAACTTTATATTATATAGAGGGAAATGAGGTGGAGGCAGGGGTATGAAAGATGGTGGAATGAGACATACATCATTACCCTATGTACATGTATAATTACACAAATGATATGAATCTATATCATGCACAAACATAGAAATATAAAGTTGTACCCCATTTTTGTACAATGAATCAAAATGCAGTCTGTAAAAATAAAAAAAAAATTAAAAAGGGAAAAAATAAATTTAGAGTGTTTTTTACCTCCTTGTACTACTACAAGTAATAATTAAAACACAAACTATAATTTAAGTCTTAAAAGAAAATTATTTCTTCTCAGTTATAACATTTTTTAGTGTTAAATATTTGATAGGGTGAAGAAAATAAAAAGAGTAAAGAACAGGAGATATATCTGTGTTAATTAAGTTTAGGGATAACAGTGTCTTAGAATAAGCAAGATATGAATTAATAACCTTACTTTTTACCCTCTCTTTCTTCCACTACCCATTAATATTTAGTACATCTGCCAATTAGAAATATTTTAACATACAAATGTTTACCCAGGGTTAACATAACAAATTCTGGTTGCTGCTATTTTTAACAATTTTTTAAGTACCATCTATTTTTTGCCATATTTTACTTAATTTCACAGTTACACTAATGTGTAACTGTGAACTAACAGGTATGCTAACATGTGAAACTAACAAGCAAACACGGGGAATTCATTAATACCAGATGGGTCCTATAAGAAAGACTTAAGGTAGCAATACGCTAGAAGCAAAAGGATAATAACTACCTCCATATAACACGCAAAAATGCAAAACTCAGTAGTGAAAAAGACATACAAAAAGAAAAGAATTTATCAGTACAGAAAACAAACTAAAGATGAAAAACAGGAACGAAGAAAAGAGAAAACAGTTTAAAAAAATAACAAAATGATAGGAATATGTATTTAATTGTCAGTAACAAGCTTGAAAACAATGGATTAAAACCCCTAATTGTAAAATCGTAAACTAACTGAATAGATAAAAAAGAAAAACTCATGATATGCTGCCTACAAGAAACTAATTTCACCAGTAAACACATAGATAGACTGAAAATCAAGGGACCAAAAAAGACCTACCATGTAAATAGAAACCAAAATCAATTAGGAGTAAATTATATTTATACCAAATAAAATACACTTTTGTGTCAAAAATTGCAAAAATTAAAAAGAAAGGATGGAAAGAGAATGATTAATGTACACATGAGTACAGTTGAATAAAGGAATAATTTTAAGCATTTTATAGCACAGCAATACAACTGCATTTAGCAATAGTTTATTGAATATTTCAAAAGAGCTAATAGAATATACTCAACACAAAAAACTGGTAAATGCCTGAGATGATAAATGTGCCCATTACCCTGATCTAATCATTACGTATTCTCCATGTACTGAAAAGTATCATACTGTGCCCCATAAATATATACAATTACTAGGTGTCAATAGAAGATAAAATTTTATATTTAAAAAAGTTTTGTTTCTTTTTTTTTTTAATTGTAAACAAATGGGATACATGTTGTTTCTCTGTTTGTACATGGAGTAAAGGCATACCATTTGTGTAATCATAAATTTATATAGGGTGATGTTGGTTGATTCATTCTGTTATTTTTCCCCTTCCCTCCACCCCTCCCATCCCTCTTTTCCCTCTACACAATCCTTCCTTCCTCCATTCTGGCCCCCCTCCCTAACCCTCACTCTAACCCTAAAACTAACCCCTCCCACACCCCATTATGTATCATGATCCACTTATCAGCGAGATCATTCTTCCTTTGGTTTTTTGAGATTGGCTTATCTCACTTAGCATGATATTCTCCAATTTCGTCCATTTGTCTGCAAATGCCATAATTTTATCATTCTTTATGGCTGAGTAATATTCCATTGTATATATATGCCACAGTTTCTTTATCCATTCATCAACTGAAGGGCATCTAGGTTGGTTCCACAATCTGGCTATGGTGAATTGAGCAGCAATGAACATTGATGTGGCTGTATCTCTGTAGTATGCTGATTGTAAGTCCTTTGGGTATAGGCCAAGGAGTGGGATACCTGGGTCAAATGGTAGTTCCATTCCAAGTTTTCTAAGGGATCTCCATACTGCCTTCCAGAGTGGCTGCACTAATTTGCAGCCCCACCAGCAATGTATGAGTGTACCTTTTTCCCCACATCCTCGCCAACACCTGTTGTTGCTTGTATTCTTGATAATCGCCATTCTGATTGGGGTGAGATGGAATCTTAGGGTGGTTTTGATTTGCATTTCTCTTATTACTAGAGATGTGGAACATTTTTCCATATGTTTGTTGATTGTTTGTAGGTCTTCTTCTGTGAAGTGTCTGTTCATTTCCTTAGACCATTTGTCGATTGGATTATTTGCAGTCTTGGTGTAGAGTTTTTTGAGTTCTTTATAGATTCTGGAGATTAGTGCTCTATCTGAAGTATGATTGGCAAAGATTTTCTCCCACTCTGTAGGCTCTTTCTTCGCATTGCTGATAGTTTCCTTTGCTGAGAGAAAGCTTTTTAGTTTGAATCTATCCCAGTTGTTGATTCTTGTTTTTATTTCTTGTGCTATGGGAGTCCTGTTGAGGAGTCTGGTCCTAAGCCGACATGTTGAAGATCTGGACCTACTTTTTCTTCTATAAGATGCAGGGTCTCTGGTCTGATTCCAAGGTCCTTAATCCATTTTGAGTTTAGTTTTGTGCACGGTGAGAGATATGGGTTTAGTTTCATTTTGTTGCATATGGATTTCCAATTTTCCCAGCACCATTTGTTGAAGAGGCTATCTTTTCTCCATTGCATATTTTTGGCCCCTTTGTCTAGTATGAGGAAATTATATTTATTTGGGTTTGTGTCTGTGTCCTCTATTCTGTACCATTGATCTACCTTTCTATTTTGGTACCAATACCATGCCGTTTTTGTTACTATTGCTTTGTAGTACAGTTGAAGTTCAGGTATTGCAATACCCCCTGCTTCACTCTTTCTGCCAAGGATTGCTTTAGCAATTCTGGGTTTCTTATTCTTCCAGATGAATTTCATGATTGCTTGTTCTACTTCTGTAAGGTACATCATTGGGATTTTAATTGGAATTGCATTGAATCTGTATAGCACTTTTGGTAGTATGGCCATTTTGACAATATTAATTCTGCCTATCCAGGAACATGGGAGATCTTTCCATCTTCTAAGGTGTTCTTTAATCTCTTTCTTTAGTGTTCTGTAGTTCTCATTGTAGAGGTCTTTCACCTCTTCTGTGAGATTGATTCCCAAGTATTTTATTTTTTTCGAGGCTATTGTGAATGGGGTAGTTTTCCTAACTTCTCTTTCTAAAGATTCATCACTTATGTATAAAAATGCATTGGATTTATGAGCATTGATCTTGTATCCTGCTACTTTACTGAATTCATTTATGAGTTCTAAGAGTTTTCTGGTGGAATTTCCTGGTTCCTCTAAGTATACAATCATATCATCAGCAAATAGGGATAGTTTGAGTTCTTCTTTTCCTATTCGTATCCCTTTAATTTCTTTGGTCTGTCTAATTGCTCTGGCTAGAGTTTCAAGGACGATATTGAATAGGAGTGGTGAGAGAGGGCATCCCTGCCTTGTTCCATATTTTAGGGGGAATGCTTTCAGTTTTTCACCATTGGGAATGATATTAGCCATGGGCTTAGCATAGATGGCCTTTACAATGTTAAGGAACGTTCACACTCTCCCTATTTTTTCTAGTGTTTTGAGCATGAAGGGGTGCTGTATTTTATCAAATGCTTTTTCTTCATCTATTGAAATAATCATGTGATTCTTGACTTTAAGTCTGTTGATATGGTGAATTACATTTATTGATTTCCTGATGTTGAACCAACCTTGCATCCCTGGGATGAAACCCACTTGATCATGGTGCACTATCTTTTAAATATGTTTTTGTATGCGATTTGCTAAAATTTTGTTGAGAATTTTTGCGTCGATGTTCATTAAGGATATTGGTCTGAAATTTTCTTTCCTCGATGTGTCTCTGTCTGGTTTAGGTATCAGGGTGATATTGGCTTCGTAGAATGAGTTTGGGAGGGTTCCCTCCTCTTCTATTTCATGGAATACTTTGAAAAGTATTGGAATGAGCTCTTCTTTAAAGGTTTTGTAGTACTCGGCTGAGAAACCATCAGGTCCTGGACTTTTCTTTGTTGGTAGGCTTTTGATGACTTCTATTTCATTACTTGAAATTGGTCTATTTAAATTGTGTATGTCCTCCTCGTTTACTTTAGGCAATTCATAGGTCTCTAGAAACTTGTTGATATCTTCGAAATTTTCTATTTTGTTGGAGTATAGATTTTCAAAATAGTTTCTAATTATGTTTTGTATTTCAATCGTGTCTGTTGTGATATTTCCTTGTTCATTACGAATTTTGGTGATTTGGGTTTTCTCTCGTCTTCTCTTTGTTAGTGTGGCTAAAGGTTTATCAATTTTGTTTATTTTTTCGAAGAACCAAATATTTATTTTGTCAATTTTTTGTATTGTTTCTTTTGTTTCAATTTTGTTGATTTCAGCTCTGAGTTTAACTATTTCCTGTCTTCTACTACTTTTGGTGTTGGTCTGTTCTTCTTTTTCTAGGGCTTTGAGCTGTAGTGTTAGGTTGTTTATTTGTTGAGTTTTGCTTCTTTTATTGAATGCGCTTCATGAAATAAATTTTCCTCTAAGTACTGCTTTCATAGTGTCCCAGAGATTTTGATATGATGTTTCTTTGTTCTCATTTACCTCTAGGAATTTTTTAATTTCCTTCCTAATATCTTCTGTTATCCATTCATCATATAATAGCATATTGTTTAATCTCCAGGTGTTGGAGTAATTTCTGTTTTTTACTCTTTCATTTATTTCTAGTTTCAATCCAGTATGATCTGATAAAATACAAGGAAGTATCTCTATCTTCTTGTATTTGCTAACGTTAGCTTTGTGGCATAATATATGGTCTATTTTAGAGAAGGATCCATGTGCTGCTGAGAAGAAAGTGTATTCACTCTTCCTTGGATGGTTTATTCTATAAATGTCTGTTAAGTCTAAATTATTGATTGTGTTATTGAGATCTATGGTTTCTTTGTTCAATTTTTGTTTGGAAGATCTGTCCAGTGGTGAGAGAGGCATGTTAAAATCACGTAGTATTATTGTATTGTGTTCTATTTGGTTTCTGAGATTGAGAAGGATTTGTTTGACATACATGGGTGAGCCACTGTTTGGGACATAGATATTTATGATTGTTATGTCTTGCTGATTTATGGTTCCCTTAAGCAGTATGAAATGTCCTTCTTTATCCCTTCTGATTAACTTTGGCTTGAAGTCCACTTTATCTGAAATGAGGATGGATACCCCAGCTTTTTTGCTGGTCCATGTGCATGGTAAGTTTTTTCCCATCCTTTCACCTTTAGTCTTTGGGTATCTCTTTCTAAGAGATGAGTCTCTTGCAGGCAACATATCGTTGGATCTTTCTTTTTTATCCAATCTGCCAGTCTATGTCTTTTGATTGATGAATTCAGGCCATTAACATTCAGGGTTATTATTGAGATATGATTTGTATTCCCGGTCATTTGACTCATTTTATTCATTTATTTGTTTATTTTTGACACAACTTGGTTCCTCTTTATTTGAGAGTTCCTTTAGGATATCTCCTCCCTTTGCTGATTTGCTTCTTTGTTTTTCATCTCTTCTTCATGGAATATTTTGCTGAGAATGTTCTGTAATGCTGGCTTTCTTTTTGTATATTCTTTTAGCTTTTGTTTATCATGGAAGGATTTTATTTCATCATCAAATCTGAAGGTAAGTTTTGCTGGGTATAAGATTCTTGGTTGGCATCCATTTTCTTTTAGGGCTTGAAAAATGTTATTCCAGGCCCTTCTAGCTTTTAAGGTCTGGATTGAAAAATCTGCTGATATCCGTATTGGTTTCCCCCTGAATGTAATTTGGTTCTTTTCTCTCACAGCCTTTAAGATTCTGTGTTTATTTTGTATGTAGGTATTTTCATTATAATGTGCCTTGGTGTGGGTCTGATGTAATTTTGTGTATTTGGAGTCCTATAAGCCTCTTGAACATGATTTTCCATTTCATTCTTCAGATTTGGGAAATTTTCAGAAATTATCTCATTGAATAGGTTGTTCATTCCTTTGGTTTGTTTCTCTAAGCCTTCCTCAATCCCAATAATTCTCAAATTTGGCCTTTTCATGATGTCCCATAGTTCTTGGAGATTCTGTTCATGATTTCTTACCATCTTCTCTGTTTGTTCGACTTTGTTTTCGAGGTTAAATATTTTGCCTTCAATATCTGAGGTTCTGTCCTCCAGGTGTTCTATCCTATTGGTTGTGCTTTCTATGGAGTTCTTAATTTGGTTTATTGTTTCCTTCATTTCAAGGATTTCTGTTTGGTTTTTTTTCAATATCTCTAACTCTTTATTGAAATGGTCTTTTGCTTCCTGTATTTGCTCTTTTAACTGTCTATTGGTGCGTTCATTCAATGCCTGCATTTGCTCTTTCATTTCATCGTTAGCTTCCCTTATCATGTTGATTATGTACATTCTGAACTCCCTTTCTGACATTTCTTCTGCCATGCTGTCATTGGATTTTATTGATGTAACATCCAGATTTGTTTGAGGCATTTTCTTCCCTTGTTTTCTCATGTCGTTCAGGTGTCAGTGGACTGCAGAGATGTTGCAGATTTCCTCTATTGACTTATAATGTCCCTGAAGATTGCTAGTGTATCGCCTCTTATCCTTCAGTAGCCTGAAGTCTTAGAGGAAGTTGATACTGTGGTGTTCCCCTAGGAAGCTGCCTCTCTAGGGGTGGTGACCCTCAGGTGGGGTATATTCCCTGCTAGTGGGCAGAGGTGCCTCTACTTGTTGACCAATGGTCATCCAAAGGGGAACTAGACTGCGGGCTGAGGCAAGGCCTGTTTGGGCCTGTGTCTCTGGTTTTACTGTCCTTGTGGGAAAACCTCACCTGGCGGGGAAGACTCACCCAGTGGGGAGGTCTCGCTGGTCAGTTCCCCTCCTAGAGGTTCCCCTCAGTTCACAACTACCGCCTGGGCAGGGCAGTCTTCCCAGGCAATTTTCCCAGGGGCCTGGACCTACCTCCTGGGCCTGGGAGCCCTGCCCTTCGCAGATGAGTCTCCTTAGGTAGCCCCTCCTCAGAGAAGCTGCCCGCAGTCCTGGAACCTTCGCTCCGCCCCTCAGCTTGTCTCTGTGTAGTTCTTTCAAAAAAAGGTGCCTAGGTCCCTGGACCAGACCGTGCTATGCACCTAATTGCCTGGCTATGGGACCCATCCTCTGAGCAGTCACTTGGAGCCTCGTACATATGCTCCAAGCCCCAGTGACCCGCCGCTCGTCTCTTCCTCCAGGCAGCCACCCGGTGTTCTGTGTGGGCGCTTGGAGACCAAGCCACTCACTGTGCACCTCCACCTCCTCCGGACAGCCCCCTCCCCATTGTTCAGGCGGTTGCTGAGTCTAAATAGCTCGCTGCCCAACTCTTTCTCTGGCAGCCGCAGGAGCCCCGGCAGATCGCTCCAAAACCAAGCGGTGTGTTGCGTGGCCTCCTCTGGAAAGTTCCCCGCTTTCTGAGTTCACTGCTCCAGCGGGGGCACGGTTCCCAGGCAACGTTCCCAGGGGCCCGGACCTACCTCCTGGGCCTGGGAGCCTCACCCTTCGCAGACGAGTCTCCTTAGGTTGCCCCTCCTTAGAGAAGCTGCGCGCAGTCCTGGAACCTTCGCTCTACCGTTTTTTCGCTCCGTTTTTTTCCCTCTGCTTCGCTGTCCGTGTTTACCGCTCCAGCGGGGGGAGGGGCGTCTCACCGAGCAACTCCACTTCACAAAGTTCCCTGCGTTCCAGGGCTACCGCCCCATCCGGGACGCCTCCCCAATGGGAGAAACTCACCCGGCGGCTTTGAATTGGTCCCAAGTCACTCACTATCTCCTCTTTTGAATCCTGCATCCTGGAGCAACGTGAAATGCAGCCGCCCTCTAGTCCGCCATCTTGAAAAACCCCAAGTTTTGTTTCTTAAATTTGAAGAATTTTCTAGTCTAACAGCATTTTTTCTACATCCCTGGGTGAACACTTTTCAATTCCCCAAAGAAAACTGTGTTTGCTGTATCTGTAAGTTTTCACCCACTCTTGGTTTTTCCATGTCCTTTTTAATTTCTCAGTAGTAGAATAAAATATTCTATTATTTAAGAATGCCCTATTATTATATTTCAATAGTCTCCAAATTTTAAAAACCAGAGGGTTTGTTAAAACAAATTGTATTGCCCACCACCAGAATTTATGAGTGTCAATCTGAGAAAGCACCCAAGAATTTGAATTTCAAATAAATTTTCAGGTGAGGTCAATACTGCTAGTCAAGGGACTATACTTTGAGAATAATTCTTCAAACCTAATCCACTAAATTTCCTTATTGCTCTTTAATTATGGTACATAATAAAAAGTTAAACGTATTAGAAAAAGAACCTAAAACAACTTCTTAAACAAATGTATGACTTGTTCCCATTCTTTTAACCTAAAGAGTAATTTATTATTTTTCTCTGATGTTTTGTACTGACGCACCCCTCCACAGGAGTTGTATCATTCATGATTTTACAAATATCTGTACCTGGTCTTCCATTCCACAATGATATGATTTGAGTGAAGAGTAACTTGAATTTTTTAAAATGTGTCAGATAGCAACCAGGGTGATATGGGGATATGGATTATTGAATGCTGTGATGGACTGGCACCCTTCAAGGCTAGACTTGTTTCCCCAAAGTTAAAAATACTCACAATAGGTCAATTTCAGCTACTGCTTTTACCATCATCCCAGCTGCAGAGTCACCTGTGCATATTATTCCCTTGCAGGGCTGACTCACATACTTGGAACCATGAAAGTAGAGATATGGATGCCTGGCTATTCCAGTCCAATGAGGGATAACTGTTCAGTCACGTTACCTCTCAAGTACCCTTTAGGATCAGTCAAGGCTGTGGTTCAGCTTCGATCACAGCTCAAGTTATGATAAATTCTGCTTCTTCTCACTCCCTTCCACAGACTGTGATCCCACTTTCATCACGGAAAAAAAGAAATCAAAGAATACCACCTGCTACACTCTCTGAGATTCAGCTTCTATAGAAACTGACTTGCAACATATGAAATAAATCTATATTCATCTCATAATGGAGACTTTGACAAAATAAAAGGAAATAGAAGTTCACTAGAAAAAGATGTATATGAAAAAGAGTATATGGAATCACAGGTTGAAAGAAGTCAGAAGGAAACTGTACCTGCTTACAATTCTCTCAGGGACCCTGGAGGCAAGACAACTAAGTATCATTAAAAATGGTCGTGAAGACTCTGTTATCCTACTCTAATGATAAAAACCATAAAATGGGAAATAGGATCTACATGTCCTTCTTATGTGCCAACTGTAAACTTGTAAAGCATACAATGTCTCATAATGCAGTCGGTATGACTACAGCATGTTTTCTGCCAGATAAACTCACTGAGAGTTTTGAAAATTAGTACAATAAAATTGGCTCTATTTGTGAAGTTGGGGAGCTTCAGTGATAAGCAACCACTTGGCTAAGGATGTAGGTGACATTACAGTGACATTCACCTTTCTCTGTTTACTGGACACGTAGCACCAGATTTTGTTAGTGAAAGGGCAGGTTGAGTGTGAAAGCATGCAAACTCATCACCACTTTAGGATCAATAACTCATGAATCATTGATGGGAGATCAATAGCAACATCCTCATTTATTGAGAACAGAAGGTAATGATTGTTAAATAGGTCCATATTAATAGGTCAAATTAGATTGGAATTCTGCCCTTCCATTTGCTGTGTAACATGGATGAATCATTTAACTTCTCTGTTTTTCAGTCTTCTAATTTATGAAGGTGAAAACTTACAGAATTAACTTCTTGTCAATAACTTCAAATGCTCCCAGATCACTTCCTACTCTTATACACTTGCTGTGATAAAAAGACTTTATCCAAATTCTTGCCCTTACTACCCAACAGATCCTTGCCTCAAGGTGAAGTCACATGTCTTTCTTATTGTCCAGCAACTTCTCTGATCCATAGTGTGAGATACCAATGGAAACCCTTTAATATTCATATATACTGAATTCAGAAATTAGAATATTAATACCCATGGATTCACCCTTGCGCATGGAGATGGAAAAAAGCAAATACTTCTTTTTCTTATCTCCCAAGATAAATACTTCTGAGATGCATAAATCTCAGAAATTCTTATCAGTTCAAGCACTTGTCCTCAATTATTTTTATGTTACCTTCCTCTCTTCTTACTCTCTTGTTCCTTGAGGTCATATTTGCAAATAACCTTTCTGCATGCAAAATTTTGTCTTTTATTGTTGTTTTAAGACCCCCCATTTTAAGAGAGCTGGTATCAAGACAATTCTAGAAAAGAGGCCTAAGAACAGGATTTTTGAACTAACTCACCTACAAGTTAGATAATTGTGATGAGTACACGTGGATAACTCCTGGTGTGAAGTGATATTGTGGCAGTGTCAGAGTTAACAAAACTTTCATCTGTGTTGCACTGGGGTGAAGCGCAGGTAGGAGGTGAGCTGTTGATTTTACAGTATCTACAGCATATAAGAGGAATAGAGTGGAGCGCAATTTTCAGCACTGTGGAGGTGGCTAGATTGGTTAACTGTATTTGAAGTGTTTAAAAAGAGAAAGTGTTTTAGATCCTACAACCCTAAGGCTGTCTGTGAAAGGAAGACAGCCTTAACGAAAGTAAAGAGGTCTTACTTCCCACAAGAACAATATCCTAAAATCAGACCAGGATTTATTTGGAAGAGTGGCAAAGCTTTAAAAGAGATTAAACCCACAATCTAGAGGTCTTTTGTGTCAATATCAGGGTTTTTATAGGTTCAGAAAAGACACTAAGAATGGGGGGAGGATATTTGCAACAGCTGTAGTCCTTCAGGAGTAGGAAATGAATTCTTCCTATAACTTGTGTGACCTTGTAAGAGGACACTGTGACCCAAAGGAGAGAATGACCACAGATGCCTTATGGTTAGTCTTATGAAAAACTAAGCAAAAATCCCAGCCATTCTGTATAAAGACTTCTGACCTACATTATCTTGAGCTTATAAGTAAGGGCTGCCTTAAGTCACTGAAACTGTGGTAGTTTGTAATGGGTCACTGTTGATTTGGAATTTATCATCTTCAAAGGAAATTTGTAGTGAGGTTAAAACACAGCTACAATGATATCATAAAGTTTGGATATAAAGAAGACTTACAGATAATGAGGTTGAATTGTCAGAAATGCCTTGGTATATACTGAACAAAGAGTCAGAAAGTTCTCATAGAGGTAGAAAAGTTAGAGTAGATTTGCACAACTCACCGGAGACTATCTGCATTGAGAAAATTCACAAGACACTAACATCAGTAAGACAAAAATAATTCACGGTTTCTTAATATGTTTTTGGATTCGGTTTGCCAATATTTTGTTAGGGATCTTTGCATCTATATTCATCAAGGATATTGATCTAAAATTTTCTTTCCTTGATGTGTCTTTTCCTGGTTTGGGTATGAGGGTGATATTAGCTTCATAGAATGAGTTCGGTAGGGTACCCTCCTTTTCTATTTCCTGGAATACTTTGAGATGTATTGGAATGAGTTCTTCTTTGAAGGTCTTGTAGAACTTGGCTGAGAATCCGTCTGGTCCTGGGCTTTTCTTGGATGGTAGATGTTTAATGGCTTCTTCTATTTCATTGCTTGATATTGATCTGTTTAAATTGTGTATGTGTTCCTGGTTCAGTTTGGGAGGAGCATATGTCTCTAGAAATTTGTCAATGTCTTCAGTAGTTTCTATCTTGTTGGAATACAGATTTTCAAAGTAGCTTCTCATTATGTTCTGTATCTCAGTGGTGTCTGTCGTGATATTTCCTTTTGCATCATGTATTTTAGTAATTTGAGTCTTCTCTCTCCTTCTCTTTGTTAGTGTGGCTAAGGGTTTGTCTATTTTGTTTACTTTCTCAAAGAACCAACTTTTTGTTTTGTCAATTTTTTGAATAGTTTCTTTTCTTTCAATTTCTTTGATTTCAACTCTGATTTTAATTATTTCCTGTCTTCTACTACTTTTGCTGTTATTCTGTTCTTCTTTTTCTAGGGCTTTGAGCTGTAATGTTAGGTCATTTAGTTGTTGACTTTTCATTCTTTTCTGGAATGCACTCCATGCAATGAATTTTCCTATTAATACCGCTTTCATAGTGCCCCAGAGATTTTGATATGTTGTATCGTCATTCTCATTGACCTCTAAGAATTTTTTAATCTCCTCCCTGATGTTTTCTGTTATCCATGTTTCATTCAATAGCATACTATTTAGTCTCCAGGTGTTGGAGTAATTTCTCTTTTTTATTTTGTCATTGATTTCTACTCTCAGTCCATTGTGATCTGATAGAACACAAGGCAGTATCTCTATTTTTTTGCATTTCCTAAAGGTTGCTTTGTGGCATAACATATGATCTATTTTCGAGAAGGTTCCATGTGCTGCTGAGAAGAAAGTGAATCCACTCATTGATGGATGGAATATTCTATATATGTCTATTAAGTCTAGGTTATTGATTGTGTTATTGAGTTCTATGGTTTCTTTGGTTGGATTTTGTTTGGAAGATCTATCTAGTGGTGACAGCGGTGTGTTAAAGTCACCCAGAATTATTGTGTTGTGGTCTATGTGATTACTGAAATTGAGAAGGATTTGTTTGATGTACAGGGATGCACCATTGTTTGGGGCATAAATATTTACTATCGTTATGTCTTCCTGATTTATGGTTCCATTAAGCAGTATGAAATGTCCTTCTTCATCCCTTCTGACTAACTTTGGCTTGAAGTCCACTTTATCTGCTATAAGGATGGAAATCCCCGCATTTTTACTGAGTCCATGTGCATGGTAGGTTTTTTCCTCTTCTTTCACCTTTAGTCTGTGGATGTCTTTTTCTATGAGATGAATCTCTTGCAGGCAGCATATTGTTGGGTCTTTCTTTTTAATCCATTCTGCCAGTCTATGTCTTTTGATTGATGAGTTTAGGCCATTAACATTCAGGGTTATTATTGAGATATGATTTGTATTCCCAGTCATTTGGCACCACGATCAAGTGGGGTTCATCCCTGGAATGCAAGGATGGTTCAACATTCATAAATCAATAAACATAATCCATCATGTCAATAGACTTAAGGATAAGAATCATATGGTTATTTCAATTGACACAGAAAAAGTGTTCAACAAAATACAACACCCCTTCATGCTCAAAACACTAGAAAAAATAGGTATAGTAGGAACATACCTGAACGTTGTAAAGGCTATTTATGTTAAGCCCATGGCCAACATCATTCTTAATGGAGAAAAACTGAAACCATTCACTTTAAAAATGGGAACAAGACAGGGATGTCCTCTTTCACCACTTCTATTCAACATTGTCCTCGAAACTCTAGCCAGAGCAATTAGGCAGATCAAAGAAATTAAAGGGATACAAATAGGAAAAGAGGAACTTAAGCTGTCACTATTTGCGGATGACATGATTCTATATTTAGAGGATCCAACAACTTCTTCCAGAAAACTTCTAGACCTCATCAATGAATTCAGCAAAATAGCAGACTATAAAATCAACACGCATAAATCTAAAGCATTTTTATACTCAAGCGATGAAACAGCTGAAAGGGAAATGAGGAAAACAACCCCATGTGCAATAGCCTCAAAAAAAAAAAAAAATACTTGGGAATCAATCTAACCAAAGAGGTAAAAGATCTCTACAATGAAAACTACAAAACATTGAAGAAAGAAATTAAGGAAGACCTTAGAAGATGGAAAGATCTCCCATGTTCTTGGACAGGCAGAATTAATATTGTCAAAATGGTCATACTATCAAAAGTGCTATACAGATTCAATGCAATTCCAATTAAAATCCCAATGACGTACCTTACAGAAATAGAGCAAGCAATCATGAAATTCATCTGGAAGAATAAGAAAACCCAGAATAGCTAAAGTAATCCTTAGCAGGAAGAATGAAACAGTGGGTATCACAATACCAGAACTTCAACTATACTACAAAGCAATAGTAACAAAAACAGCATGGTATTGGCACCAAAATAGACAGGTAGATCAATGGTACAGAATAGAGGACACGGACACAAACCCAAATAAATACAATTTTCTCATACTAGACAAGGGTGCCAAAAATATGCAATGGAGAAAAGATAACCTCTTCAACAAATGGTCCTGGGAAAACTGGAAATCCATGTGCAACAGAATGAAACTAAACCCCTATCTCTCACCCTGCACAAAAATCAACTCACAATGAATCAAAGACCTTGAAATCAGACCAGAGAACCTGCATCTTATAGAAGAAAAAGTAGGTTCAAATCTTCACCTTGTTGACTTAGGACCAGACTTCCTTAACAGGACTCCCATAGCACAAGAAATAAAAGCAAGAATCAATAACTGGGATAGATTCAAGCTAAATAGCTTTCTCTCAGCAAAGGAAACTATCAGCAATGCGAAGAGAGAGCCTACAGAGTGGGAGAATATCTTTGCCACTCATACTTCAGATAGAGCACTAATTTCCAGACTATATAAAGAACTCAAAAAACTCTACACGAAGAATATAAATAACCCAATCAACAAATGGGCTAAGGAAATGAACAGACACTTCACAGAAGAAGATCTACAAACAATCAACAAACATATGAAAAAATGTTCACCATCTTTAGTAATAAGAGAAATGCAAATCAAATCTACACTAAGATTCCATCTCACCCCAATTAGAATGGCGATTATCAAGAATACAAGCAACAATAGGTGTTGGAGAGGATGCGGGGAAAAAGGTACACTCATACATTGCTGGTGGGGCTGCAAATTAGTGCAGCCACTCTGGAAAGCAGTGTGGAGATTCCTTAGAAAACTTGGAATGGACCTACCATTTGACCAGGTACCCCACTTCTCAGCCTATACCCAAAGGACTTAAAATCAGCATACTTACAGAGATACAGTCACATCAGTGTTCATAGCTGCTCAATTCACAATAGTCAGACTGTGGAACCAACCTAGATGTCCTTCAATTGATGAATGGATAAAGAAACTGTGGTATATATATACAAAAGAATATTACTCAGGTATAATGAATAATAAAATTACAGCATTTGCAGGCAAATGGATGATTGGAGAATATCATGTTAAGTGAGATTCGCCAATCTCAAAAATCCAAAACTAATGATCTCACTGATAAGTGGATGATGACACATAATGGGGGACGGGAGGGGGGCAAGAATGGAGGAAGTAGGGACTGTATAGAGGAAAAAGAGTGGTGGGAGGGGTGGGGGGGAAGGAAAAAATAACAGAATGAATCAAACATCATTACCCTATGTAAAAAATAATAATAATAATAATCCACAGGTGCAGGGAACACCAGCATTTATAACTTTCAGAAACGACTATGTTTTGTGGGCTGGGGTTGATGGTAGGAGCTGCTATCATGGAGTTGGTCAGTCTCAGTGGAGAGAATGAGATTCCAGAATAGTAGAGACCAGGTGGTAAGATTTGATTTAGTCTGAGTCCAAGCAATAGTAATTATCATAATGGGCAGTATGATCAGAATATAATCAGAATGCCCTGTATTAATGGAGTCTGCAATGACGGAAAGAAGAATAGATTGCTGATTGATTTGTACCAAAATAGGAAAAAAAATACCTAAAAACAAAAATATTTAAGCCTGGTAAGGAGACATTCAATATGAGCTGTCATAAAGAAACACAGCGGCCCCTTCTTCAGTTACCATAGCCAACCAGTTTAAAGGTCGGGACCTCATCAGAAGTATTTGAGATAAATCCCCTGGTATTTCCCCAGGGAATCTCCAATTAACTATTTTTTAGACTATTTGAAAACTGGAAGAAGTGAAACACCATCCTTTTTTTAAAAAAATTTCAGACAGAGCATCTAGCTGAAATTGATACTAGAGAACACAGAAAAACACGTTTTAACTTCAATAAGCTCTACGAATAATGTACGTAAAGAGGGGATTGAACTGTGCATTGATATCAGTGTACTCGGAATGGTGGCCTACAAAAAATGGAAAAAGAAATTTGTATTTACTAATTTATTAAATAATGTTAGGGTACCTACTATTTGACAGGTTGTGGTGGAGGCACTGTAACCACAGTTGGTGAACTAGAAAAAGGGTATATAGACAAGGAATTTAGATTCTATTGGGAGAGAAGACAAGTAAGTGAATCCATATATTAAGAAAAAAAAAGCAAATTCCTCCTAAATAGAAACTTCCAGGTGATATGAAGACAAATAAAGCTCATAAAGAAACAGTATATATGTTTTCTGCGCTATTTTGGATTGAATAACCAGGAATGATCTATAGGAGATGACCCCAGTGAAGAACAGAAAATGTAAAGATCTTAAAAAAGACAATGTACTGTTCGAGACACAGTCGAACATTCAGTGGTGCTCAGAGTGAATGAAGAGGAGACCACGTCACTCAAATAGCCATGGACACTCATAGGCCAGAAGACAGGCTCTTTGAGGCCACAGTAAAGACATGGAATTATTGTAAATGCTCTGGCAGCCATTGGAAAGATTCAAGTTTAGTCTGATCTGATTAACACTTTTAAAATTATATAGAGAGAATAGGCTTGAGGGTAAGCCTTATGGGGAGATGGGGAGAGAGAGCAGAAGCAGAAACCTGTTGGGAGATGTACAGTGCTCTACCTAGACATGAGACCAGGGAGCTCAAGAGAGCAGCACCTGTGAGTGCAGTGAGATGTCACCAGGTCCTGGAAACATCCCAAGGCATTGCACCAGGACCTGTCCATGAATAGTAGGGTTGTGGAGGAAAAAAGAAAAGCAAGCGTAACCCTAAAATTTTGTTGTGAGCAATTAGTAAAATGTAATGGTAAAGACCCAGTAGAAGATAATGAGACACAAGTCAGGAATTCCATTCCAAACACATTGAAATTTGGCTGCCCTGGATGAGTACACAATTAAATATGAGAATCTAGAATCATGAGGGAGTCTGGGGCAGGATATGACTTTGATGCTCACATACATAGAGATAATATTTATGACCAAACACCTTTATAAAATTACCCAAATGTGAGGGTGGATGAAAAAGCAAAGGCAGGAGGAATCAGCAGTATTTAAATGCCAGTATTTAAATGTCAGAAGGAATGATTTTGAGAATCTTCTCTTAAAAACAAAAGAAGAAGAAGAAGGAAGGAGAAAAGCCAGTGGAAGAGACTGAGGAAGAGCAGGCAGCAGTCTACCACATTAAGGGGTAGACATGGGCTATTGGAATGAGATGATAATGCAGTCTGTCTTTCAGTTAAAGGTGAGGTAGACAGAGCCCCTCAAAAATAAGGTACAAAGACACTGATAGAAATACTGACAATGTGAAGATTCAACTGGATTCACCCACGTGTCTTAGAACTCATTCAAATCCAAATATGATTTATGATATCCTGAGACCCTGACCAACAATCACCAGGGCCTCGGTGGTTCCTCTCAAAACACAGCAATGTATTTTCTCTGGTCTATGAGGGAAACTTACTTTTGCATCCATAAAGGGTCTTTATTTCTCAGAAATAAATCAGGGTGAGCTAATCCTGGTAACATTTGTCTTTCTTGTAAACAATTCTATATAAAAATTACACCATGCCTTCTCTCTGCAGACAGTTACAAGTGTTGTCAGAGGAAATCAAGACAAACAAAATGTGGTTGCTGTGCATTAAGGCTGCATGAAAGAATTCCCACAATAGCTGTTTGCTAAAGGCAATGTTTTATAGTCTTAATTATAACACTGCTGGAAAATCATGGAATGTATATACAAATTCATTTACCTCGTTTGTTTTTCACCCTTAGGTACAATATTGTAAACAACTGCATTTGAAATCTGAAACAGAGATTTATTTCACACTAGTGTTTATTTATTCCTAGTAAAATGGACTTCCTTCAAGCAGTATGTCATCATGTATAATATTCTGGCAAGCCAGAGTTTTAATTTCATGAAATGAAACGTATTTTATGGCTCCAAATGTTTGTCACCATTTGTTGCTGAGGAACTTAGCAATAATTGCAAAATGTGAACTTCTGATTTTTTAAAGAGTATTTTAGTAAAGTAAGTAACTTGCGAATTACCACCTCCGTAAAAATTATTACAAATAAACAGAAAACAAATATACAGGAAAACCATGAGAATGTTTTGCTTTATCACTAAGTGAAGGTCTAGTTGTCTCTCATAAGTAAATATTCACTTATTTTGAGTTGAGAATAACAAACTGAATGAAGTATTTAATGATGGATGCATGACATCTTACTAGAAAATCAGACAGATGGATATGTGTTTTCCATTGCCTGTTTTCATATCGCTTTGGAAATTTAAAACCATACTAACATTATGTATTGGATTTCTTATTGTGCGAATTTCAACTCAAGGGGTAATGGCAACAAGGATATGAAGGCATTAGTGAAAGATTAGCCTTCAGGGTTGGGATGAAAAGTCACAGTGAAAAGATCATAGTCCCCCAATTGACCCCTTGAGTGGAACTTGCAGAGTTTTTCTGTGTTTGATCAATTCTGTGTCTACATCTCAGAGGAAGTCATGGGCCAGCTGAAACCAAGTTCTTCTGGGGAAGATGGGACTAACCACCTTCAAAGATGTACCCATGGTGGAGCACCCTATACTTCACTGGATTCTGTAATTCATCTAGGGGTGAAAAGTGAGGTGAAAATACCTTACCATTTGTCAATTAGAACTTTTAAAAAGATAAAGTGAATAAAACCACCAGAAGCATTTTAAACAATAATTTCAAGGAGTGGAGGAATTTGTTTTATCTGAGACTTTAGAAACGCCTCCCAATTCCTCAGAATGGACCCGCCAAGGGTGCCAGTACCAGGGAAACCACCCCTACAACTACTGAGATGGTGATCCCACTGCCTTGCCTGCATTACAGACATCAGGAAGTCATAATCCAGAAACCACCACTGCCAAAAATGCCTCCTAACACCCAGAGCTGGAGTCCAACCTGGAACATGGTAACTGCTTCTTCACAATGAAGAAATTGGAGAAGATAAATGGGAATACTTAATGCAGAAAAATTTCAGATGTCCAAGACCTTGCACATCAATAGGCAGTAAAAAGGTCCCATCCTCACTTGGGCTTTCCAAATTTCATATGGAGGGAGTTAATAAGCATCCAGAACCATAAGCACAAAGGAGTATTAAAAATGTAATTTTTCATTTTTTAACATCCGTTAGAAAGACCTACTGGAAGGTGATGGAATTAAGGGGAAACAAAGCTATCTGCAATACCTCCCACAAATGTAATTGAAAAACACATCTAATTAACTTAGATAAAGGTAATATAGGAAAACATTTTCATTACAGATTGTGTGAAGTCATATGTTGAATATATTGCCAAACATTTCCAGAAACCCATCCTTCCCTGAGATGTTCCTGAAATTCATTCTACAGAGTATGGAGTGAAGAAACATGGTGAATAGTGTTTCGTCCAATTCCTACATATTTGAAGAGTGTTAACATGTGCACTTTGGTAACCTATTCTCTCACATTTGACAAGAAGTATAAAGATAAGCATTCAGTCAGGTGTATTCAAACTTCAGTAGGGATGTAAGGATGATAATACAAACCATGGAAACTGATTTTTTTTAATTGGTAAATAAGTTGTTTTGTGTGTATGTGTGTGTGTGTGTGTGTGTGTGTGTGTGTGTGTACATGTGGTCTACAGTGGCCACAATGATTCTGACTTTCCTAGACAATAGGATACTCTCATAATCAGAAATTTTTTCTTTACATGAAATCATCTATTAAACTCATGTTTTAGCATTTGTTTTTTAAAAGTCACTATTAAATATTTTTTCTTGAAATACTATTAACTGACATTTAAAATGGTTTTGTTTACTTTTTTGACATCCTTACCTTATAGTATCAAGACTTTGAATTTTACTCAGATTATGTCTGAATTGTTTTTTCTTTTTTCTTTTTCCTCTTTGGTGCTCAGGATTAAATTTAGGGTATTGTTCAAGCTCTACCACTGAACTATAATCCCCAGCCCTGTCTGGTATCTTAAATGTATGTAAATTAGAATTTTGTTTTCATTAGAAGTATCAATTATCATCTGAGTTTAATTATGAATTTGGCACTGAGAAAGACACCACAATACTTGAATATAGGCAAGGACCTCTTGGGAATAAACAAGAAAGATAAACATGCTATTGTTCCAAGTGTTTGAACAATTTGTAATTTACAGGATGCAAAGAACTACTCGAGAGCTAACATTCTTTTTTTTTTTTCCCCTACTAGAAGAAAATACATTGAATAACAGAACCCAATACACTTCCCTTCCTACTCATTAAGACTATTATGTCAAAAATTGAGTCTAGGAGTAGTTTTTCTCTGTGTAGAGTATCAGTGAACCTGTTCTTAGATGAATGTGCTCAGAGCGTTTTTGGGGAGGGTGTTTTATTTTGCTTTACCTTGGAGCACCCCTTTGATCTCCTTCCTGTGATTGTGAAAATCCACCCTACTCCACAACACTTATAGGATCTGGTAGGAGGCAGAGTCCTCAAGTCTCTGAGGGCAGATACTTACCAGTTCATCTCTCTTTTGGTCTTCTTGCAAACTGGGTTGTAGATCTAGGACTCAGAATTTACGTCTAATGATACAAGAAGCAGGAACTGAGGGATCTGCCTTGAAGGTAGTAATGGAAGCACCCACAGCATCCAGGACCCTGGGAGCAGTAGCAGCAGGGCTTTGTACTACGAGGAAGGGTCCAGACCTGCTGAAGAGCAGCTTCTCAGTCTGGTGTCCAGTGACTGAGGCAGTGCTGTGCCCTCTAGTTGGGACTGTAGTCTGCTTTGCTCTTTGTTTCCAGCAGTCTGAACTGTAAATTCCTCTCCATTCTCTATGTTTTATCCCCAGGACTTCATGAGAATTCCATGAATGGTTTATATCCCTCAATATAAATTCTTGCCTTTTATGAAATCAGAAAAAAAGTGATTTGGGACTTTATGCTTGCAACTAAGAAACCTGAAGAGTACAGAAATAGACAAAATCAAAACAGTGCATAAAGGTCTGGCAAGTAGAAGCAATCATAATTTGTGGTTATATTAGTTTCCTAGGGCTGCTGTAGCAAATTACCACAGACTCAGTGGGTTAAAACAACAGAAACTTTTTGTGTGTATTTTCTTATAGTTCTGAAGTCAGACATCTGAAATCAAGGTGTTAGCAAGGTCATGCTCCCTCTGAAGGTTTTGAGACACAACCTTTAACTGCCCAGTTCAGCCTTTAGGGGCTTCTGGTATTTCTTGGCTAGTGGAAGCATAATTCCATTTTCTGCTTCCATTTTCACATGTCCTTAATGTCCCTATGTCCTTTTATGTCTTTTACAAGGATAGTATCATTGGATTTAGAGTTCACTTTAAACCAATGTGATCTCATCTCTACCCTTAATTATTTCTGCAAAGAACGTATTTCCAAATAAAGGTCACTTTCTGAGGTTCCAGGCAGATGTGAATATCTGGGGGCAACTGATCAACCAAGTACAATGATCTTACTTACTTTGACCTGTAGATCATGAAAATCCACTAGTGCTGATGGTAATGTGGCACTTCACAGTGTGCAGTGGCAAAATAATTAGTTAAATTATATCTTTGAAATGAAAGAAAGACTCTTGGAACTTTTTAAAACATGAAGTACAACAAGGGGTCAAATACTATGGAATAGAGTGGATGTCTTTATAGCATTGAATAACTTTTGCAGAGAGAATCACAAGATAAAGCTTCCAAAGTGTCCATAATTTTGGTTTAAAGTAGAGATGGAAGCCTTGAGAGTAAAACTACTCTAAAAGAATTGCCAGGTTTTTAATATCACAGGAAGATATCTCAACATTTTATAAGGCACACTCAATCTTATTCTACCTCTTAACAAAGTTTTACATTAGGTGAACTCACAGGTACTTTAAGATTACCCTATGTACCTGTATGATTACACAAACAGTGTGACTCTACTTTGTGTACAACCAGAGAAATTAAAGTTGTACCCAATTTGTGTACAATGAATCAAAATATAATAAAAAAGAGTAAAAAAAATTAAATATGGTAATCATATTCAAATTAAAAAAAGAAAAAAAAAAGATTGTCATAAGAAGTTTATGGTACAGATAGGAAAAGAAGAAACCGGAACTGGAACAGACATAATTTGCTGCCTCATCATCCATTGTAAGGCCTAAGATGTTACCTGACACACAGTCACCTTTGACATATTTAAAACTTCTAGTGGGTATTTGCACTACAGCCTGCTTTTACCTTTTGACCTCAAACCCATGACACCCTACAGTTACTAGCTAGAATAAAACCTATGGTTAATACCAGAGCCACATAAATAAATTCTTGCCAATCTACAATCCCCCCAAAGAAAACCTTTGAATTCCTGGATTTTTAAGGGCCGAAAGCTACCAAGCAGGTGAGTCCAAACAGTGGTCTAAACACCAGGAGCAGATTTGCAGTGGTAACCACTTCAGGCAGGAGAACCTCACAATTGTCATTATCCTTTAATTCCCCAATAACTCTCTAGCAAGCTCCTTGACCATAGCACTAATTTAGAATGTGTAAAAGGGAGATTCACTATATATTATATTTGGACAGCTTTATATATAATATTTAAAAATAAGGTAAAAAAATTCCAGTGAGATGAGCAGAATTCTGAAGTGACACTTTAGTGAAGAATCATAACTTCTCATTCTTCATTCTAATACTAGAGCGAAGTCCCTTGAGAGGCCTAGTACCCTTGAATTAAGAGGATGACAGGTACTCATGAAAGAAGATCTATAATGAAGTTACAAGTAAATACTAAGAATATACCTCATCACTGTCTCCAAAAGATCTTATCAAGTTCATTATTGGGCACTGACTCTGAATCAATACTAATTCCTGAGAAAATAGATAAGGAGTTGAGGAGAAACTCAAATTTGGCCTATGTCCACCTTATGGGACACCCAGGGAGACAATACTCAGGTGCTTGGCTTCCCCACTTACATAGGGTATGTTTTTTGGAAATAATACAAACAATTGGCATAATCTAGAGTGAAAGTTATTATAAGAGATGCCAAGCTACTGTAGTTCTCCTCTAAGAAATAGTAAGCAAAAACCAAAACTGTATCACGAGAAAACTCAAAGTGTTAAGTGTTGCCATTGAAGACTCTAAAGATGCAGGATAATGATTTATATGACAGTCCATTTAGTTCCCTGATTTGACCAGCTTCAAAGACAGATGGGTCTTTGAGAATGACTGAATTATTATAAGCTTAATTAGGTGTGGTTTCTGATTGCAGCTGCTGTTCCAGCTGTGTAACTGTAGCAAATCAGTAGGGTAGGAAAGGACAGTTAAAGTTGATATTCCCCCACTAGGATAAAGATTCAACAGTTTATCTTGCTGTCTCCTTTACAAGATGAAATGGTAGTCTAAAGCTGATATATACACCATCTTCTGGTCAATAGCTAATAGATTTTCTGAAATTTTTCTGGAAATTGGGAGAAGCTAAAAGGTTTAAAGAAGATATATAAAGATGTATAGCTCCGGAATAGGTCCATTCTCTAGGAAAAACTCTCTCACATGACCATTTACTGAGGACTCCACTGCACACTACAGAGAAAGGCATTAATATTCAGATGCTCAAAGTGACTCTATCAGGAAGTCGGTATGGCTAACCTCTGCCGCCCTAGGACTTACATACTGTATTTAAATATTTAATGACCTAAGGAGACAGCATCTGTACCCTAAGTGCAATATTTTCATGCATTTGATCTCAGTTGTCTTCCTTTCCCTGGTCCTGAAAATCATGTTTTCTAGGATCCTCTGACAATTGGATTCCAGTTAGTGTCAGACAATCGAGACACTGGTGGGAGACTGAGTGTAGAAGCAGAGAAAATTCCAGAGGATTCGTACCTTTTTCTTTCATTCCTGGCAGTGGAATGCCTACTAGAAACTTCCTCTATAGTTTCAGTTCCCATTAGGCAGCTACAACTGAAGCCAGTTTCTAGCCACTTCCTGCCCACGGCTTGGTGGTGACTAATCCCCTGTTGCCTCACAAGCCCTTAGTGGCTTTCTGCCTCTTCCAACACCTTTTAAATAAGTTCCTTGAATATAACATAGGGGAACCTTTTATTGAACTCCCTCATATGGACTCTGCCATGCTTAATGGTTCCTGATAGACACCAGCTTCCAGAACTATAGAGGAAAAAGGCACCAGCTACCGTCTCCATTCTTTTCCTATCAATGGCTTCCATTTCCATACTGTGTTGAGACAGAGGCTGCCTAAATTCCTTTTCTTCTAATCTACTTTATAAACATCATTCTCCAAATCTTTAATTAGTCTGTGGTGACCCAATCCCTTTCCAGTAGTTTTTTTGTTTGTTTTGTTTTGTTTTGTTTTGTTTTTTTGGTTTAAAAAAAAAAAACAAAAGCGTATTGCAGTTCATGTCTGATGCTTGGAATTAGGGACTTAGAGTGATTTTAAAAAAGCAAGACACAGGAATTGCAGCATGACAGTAACTTCTTGGGGAACCTTTCTAGAGAAATCCTTTCTAATCAGCCGTAATGAGGGCAGTGAGCTGAGACTACAAGATCTGAAACAAGGCCTCTCTGTTGCTGTGCAGTCCCCAGCCAATGACTGAGTGTGGCAAGGCTGTGAGGACCTGGTCAGGTCTGCCCAGTGTGAGACTTGCCTACAGACAGTGTCTGAGCTCAAGCTTCCTGCTAACCTAGACTTTTTCAGAGCCACACCAAGTCAGGAGCTCTAGTCATTTGTTCTTCCTTCCTTCTGTTCCACGAGTACCAGGTTACATCACGTTCTGAAGATTTAGATTTAATTCCTCTACTCCCAATCCCTTCCCCTTCCACCTTTCACAGGCATTATTCCTAATAAATCTCTTGCAATTTTTTTTTTTTTTGTACTTTTAACTTTCTGCTTCCCAGTAAACCTAACCAATACATTCTGTCAATAAGCAGTCAGGAAAATGAGGAGAATCTGAGGATTGCTTTGTGTCCTGATTGGTTTAGAAGAAAATGAAAATCTGCTTATTGAAGAAAATAAATTTATTGAGAGCCACACAGTGGTGAAACTTTAATACAGCAGACAGCCAGAATGAAGGACCCATTCAAAGTCTAATTCTACTGAACAAATTAACCACTTTCATAGAAATGTACCAAGGATATAAGGAACTTAACAAATGTATTCTAACTTGTTTTCCTTCTTAACATGCTTTTCCTCTTAAAACAAAACTCCCAACCAGAAAAAAAAGAGAAGTCCTAGTGCATGCTTGTAGACTCTGATATTCAGGAAGCTGAGGCAAGAGCATCACTTGCGTTCACGAGTTTGAGACCAAACTGGGCAACATAGCAAGATCCCACTAAGAAAAACAAAAACTAAATGAATAAATAATCTCCCTTACCTCTATCATAGACTCCTATGTAAAGTATACAGTCCCCATTCCCTTGACAAACTAAATTTCAAAATCAGTGCTCTGTCATAGTAGTGATATCTTTGTTGTTGATGGAGGTGGTTTAAAGTAATAATCTTTTCTCCATCACAAAAAAAAAATTTAAGAAATACAGTCTTACAAACAATAGAATTATTAACACTTCTTACTTCCTGGGAGAATGGGAATACTTTAAAAATATTAATTAGAAATGATTGAGCACTTTATTTCACTTTTTATTATTAATTTTTATTTGTTCTCATTAGTTGTACATGACAGTAGAATGCATTCCTATATTTTGATAGATCATACATAAATGGAGTGTAATTTCTCATTTTTCTGATTGTACATATTGTAGGATCAGATGGGTCATGCAGTCATATATGCACATGAGGTAATAATGTCTGTTTCACTCTACTGTCCTTAGTACCCCCATATTCTTCCCCTCCTTTCACTCCCCTCTACCTAATATAAAGTAACTCTATTCATCCCTAATCCCCCACCTTATGGTGAATTAACATCCATGTATCAGAGAAAATATTAGACCTTTGGTATTTTGGGTTTGGCTTAGTTCACTTAGCATGATATTCTCTAACTCCATTCATTTACCAACAAATGCCAGAGTTTCATTCTTCTTTAAATCTGAGTAGTATTCTATCATAGATAGATAGATAGATAGATCACATTTTCTTTGTCCATTCATCTGTTGAAGGGTTCCTAGGTTGGCTCCATAGTTTAGCTATGTGAGTTGAGCTGCTATAAACATTGATATGGCTGCATCACTGTAGTATGCTGCCACTACTTTTATTACCCCCCCATAAAGTAGCCAGTCTCTACTGTATTCATTATCAAACAACAAGAAGGAATGTTTTCCAGACTTTTATTTTCATATCTTTGGACCCACATAAGAAATGAAATAGTGTATAACTTAGATAAATAATATGTGAGATAGAAATTTGAAGAATAGAAAATGCTCTCTTATTGCCAAAGTGAAGACACTTTTTGGTTGGAGCGAACCCAAGGGTTACAGAAGCTTAAAGATCCTGATGATTCCTAAGGAAAGGGTATTCACGTTAAGCTCCTTTGTTTGAGAAGGGGGCAAAGTCCCAAACAGATTGGGTGACATAGAGCAAAGAGTTCCTCATGAAGGAATAGGTTATGAAGGAGCACATCCCCAGGAAGAAATAGGCCTACGATTGAACCAAACAGACAAGACTTGAGCCCACCTTACATTTCTCCCAGGACAGGAATGACTCTCATGTTCTAGTGGAAGAAGCAACTGGAAATAAAGCACCTGCTTCAGGATCAGAGATCACCAGGTAAATGTATAACTCAATAACAGATTCTGTTAAAAAATCAAAGATAAAAAAATATGTTACCTACAGGTAAATAAAATGACTTCCAGATACCATCAGAAATAAATTTGAAATTGATATCATTTTATCAATTTCAAATTTATATCATTTCAAATGTGTATCAATTTCAGATTTATACCATAAATCTAGCAATCAACTTTTAAAATCTAACTTGAGCTCCTACATAAACTCTCAGAAGAGTTACTAATAAAATGGAAATGCTGAAAATTATAAATAATAGGTTTTTAAAGACATGAACAAGATTGTTAAGACATGAACAAAATAAAAAGGGAATGGCTGTTACATTCTGCCACTTAGTGTGAATCTAGTGTTAGTTAATAATTGGCTGAATTCAATTTCTAGTCTATAAAGTTTATTTGTAAGATGAAAATCAATATATATATTAAGTACCTAACAGTTTACAGCACATAGCTGACTTTCAAAAAAAAAAATCATCGCTAACACCATTATCTTCAAAAATGAATGCTAGCCACCAGAAGCAGCTAGGGAGTATGATGGTCAGAGAATGTCAGCAGGTTGCCTCTCAGGAAGACGCAAGAGCACGTCTGTCTTGTTGAAACTGTGTCAGAGTCTGTCCTTAAACCTGAAATGTGCAAGCCTGATTCGTCAGTACACCAAGAATGCATCTGCTTCTTAAATGTAGGTCTAAATAGACAGTTCACAAAACAAATTTTTAAAAACCCAGAAAATTAATTAACTAGATGCTAGAATCTTTCTGTAGACATGTTAATACATTAGTCACAGTACAGAAGATCTTCCAGGTGAAGAAGTGATTCTGTCTCTTAATAAGTCATTTTTGCAAGTCTGTGTTCTAATCCCTATGCGGTGATTTTCATGCTTTAAATTTCTAATTTTATTTGCTTAATTTCAAGTTCCTGGAATGTTTCCCTGTAACTCTTCAAAACTAGAAACTGCAGTAAAACCTGATTCAAAACTTCCATCCTTACACCTCATTATTATTCTCAGCAACCTGTTTTAAACACATTAAGGCTTGCTTAATGATCTATACATATGCAATTTATTTCTCTTTTATATTTCCCTTCCTAATTATGTCATAAGCAATGTGAGTGCAGGGGCTTAGTATCTGTAATTTTAGGTCACTCTTTCAATGCACATTCTCTGTTCACAGCAGAAGTTAATTGGCAGCAATACTTTTAAGTATATCTCTGTGGTTGCCTGCTGAATGTTTAATACATTAAATTGGCAACAAACAATATGAGTCACTTTGGGGTTTATTATCTACAACTATCATTTCCCTTACACCAAAAAGTGTAAAAAACTAGTGACTTGTGAGGTCTATTGAAGTATAACAGGTTAAAACTAAATTGATTTTTAAAACAATGTTGATAATATTTGACCCTTGAGCTCAATTAATTCTTAACCATATTCCAAGGGCAGCAATACAATCCCTATGAAGATATAGTAAGATAGATTCTGCATTTCTGGCTAACTCAGTCAGTTCTGAAGATACTAAAAGGAAAAACTTATATAAATTACAATTTCAGCCAGGTACAGAGGTATACACCTATAATCCCAGCAGCTTGGGAGGCTGAGGCAGGAGAATTTTGAGTTCAAAGCCAACCTCAGCAAAAATCAGGCAACTCAGTGAGACCCTGTCTCTAAATAAGAAGACAAAATAGGGCTGGGGATGTGGCTTAGTGGTTGAGTGCCCCTGAGTTCAATCCCTGGTAGCACCCTGCCCCCCAAAAACAACAACAACGAAAATCAGTGATTTCACCCTTTTGTCCAATTGGACATATTGTGTCTCTTTTCAGCGTAATACTCACTCTGTAGATTTCCTTGGTAAATGTTGACCAAAGCTATCATCACTGGGTCTATCTATGAACAAGGTTTAAGAGTAACACTAACATAATATTACCCCCATATCTACATACATGGTGTTGTATGTTGTCATGGAGATTTTAGGAGACTTTTAAGGATGCAGAAAGGAATTAATTGCTTATTGGACATAGTCATAGATACATATGTGTGTGTGTGTATTATATACACATATATAATATAGTTTTTTTCCCCCCCTTAGTGCTGGTCATTGGAATTCAACTCAGGGTCTCACTTATGCTAGGCAAATACTCCACCACACAGTCTCACTCCCAGGACAAGTCTACATTTTTTTAGCAATATAAAATTACTCTATGTGACATGTTTAATTTTATAATGATCCTTTTTTCACTAATAAATTAAGATATGAATGTAGGATTTTACTAAGTTTAAAAATATCACAACATATTTAGCTTCTGTAATCTTGCATCTTCCAAGGTACCTTGTGATGGTCAGGGTTTGTTTCTTAGGTCAAAGTGAATTTTAATTTATCTGGGAATTAGAAGTACACTTGGGTTGTTGCTGTTGTTTTTAAGTATTATCGATGAAAACAGCATCTTCCATTGCCAGTAATGTGTTACTTACAAATTAAATAATTGTCCCCCATGCAAGTCACAGAGAAAATCTGTAGGCTAAATAGAGAATCTTATGGCATGCCAAAAGATACTTCATTCCAAGGTAACAATCTTATAAAACAGCACACGTAAGACTATCTGTGCATTTATTGAATTGCTCTATCACTTAACACAAATTGTTCTATCTTAATGACAACCAAATCCTACCCATGAGAATCTGCCAAGTGCTTTACTGAAATTCTAGGAAGATACAATTAATATTTCTCAATTTCACAGATCTAGCAGATGATCCTAGTAGGGATATCTATAGATATTTATTGAACGTTTAAAAGACTTTAAAATCCATCATAGTATTTATAATTACCTTCTGAGATTATGTTTATGTCCCCCAAGGTTTATGTGCCAAGGTTTATGAAAGTTATGTAGATACATTTTTTTCACAAGCTAGAAGGCAAGAAGTCCAAGTGCTTTTCCTCATCTCACCATTACTAGCTCTGTGGCCTCAAACAAACCTCTATGTGCCTCTGCAACACACATATTTTAAGATGTACACTCAGCTCTTATTAATCAGTTATGCCGCAATTTCTGTCACCCAATTTACAATAAATGTAACAGAGAACCAGAACAAAAATGATTTTTAAATAATGGGAAATTATCTGTTCTTTAAAAGTTCCAGAAAGGCAACATAACACTAGTATGAATACTCTGTTCTACACAGTTCTCAATGTCTGAGGTTCTTACTCTCTTGTTACTTCATTAAGTCAGGCCTTTGGTCTTGAGGTCAACTCCACGCTCATTATGACTGATCAACATTCAGGACACCAGAAAAGAGGATGGACAATGAAGAATGTGCAAAAACAATTTAAGGAAAGAAACTGGCAGTTGCTACACCATAGTCCTATTTGCATATGGCCGTATCTCACTGCAAAAAAAAAAAAAAGACTAAACATCACATTTTTTATTCTGTGTGCCCATGTGGCCAATTAAAAATGTGGTATTCTAATTACTGTGAGATAAAGAGAATGAATTTGAGGAAACAGTTGTGAATCTCTGATACAAATACCCTGTAAATATAAAAATAAGCTACTTCATTTTTATATGTTTGTTTTCGGAGAAGCCCTACTGATTCGTAAAATGTGAACTTTTTGTATTGATTTAAAAATTCATAAGACTTAACATGCTTCTGTATTAATTTATTCAATATTCAATAGGCTTTAATAAAGTGTCCCAGATACTAGAGTAGATATTGCTGTTTCAAGATTCAATTGAAGACATGTTCCCTGTCTTTAAGGAACTCAAAATACTGTGAAGGAGACAGAACATTGAACAAATATAATAATTTTGTTATAAAACTATGTACAGAAGGATTGAAGAGAAGACTGAGATTAAATTAAGTAAGCCTTGGAGATTTTAGAAAGGATTCCCAAGGTTAATATTTAAACTGAATTTTGAAGGAAAATGAATGTTTTATCAGATAAAGTAGTGAGTGGAAAAAGTATTCTGGGTCAAGAAAATAATATATGCTGAGGCTTAAGGAGGAAAGAAAGCATGCAACTAGAATAATAGTGACAATTTCATGTAGCTTCAATAAATAACCAATTGTAGTAGGGAGAAGGGGAACCAGGCAGTAGTTTGTTAAGAGCCATTCCAATCTATAACAGGAATAAAAGGCATTAAAGACCCTTACCACAAAGGTGTGTGATAAGATTTATGGAGAGCTTCTTATTTGGTGATTGTTGGCTGCATGAATGAAATGTTGGAACCAGTGAGGTCCTGGAGGCCAAAGGTTATTGCACCAGTCAGTGACTCGAAGGGAAATGATGAATCCACAAGAAAACCCAAGGGAGAAAATGACCCTCCAAAAGACATTGAGCCTCTTTTTAGCTTCTCATTTATTACGAGCTTCAAAATCCTCTTTACTGCTTGTTTTGTTCTTTCCAGTCCTGAAATCATTCTTTTTGATAAGGAAAACACAAAGACCTAATAGATAATATGTAGTTTCCAATTTTCCCATCATTTGTGATTCCATTTTCTCTACTGGCATTGCTCCGTCTTTTTTCTTTTTTAAAATAACAATAGCTTCGACAACTAAAATGTCATTGTAAATAAATTATATCCCAGGGAGTATGTCAAGAGCCACACATAGATTATTTCACTGTACCTCTAAATACCTACCTACAATGTAGGTACTATTATAAAAAGAGACTAAATTACTATTCCAAATTACCTAGTTGGGAAACACTGGAACTTAGATTCCAAACCAAGTCTGTGCATAAACAAGTTATGGTCATAGCCACATCTATTCCTGTTCAAGTTCTATGTAGAAACTTTGTTTATTTACTAGTGAATAACAGATATAAGCCCATTGCATTTATAAGCTTTTTGGATAAATTTATCATGTGTGCCTTTCTCATTATGTGTGTGTATGTGTGTATGTGCACTTGCGTGTGTGTGTTTCTGTTGTTCCAAATAAATCCTCTTGCTCATCGAGAAGGTTTAACAGGAGGAAATTCCATTTCTTCTCTTGAAGAATGAAAGAAGTCTGTGTGTAATAAGATAATAGCATAACTGATAAAGAAAACAATGCATCTGTACACAGACATACAGCCTACCTGAACCAAAGCATTTTTAATGAAGGTGACTTTGTGGATTATTGTGTTCATCAACTCTTCATTGCTGTGATCAAAATGCCTGAAAAGAACAATTTAGAAAAGTAAAAGTTTATTTCGAGCTCACAGTTTCAGAGGTTTAGTTCTTGGTGGGCCAATTCCACAGCTCTGGGCCTGAGCTGAGACAGAGCATAATGGCAGAAGGGCTTGGTAGAGGGCAGCTGCTCAACTCATGGTGGCCAGGAAGCAGAGCGAGAGAAGGAGGAGCCAGGGGGACAAGATACAGTCACAAAGGCTTCCCCCACCACACCTCACCTGCCTACAGTTACCACCCCGTTAGTCCATTCAGACTAAGATGGACCAATTACATCATAGCTCTCGCAATCTAGTCAATTCTCTTCTGACCATTCCAGCATTTACACGGGAGCTTTTGGGGGATGCCTCACATCTCAGCCTTAAAATTACGTTAAGATGTGTGGAATCACACCCTCTTCCTCTGTTTCCTTAATCCTCCTGTACCATCCTTCAACTTCATCCCAAATACAGCTTGGCTTTATACTTCTTATTAGTTTCTTTCAACTTTATTTTTAGTATAGTGTGTTAAAAATAAATAAAGAACAGATAATTACAGAACTTGAATAGGTAATTATATCAAAATCACCATTATACCACTGTGTTTATATCACCCCAAAACCAAAAATTAATCATTTAGATAATACCAACTACAGTGATTTTTCAGAAAATATTACTTCTCTGATTTTCATAGCTGAGCCAAATTTTATTTTGTAACATTCATTTCTTTCTCTTTAGAAGCACTATAGCAATAGTGGATAAAAACAAACCATTTGGAGTCAGAAAGACTAGTTTCACATAAAAATCTCCCTACTTGTTAGTGGTATGACCCTGTGCAAGGCACTAAATCTCTAATCTTCAGATTCCCAATCTAAAATGCAGAGAACAACACCTATATTTTAGGGTGGGTATTGAATGAGGTATGATTCATGAAACATCTAGGGTAATGCCCAGGACATGTACCAAAATCTGCTAAGTTAATTTTTTTCTAAAATACAGACTGAAGTGACACAACTTGAATCTGCAGGAAAACTCTCAGAAATAATCTAATTCAATTTAATTCTTTAACGAATGAGGCAATTAAGACCCAAAAAGGTAAAGTGACACTATGATGTGACAGAGGAGAGACAAGATTCAATATCATCTTATTTCAGTTTAGCCTTTATCCAATATTTCATACTATTTTAACCGAAGGGAAAATCTATTTCAAATAGAAAGTATTTTGTAGCAAATAGGAAATAATTAAAACAATATTATATAGTGAAATAATATTACCATACAATCCAAATGTACTATCATGTTGAAAAAAATTAAAAATTAGGTTTTTGAAATCAACTTAAGTGTCCTAGGCTGCTAGATTACAAGAGAATAGCTTTTTAAAGTAAAAATAAGAACAAGAGAAAAACACTAATATAAAAGAAATTGAGTGCAAGGAAATATGCTTAACTCTGCTGGATCCACAATAATAGAAAAATACAGACTTTAAGATAGTAACATGAGAATATTGGAAATAGCCATTTAAAGTTATGTTTAAAAAAGCCAAAGAAGAAACAAGTAGAAACAATATGTTAAGAATTACTTTGTATAACATTAGTTCTGATGCTAATAATAGTTAACATAAAATGCTCAAAGGTTATATACTGAATGCTGTGTTAATAATTTATGTGTAATCCTAAAGGCAAATACTTTTGAAATCTTTCAGAAGGTAAAATAGTGGAAAATGTGCAAAGAATTTTTGAAGTGGCAAAACCAGTTACAAACACTCTGAAGCTCATACTCCTCTCTCAGTTCTAGCTGCCAACTGCCTGTGCCCCAATTCTAAACCTGCAAGGACTTGCTTGCATTTTTCAATCCTCATAATCTCTTCCTGACCTGGGACTCTCTCTTTTTTTTTTTTTTTTTTCCTACCATTTATTCATTACAAGACAGCCGCTGTTTCCAGGAAGGGGCCTTAGAGCATAACCAGAAAACACTCCCACCACCTTTCTATATTCATATTTAAAAGTCTAGTTTGTGTAAGAGACAATGAGATATGTTTTGGTTTTACTAGACTCCTCTTCCCAACCCATTCCCAGACTAAATCAGATTCTTTGAGAAGTAGATGGACAAAGGAGTTGGAAAAGCAATCACAACCAATTTGAATATCATTGAGCACCATACCCCCTGACTCCTGCCCCAAACCAAGGCAGTGGAAACCCTATAAGTTCACGGATACATTGCATATGAGAGAATAGAGAAACTTTACCGAGCTTCCTGAATTTTGTCCAAGAAATGTAAAGCCACATAGGAGAGTCTGGTGTGCAGAATACACTCTGGGAATTCTGGGAGGTAGCTACAGTCTCTGGCTCACCCTGGCTCTGACACCCAACCTCTGCATGAAAGGGGAGACAGCTCTGTGAGATGCAGTGAGGGAAAGGAGCCCTGATGAAAGCTGAAAGCCCCTGGAGACTCCAGCTGAGTGGCACAGAGCAATGAAACTTTCTCATGGCTTCTGGGGATTCCAGAGTTGACTCAGTTTAAACCTGAAGTGATTTATAAAACCCAGAAATGACTTATGAAATATGACATTTACTGGATTACTTTTTCTGCCAGCATGCAGAATATGATCATGAGATAGAAATTACATTCAGTTTTATAGAAATAAAAAAAGCAACCTTTCTTGGAAGACTTTGTTGCAATTTTGAAAATGCATAAAATAAGTCATAGAATTAAAGGACTAATAGTTTAAGTAAAATAACCTAATAGAGTTCTTGACCATAGGACTTTTTAAATTAGCCAATCTTTTCTTATTTTTAAAGAACTGAATTATCTGTACACCATTGCTTATTCATATTGAAGAGATTATAATAACTAAATCATATAGAAATTAGCACTACAAGAATGCCACCCCTGTGTCCTACATGTGAAATAATGAACACATCTCGTTCCCAGTATTTGCCATTGTAATATTATTATATAACCATTAAATTGAAGTTCCTATTCCACTGCTAAAACAACTGATCAATATCCATTTCCATTCTCTGATGTTTGGAGCCAAATGAGATTATATTGTAAATGAGCCAAAGGCAAGGTAATGATCCTATTCCACTGATACATTTAAAGAAACTCCCCGAAGCTTCTAATTTCCTTAAGGGATAGCAAAGATTATCAACAAAGTGTCCCATGCAGGTGAAAAAATGTGCTTTAATGCTCTCTGTGTCATGTAGCATTATAATAACATTTGCTATGAATGCTGGGAGAATAAATCATCCTACAGAATTACTCTTTGCTACTTTTTCTGGAACTAACCCAATTGAGAAGGTTTCATTTTAAGTTGAGCAAGCTCATGCTCTAATGAGCCGGATAAGAGGACAACTCTGAGAGATTTCTGATGGTTTCAGTGTTTGTGCTCTCTGAAAGAAATACATTTCTTATTAGCAGTGATTTTTGATTTACTGAAAATATAGAGAGCTTGATTTCTAAGCAAGGAAAAGGGGTGCAGAAAGTTCACTCTATTACTGTGACAGAAGAAGACCATTGAAAGAAAAAAAGGAGCTAATTTTCAGCACTTTTGCTTCAAAGGCTGGAAATGAATGCATATCTTTATTTAAATATATGTATAACAAATTTGTATTGAATATATGGCATAAAGTAAATTAGATTTAAAGTTATATATTAGAAATAAAAGTATACACATTAAATTTCAGGAAAAGAGATGCCTGATGTCTTAATATTTTATTAGCAACATGTTTTGCATTAAGTACCAGCTACAAGTCAGACACTAATACAACCGTGAAAAAATAGTTACCATAGCTGTTGAAACTGCTCACCTCCTTCATAACCCTCATCATTGGGAAGGACTTTCTTACTAGCTGATTTCTGCCCTCCTAAATTTTGTAGGTTGAAGTCTTAACACCTAACACCTCCAAACATGACTGTATTTGAACTATATAAGATCTTTAAAGATAATTATCTCCTAAAAAGTTTATTATAAAGTTGACCCTCACTCAATATGACTGGCCTCCTTATAAGGAAACTAAGACACAGACACACAGAGAGGGAAGATGAAGTGAAGATCAACAGGGAACACACACATCTACAAAACAAGGAGACAGTCCTCAGAAGAAACAACCCTGCCTACACCTTGTCGTTGGATTTCTAGCCTAAAGAAGTGTAAGAAAATGATTGCATTGCTTTAAGGCTGCCCTAGCAAATTAATTCAGTTCTTGCAAACTCTGGGCGTATACCTGCTAATCTGTCCAGCATGCTTTTCCTTTGCCTTAGTGGTAGTATTCCAGGAAATCAAAATTACTGGCAATATGCCCGGTGGTAGCTACTTTACCAGTCTTGGTCCTTGAGAGAATGTGATGCAGAATATAGCCCTAGCGACTAGCAATAGACATGTCAAATAAATCCTTGTTCAACTCTCAGAAGCATAACCCAGTTTATTTTGACTTCTACCTGTCTGTTCTCAGATTGTTGAGCAGATATTTAAAAATTGATTGATTATAAGACCTTGAAAGAAAAGTATAAATTTACATTTGTACAGCAAAAAAATTGTGCATCAATTCTCTTGTTTGATCAAAATCCCAGTCATTTCAGACATGAAAGTGATAAACATTATTTTCCTAGGCTGTTGAGGAATTAGCTCTCATGAAGGTGACTGACTCTGACCAAAACATTCCAGCGTGATAAAGACCAGAATCCATATTTTTCAACTAGTGTAATCTTACATCTCATTAAGAAGTCAGATTATAGAATGGAAAAGTAAGCAACAACAACAACAGAAAAAAATGTAGTAACTCACCACTGTGGATGTGCCCTGTTGTTGTTTGTATCTTGAATGTCCCCCAAAAAACTCACGTGTTGATGTAACAAGATTCAAAGGTGGGGTTTTTAGGTAATGATTGGATCATGGGGGTTCTGACCTCATCAGTTGATTAATCCATCAGCAGACTATTGGGAGGTGGGACCTAGTTGGAGGAAGTGGGTCACTGGAGACATGCACTGGGAGGGTTTACCTTCCCCCAGTCTCTGCCTCAGCTGCACTTTCTACCTTGAAGTTCAACCTCATCTCAGGCTGAGAGCAATGGAGGGGGTCAACCATGAATTGAATCCTCTAAAACCATGAACCAAAATAAATCTTTTCTACTTTAAGTTGGTTTTGTCAGGTATTTTCATCACAGTGACAAAAAGCTGACTAATGCATGCCCCTGTACCAAAAAACATAGAATGGAACATATAACTTTATTTTCTTTTTATAAATAGTATAATGTCGCAGTCAAAGCTGGGAAATGTAAAATATCAACTTCTTAAAAATTCTCAGATATGTTCAGCATTACATAATTTTTGTAAACATCATCTATAAACATAAAGATAAGTATTTTTAGTTGTTTTCTCTCTGATATGTCCTAAGACTCACATGGCTTCTAGTAGCATCCAACTACTTCACAAGCTAAATTTTAAATAATTCAATCTAATACAGATTCACTAAGCCCCTAGATGTTCTCTTTTCTGTGTTAGACTTAGGGACCAAAGAAGATCGTGAAAACTAGGTCTGAGAAGAACAAACTTAAGTTAAATGATAAATCTCTTTGTACTTTTGGACATAAAGCATATATTTAATAATTAAAAATAAGATTAATCATTTTCCATAATATAAACTGAGTCAAAGGGGGAAGATTTCAAAGGACATCCATAACAATGGAAAGAATTATATTTTCTTACTTAGGGTAACCAGCTTAGTTAAACATAGTCCAAAACAGATAGAGCTACAATGAAGATTTTAATAATGAATTTCACCCTGACTTAGAAGTACTTCCAGATGAAACTAACTATTGCTTAATCTAGGCCATCCCCTGGGAACTGGCAGAATCATTTTTTACAATTTAATGTGTTTGATTCTGTGTACTCTGACTCCATATGTTTCTGGCAGTGGGGTTTCTACGATGTCCTTTGCAAAAGGCAACTTTGGCACAATTGATCTTACTCTTAGGAAATCTTTGAAGATATTCTGAACAATTTCTCAATGTACTTCATCATATATCTGGCATAGTTATCATTTAGGGATACACACTAAATTAAATGACAAAAGAATAACTAACAAAAGACCATATTCTTTTGTTAGCAATCATGAAGTATAACATTATTAGCAGATGAACCCAGCATAAGTACCATTCCCTAAATCTGCCTTCAGTGGACACAGAGAGGAATTAGCTCCTATGACTATCCCCAAAAGATTCCAGTTTATTAGTACTTATTTTATTGGAACTAGTAACTCACTAGAAGTACTTTGGATTATCCTCAGTTCTGAGCTAATTAAATAACTGCAACAGTAGTAATTAAACTCTTCTAACAGGGTTTGAAAATGATAGTCCATAGATTGTATCTACCCCTGCATCACTACCACCAAGTTTTTTGGGTATGGTTTTCCAATGCTCTTTTCTTATAGTTAGTTAGAAGAACTGAAAATTGGGAGTCTGTATAAAGTGTGGCTTCCCCTTTCACTGGAAAAAAAAAAAAATGGAGGAAATGTAAGACAGGATATGGGTAAGAGGAAGGGAGAGGAGGAGATGGTGAAGAAACTGTAGGATTGGGAGGAGAACCCGGAGGACAGGGGAGGGAGGGGGAGGACAAGAGACCAATAATACCTCTGGGACAACATTTCTTCTTGGTAGCAGATGGCTCTTTGTGAGTAGCAGTATCCCACTCAGAGGTATCTCCATTCCAAATTTGCTATAATTCTCTCTGTTCTCTATTCTCTTACCTCTGGCCCATTTCGCTTGGTTCTAAACCTACTCTGTTCCCTGGGTTAATTTTTATTTGTGGCCTTCAATTTAGATTTTAATTTTTTAAAGCAATCCTAGTGCCCAGCCCCCAAATCCACAATAAAAAAATGTAATTTAGTTTGAATTGAACTGAATTGTGTAAGGAATTGAAGATTCATCAAATAACTCTCATTGATTTCCATATCCATTTCCAGTAAATACAATATTTAGTGTCTCCTTCCTCACTCTTCCTTTGTTCCCTGCCATAAGTCAGTAGCTCTAAGTCTCTCAAAATAGAACATATTTCATCTTAAATGATGTCATCATAAAGCAATTCTTCTTACTCTATTTTTGCTCATCAGTTAGAGTAGGAAAACTTTACGTGCTTATCACTTTGCCAAATAGGACTTTTTAGCTTCACGCTAATTAACCAGTTCTAGGCAACTTGGATCATCAAAGCACAATCAGACTCTTCTCTCATTAATCACTTTGTTTTGAATTTACAGCCTTTGACCAAGTCTACAGCTGTTTTAGTCCTCGTTAGAGTTAAAAATAAAATGTCATTTCTTGTATCCAAAAATTAAAGAAAGAAAAATGTTACCTGATTTTTACTCTATTAATTAACAATGCTTAAGAAGTTCACATGTTTGGGAGCTTTGTTTTTTAATTGATTGATTGATTGATTGATTTAGCATTTTCAGCATGAAATATTCATACATCTATTGATTTTCAGAATTTGGATGATTTTACCATTATAATGTATTTTTCTCACTGTCTTCTGAAGGTTTTCAATTTTTTTTCACTAGCATAATTCTTCTCACATAGTTCAATTCACAGCTCATACCTCCAAATTACCATAAAACGTTCAAATTTTTAAAAGCATTGATTCTCTCACTGTTAAGCTTTCATCTCCTTTGTATAAACAAGATCTATATGCATTTCACTTTAAAGCAAATTTCTATTTTTCATATATCTATATTATTGTAGCATGGTTACCTTTCACCAAGATTGCTTCTTTTGTCTCTTAAAATAATCATAAAACACAAATAGTAAGAAGCTCTTAGTCACTTTAGAATCAATATTATTTTCATGTTTCTCATTTATTTTCTATTAATTCTCTTCACTTAATATTATTGTAAAAGCTCTACTTATTCTATATAATCCCACTGGCTACAATTTTAGCTTTTAGTTTTAATTTTTTAAAGTTACTTTTTTCCTTAAAAGCATTAATTCATAACACATGATGTAATCTTTGTCCCTATTCTTTCCCCCCTTGATTGATTTGGAATTCCACGTTAACCATATGTACTTTTTTATTTTACTTTGCTTTTCCAGAACACACATTCTCCTGTTCACCTCATTTAGATGCAATTTAAGAGTATTGGATATTATCATTAATTTTGTACTCTATTTAGCAAGTTAGAGTTCTTTCTGTTTGAAGGATTAAATGCACCATATAATCATAGGTGATCAAATGTATGACAATAAATGCTTGTGATAATAAAGTCAACCACTTCCCTCTTCATCAGATTTGCACTGCTAATATTTATACTGTCCAATCATTTGCCATTCAGGCAAACAATGAAAAATACCTCAGATTGACTTAGGGTCACCATAATATATAAAATGAGAAAACAGGAGATACATTTTTTAAAAACTGAGTGATATCATTTATTTTTCCAAAATTAAAATTTGTTCTCTAAGGATTGAGAAAATAATTAGCTTACTGCATAATCATAATTAACCATTGTGCTATTATGAAGTTTATTTATTTTAGACATATCATTGATAGTTTTGAAACTAAAGTTTGGGACAAGTCTAACAAATCTGACAAATAAAAATTGAATTTACAGGGAATGGGACAAGTTCATTAAAACCAGGGCTGAGTATTAAATTCCAGAATGGAAGGGCTCCCACCTTAGAGAAAACTCACTAAATAGAGGGGATAAATGTTCCTGGCAGGAATGATAGACCCATCTGCCTGGGCCCTGCCTTTCTTGCTGATGTGAGCAAGCACCTCTCTCTATGCTATTTTAAATCTTTGAAAAATAATGGAGAGAAAATGTCACACTGTTTTCCTCCTAAAAAGGCTAACTTCAGGGCATTTCCATTTTCAAACTTGGTTAGATATTTCCCTCCTGGCTTTAAACAGCACATATACAATAGAATATGCAATACTATGTACATAAGCTTATCAATTAAATCTGTTCACTACATTGATTGGAAATATGGATACTATCATATAAGTTAATTGTTTGAGTCCATTTCTTAATTCAATATTCATTATTGTAGAATAGGACCAACACGAAAGAAATATTTGAAAATTTCAGATGCTTCATCATGTTTTGAAATCATCTGTTAATGCACAAAGTCCAGAAACTAATGATATACAGATACTTACACTCACTACCTGGAATAGTTATTGATAGTTTTTCAAATTTGTTTAAGATATTTCAATAAATTAAATAAAATATTACTGATAAAATTAAGGTCTCACATTTATTTTGGTCATGCTTCTATCCTCAGAGACAAGCATCATCATGAATTGGTATATATTCCTTAGTTCATACTTTAATAATTAAAGGAAGAATGACCACAATGAAGAGATAAGGCAGAAGGGAAGAGGCAGAAAGAGGAAGATTTGAAAAGGAATTATTTTCTGAAATTTGCTGAGAATTTTGTATGTAGTAAGACCATCTAAGTGCGTTGCACATATTATTTCATGCAGTCATCAAAACAACTGACTTTATAGATATGAAAACCAAGGCACAGAGTGATTAAAAAAGTTTTCACAAGGTCACACACATAAATTCTGGAACAGAGCATAAACTCAACCATTCTACTATTATATAGGCACATAGATCTATAAATTGTATTTTAAATTTTATTTTCTATATTATAGCACTTGTCTTTTCATTCAACATTTTCCAGGTACAGTTTTTGTTCTGTCATAAAAGTACAGTACATATTTTGTAAATTTTTTTTGCTTTTTTTATTGTAAACAAATGGGGTACAAATTGTTTCTCTGTACATGAAGTAGAGGCATACCATTTGTGCAATCATACCTTTACATAGGGTAATGGTGTTTGATTCATTCTGTTATTTTTCCTCCCCCCCACCTCTCCCATCCCTCTTTTCCCTCTATACAGTCCCTCCTTCCTCCATTCTTGCCTCCCTCCCACCCTCCATTATATCATCATCCACTTATCAGTGAGATCATTCGTCCTTTGGTTTTTTGAGATTGGCTTATCTCACCTAGCATGATATTCTCCAATTTCATCCATTTGCCTGCAAATGCCATAATTTTATACTTCTTTACAGCTGAGTAATATTCCATTGTGTATATATACCACAGATTCTTTATTCATTCAACAATTGAAGGACATCTAGGTTGGTTCCACAATCTGGCTATTGTGAATTGAACAGCTATGAACATTGATGTGGCTATATCATTGTAGTATGCTGATTTTAAGTCCTTTGGGTATAGGCGAGGAGTGGGATAATTGGGTCCAATGGTGATTCCATTCCAAGTTTTCTAAGGAATCTCCACACTGCTTTCTGGAGTGGCTGCAATAATTTACAACCCCACCAGCAATGTATGAGTGTACCTATCTCCCTACATCCTCTCCAACACCTATTGTTTCTAGTATTCTTGGTAATTGCCATTCTAATTGGGGTGAGATAGAATCTTAGGGTAGTTTTGATTTGCATTTCTCTTATTACTAGAGATGTTGAACATTTTTTCATATATCTGTTGATTGCTTGTAGATCTTCTTCTGTGAAGTGTCTATTAATTTCCTTAGCCCATTTGTTGATTGGGATATTTGTATTCTTGTTGTAGAGTTTTTTGTGTTCTTAATTTTTATGGAAATTAGTGCTCTATCTGAAGTGTGAGTGGCAAAGATTTTCTCCCACTCTGTAAGCTCTCTCTTCACATTGCTGATAGTTTCCTTTGCTGAGTTTGAATCTATCCCAGTTAGTTTGAATCTACCCCAGTTATTGATTCTTGATTTTATTTCTTGTGCTATGGAAGTCATGTTAAGGAAGTCTAATCCTAAACCGACTATTGAAGATTTGGACCTACTTTTTCTTCTATGAAATGCAAGGTCTCTGGTCTGATTTCAAGGTCCTTGATCCATTTTGAGTTGAGTTTTGTGTAGGGTGAGAGATAGGGGTTTAGTTTCATTCTGTTGCATATGGTATTCCAGTTTTCCCAGCACCATTTGTTGAAGAGGCTATCTTTTCTCCATTGCATGTTTTTGGACCCTTTGTCTAGTATGAGAAAACTGTATTTATTTGGGTTTGTGTCCATGTCCTCTATTCTGTACCATTGATCTATCTGTCTATTTTGGTGCCAATACCATGCCGTTTTTGTTACTATTGCTTTGTAGTAGAGTTGAAGATCTGGTATTGCAATACCCCCTGCTTCACTCTTCCTTCTAAGGACTGCTTTAGCTATTCTGGGTTTCTTCTTCTTCCAGATGAATTTCATGATTTCATGCTCTATTTATGTGAGGTATGTCATTGGGATTTCAATTGAAATTGCATTGAATCTGTATAGCACATTTTGACAATATTAATTCTGCCTATCCAAGAACATGGGAGGTCTTTCCATCTTCTAAGGTTTTCTTTAATTTCTTTCTTTAGTGTTCTGTAGTTCTCATTGTAGAGGTCTTTCCCCTCTTTTGTGAGATTGATTACCAAGTGTTTTATTTTTTTCGAGGTTATTGTGAATGGGGTATTTTTCCTAATTTCACTTTCTGAGGATTCATCACTTATGTATAAAAATGCATTGGATTTATGAGCATTGATCTTGTAACCTGCTACTTTACTGAATTCACATATGAGTTCTAAAAGTTTTCTGGTGGAATTTCCTGATTTTTCTAAATATATAATCATGTCATCAGCGAACAGGGATAGTTTGAGTTCTTCTTTTCCTATTCATATCCCTTTAAAAACTTTGCTCTGCCTAATTGCTCTGGCTAGAGTTTCAAGGACAATGTTGAAGTGATGAAAGAGGGCATCCCTGCCTTTTTCCAGTTTTTAGGGGGAATGCTTTCAGTTTTTCACCACATAGACTGATATTGGCCATGGGCTTAGTGTAGATGGCCTTTACAATGTCAAGGAATGTTCCCACTATCCGTAATTTTTCTAGTGTTTTGAGCATGAAGGGGTGCTCTATTTTATCAAATGCTTTTTCTTCATCTATCAAAATAATCATGTGATTCTTAACTTTAAGTCTGTTGATTCAGTGAATTACATTTATTGATTTCCAGATGTTGAACCAACCTTGCATCCCTGGGATGAATCCCACTTGATTGTGGTGCACTATCTTTTTAATATATTTTTGTATGCAATTTGCTAAAATATTTTTGAGAATTTTTGCAGCAATGTTCATTAAGGTTATTGTTCTGAAATTTTCTTTCCTCAATGGGTCTCTGTCTGGTTTAGGTATCAGTGATATTGGCTTCATAGAATGAGTTTGGGAGGGTTCCGTTCTCTTCTAATTCATGGAATACTTTGAGAAGTATTGGAATGAGTTCATCTTTAAAGATTTTGTAGAACACAGCTGAGAACCCATCTGGTCCCAGACTTTTCTTTCTTGGTAGACTTTTGATGGCTTCTTCTATTTCATTACTTGAAATTGATCTAATCAAGTTGTGTATGCCCTCCTCCTTTGGTTTAGGTAATTCATATGTCTGTAGAAACCTGTTGATGTCTTTGAGATTTTCTGTTTTGTTGGAGTATAGATTTTCAAATTAGCTTCTAATTATGTTTTATATTTCAATCATGTCTATCATGATATTTCCTTGTTCATTCCGAATTTTAGTAATTTGAGTTTTCTCTCTCCTTCGCTTTGTTAGTGTGCCTAAGGGTTTATTGATTTTGTTTATTTTTTCAAAGAACCAACTTTTTATTTTGGCAATTTTTTTTGATTGTTTCTTTTGTTTCGATTTCACTGATTTCAGCTCTGATTTTAACTATTTCCTGTCTTCTACTACTTTTAGTGTTGCTCTGTTCTTCTTTTTCTAGGGCTTTGAGCTGTAGTATTAGGTCATTTATTTGTTGATTTTTTTCTTCTTTTATTGAATGTGCTCCACAAAATAAATTTTCCTGTAAGTACTACTTTCATAGTGTCCCAGAGATTTTGATGATGTATCTTTGTTCTCGTTTACCTCTAAGAATTTTTTTATTTCCCCCTGATATCTTCTGTTATCCATTCATCATTCAATAGCATATTATTTAATCTTCAGGTGTTGGAGTAGTTTCAGATTTTTATTCTGTCTTTTATTTCTAATTTCAATCCATTATGATCTGATATAATACAAGGTAGTATCTCTATCTTCTTGTATTTGCTAACAGTAGCTTTGTGGCATAATATGTGATCTATTTTAGAGAAGGATCCATGTGCTGCTGAGAAGAAAGTGTTTTCGCTTTGTTGGATGGTATATTCTACATAGGTCTGTTAACTCTAAATTATTGATTGTGTTATTGAGATCTATAGATTCTTTGTTCAATTTTTGTTTGGAAGTTCTGTCCAGTGGTGAGAGAGGTGTGTTAAAGTCGCGTAGGGTTATTGTGTTGACTTGATTCCTGGAATTTAGAAGGATTTGTTTGACATACATGAATGAGCCAATGTTTGGGGCATAGATATTTATGATTGTTATGTCTTGCTGATTTATGCTTCCCTTAAGCAGTATGAAATGTCCTTCTTTATCCCTTCTGACTAACTCTGACTTGAAGTCCACATTATCTGATATGAGGATGGATACTCTGGCTTTTTTGCTGAGTCCATGTGCATGATATATTTTTTTCCATCCTTTCACCTTTAGTCTGTGGGTATTTCTTTTTATGAGATGAGTCTCTGTCAGGCAGCATATTGTTGGATCTTTCTTTTTAATCCAATTTGCCAATCTATGTCTTTTGATTGATGGGTTCAGGCTATTAGCATTCAGGGTTATTATTGAAATATGATTCGTGTTCCTGGTCATTTGGCTCATTTTTGTTTTTTGACATGACTTGGTTTCTCCTTTATTTGGCTATTCCTTTAAGGTAGTTCCTCCTTTTGCTGATTGACATCATTTTTCATCTCTTCCTCATGGAATATTTTGCTGAGAATGTTCTGTAATGCCAACTTTCTTTGTAAATTCTTTTAGCTGTTAATTATCATGGAAGGATTTTATTTCATCGTCAAATCTGAAGGTAAGTTTTGCTGGATATAACATTCTTGGTTGGCATCCATTTTCTTTCAGAGCTTGAAAAATGTTGTTCCAGGCCCTTCTAGCTTTTAGGGTCTGGGTTGAAAAATCTGCTGCTATCCGTATTGGTTTCCCCCTGAATGTAATTTGATTCTTTTCTCTCGTAGCCTTTAAAATTCTGTCTTTATTTTGTATGTTAGGTATTTTCATTATAATGTGCCTTAGTGTGGGTCTGTTGTAATTTTGTACATTTGGAGTCCTATAAGTCTCTTGTACTTTATTTTCCATTTCTTTCTTCAGATCTGGGAAATTTTCTTTGAATAGATTGTTCATTCCTTTGGTTTGTTTCTCTCAGCCTTTCTCAATCCTAATAATTCTTAAATTTGGCCTTTTCATGATATTTTATAATTCTTTTAGATTCTGTTCATGATTTCTTACCATCTTCTCTGTTTTTTTAACTTTGTTTTGAAGATTAAATATTTTGTGTTCAATGTCTGAGGTTCTATCTTCCAGGTGTTCTATCCTATTGGTTATGCTTTCTATGGAGTTTTTAATTTGGTTTATTATTTCCTTCATTTCAAGGATTTCTGTTTGGTTTTTTGTCAGTATCTCTTACTCTTTATTGAAATGATCTTTTGCTTCCTGCATTTGCTCTTTTAACTGTTGATTGGTGCAATCATTCAAAGCCTGCATTTTCTCTTTCATCTTATCGTTTGCTTCTCTGATCATTTTAATTATGTATGTTCTGAAATCCCTCTCTGACATTTCTTCTGCTATGCTGTCATTGGATTTTATTGATGTCACATCTAGGTTTGTTTGGGACATTTTCTTCCCTTGTTTATTCATATTAGTCAGGTATCTACCTCTCTAGTAGTGAAACTCTGAGATATTGTAGATTTTCCCTACTGACTTATAGTGTTCCTGTAGATTTCCAGTGTATCACCTCCTAGCCTTCAGTAGCCTGAAGTCTTGGAGGAAATTGAAAATGCATTGATCCACAAGAAAGCTGCTCCTCTAGGGATGGTGGTCCTCAGGTGGGGTGTACTCCCTGCTAGTGGGCAGATGTACCTCCACTTGTTGACTGATGGTCAGCCAAAGGGGGACTAGACTGTGGGCTGGGGCATGGCTGGTCTGGGCCTGGTTCTCTGGTTCTACCACCCTGGTAGGAAAGCCTCATCTGGCGGGGAAGACTCACCCGGTGGGGGAAGTCTCACTGGGCAGGTCTCCTCGGAGAAGTTCACTTAGGTCCAGAACTACCACCTGGGCTGTGCAGCTGTCTTCTGCAACATTCCCTGGGGTTGGGACCTACCTCCTAGGCCAGGGAGCCCTGCAAGTGAGTCTCAAGGTGGGCAGTCCTCCTCTGGAAAGCTGCCTGTGGTCCAGTCCTGCCGCCAGGGCCTGGGAGCCTCACTGTGCCCCGAAGTCTCTCCTGGGCGGCCCTCCTCTACAATGCTCCCAGTTGTCCAGGTTCACTGCTGCAGTGCGGGAGTCTTGCTGGGCAACTCTTCTCCACGTAGTTCCCTGCATTCTGGGACTACTGCCCCGTCCGGGAAGCCTTGCCCAGTCGGAGAGACTCACCCGGTGGCTCTGAGTTGGTCCCGATACTCTCAATACCTCCTCTTCTTGAATCCTGAGTCAACTTGTCTGCTTTCTGTTGGCTGCTTATTTTGGAGGAAAGGAAGCAAAATTATCATGCTCATTTGATCCATGTCTTCTCTCACTAGACTTCCTTCTTTAATCCCACCAACTCTGGAGACAGAGGCAGGAGGATCACAAATTTGATGGCAGCCTTAATAACTCAGAAAAAAGTGTCTTTATGTATTAAAAAATCCAGTTGTATGATATCTACAAGATATTCACTTCACCTGATGTTTTAGTCAATATTTTCACTGTTGTGACTAAATGATATGACCAGCACAATTATGGAGGAGGAAAGGATTATTTGAGGGCTTGCAGTTTCAGAGGTCTTAGTCCATAGAAGTTTGACTCCATTCCTTGGGGCTCCAGATGAGGCAGAACATCAAGGCTGAAGAGCATGGCAGAGGGAATTTGCTCACATAATCAGGAAGCTGAGAGAGCATAAATATTTTTTAAATGCGTATACATACATATTAGAAAATTGTCAGATTTAGTGATTGCATATTCCTATTTTTGGTCAAGTATTAATTTGCTCTCTAATGTAGATATATGAAATTACATCAGGATGTTTTTGAATTTTACACTTATCCCAGGTTGTTTAAAACACTTCATATTGTCAAACTGATTTTTTTCCCCATTCAACTGTGTGGGATTATTTTGTTTTTAAGTTTTTATTTCCCTTGTGGTGAGATAAATAGAAGTTTCTTTTTCCCCCTGAAACTTTCCTATTCCCATATTTTTCCCAATTTTCTTCTGAGTTGTTAATTTCTTTTTCATTGATCAATAAAAAATTTTAATGAATTCTAGATACAAACCCTGTGTCTATTATAAAAATATTATTCCAGTTTATCATAGATCTTTGAAATCATGTATCATTTTATTTCACTTGTACTTTCTACTTTGCTAATTTTCATACTCTTAGCTATCATTCTTCCTTTAATAAGCTGCACTTTTTAAAAAATCCTTGACCTCATTCAAGTTATATAGCTATTTTTCTATATTTTCTTTTAATAATTTTAAAGTTCTGTGAATGTGTGTTGTATGAGATCATTATACCTCATTTCTTTAATTTTACTATGAATATCTCATAATTACTATTTAGTGAGCAGTCCATCCTTTTAGTTTTAGCCTATAAATGCCAGTTCAGAGTCGGTGGCTTGTGAGGAGGACAGGGGAAACCATGTTGTCAGTAGTCATTCAGTTGTTATAACCATTAATAGCATGTTGCAAGAACTAGTTTAAAAGCAGAAATAAAGAAAAATAAAGTAAGTCCAAAATCAAACATGTAAGTGTAGAAAGCAGATGGGAAAAATTATGTTTTCTAAAGATGTCATTAACAATATTTCCCATTCCATATGCTCTTCTGCAATTTCATTTTGCTGAGGTGGATGTGGAGATTGCATCTCAACCCTCTTGAAACTGAATGGACCTTGAGACTGCTTTGCCTGATGGACTGCGGCAGAAATGACTGCGTCATTTTCTGGCACAGGCCTTAAATGACTTGATGTCTTTCTCTGTCTTCTTTATAACAGCTGCAACCATGTAACAGAGCATCAGATACGAAAACCAAGGCCACTAGATCGTCAGAAGCCCAATCCACCTAAGGTGAATTGCAGGCCAATGAACCATGTGAGGAAAAAAAAAAAAGGATTACGGAGCACCAGTTATGTAAGTCGCCAGTTAGGTAAGTGAAGAACCACCTGAGAAATGGATTTCCCAGTCCCATGTGCCTCTGCTGACATTATGTGTATCAGGGACAGAATGGACAGGACCTCTTGATCCCTAAAATTCTGAGCAAAATAAAATTGCTGTTTTCAGACCCTACACTTTTTAGTATTTTGCTACACTAGAATGCATAACTCAACAGTATACTATTTGTAGACTTCAAACTGTAAGACTTCAGATTTAAAAAAAGCTTCAGAATACCAAGTCACTTTTATAGAGGAGATTAGCTGCACAGGAAAGATTAGACAAGAATAACTCAGAGATCAAAACAAATAGGATGGGTGTATTAAGAAATGCATTGCAAGAACTTAGCTGACAGGTTTGAGGGGGCTGGTGAGGCAAGTCCAAAATCCACAGGACGGGCCTTCAGGAAGAGCAGGTTGGAATTCTTAAGCAAGATTTGAATTTGCTGTTCACAGGAAGAATTTCTTCTTCTTCAGGGAAGCCTCACTTCTGTCTAATCAGGCCCACCTGGATTATGTAGGATAATCTCATTTACCTAAAATAAGTGGGTTGTAGATGTAAATCACATCTACAAATTCTCTTAACAGCTACATCTAAATTTAGGCTTTTATTGAATAAGTCGGTGAGTTGATACACTAATTCTACCACCACATCACCTAAGTCTCTCCTTTCAGATGACCTCAAGAAAACACTCCCTTAAGGGCATTGTGGGGCATAGCAAAGGAAGAAGGCAGGTTAGAGGGTTGTGTCTAGTGAGGAATTTTGAGAATGATTTATTGGCACAGAAACAAAATTGATCAAGAACCTACTAAGTTTTTTGTTGGGGGAACTATTAGGGAAGAAGCCATGAGCCTGGTCTTAACGTTTATGTAGTTATAAAATAACTCTTGTCACACAAATTTGGCAGGAAGAAATCATTATATAAATAAGGAAGAAAAGGTTTTCCTCCACAAATCTTACTTTGTATGTTTCCAACAATGGACAAAATACTCCCCAGATGGTAGAATCAGCAGTGTGAATGGCTTTGAGCAAGGGAGGCTCAAAAACAAGCAGCGTCCGCATGACAGATGCTTGGTCTGCAAAGTGCCTGCTCTAGAAGATTACAGCAGTGCTATATTATTTTTCTGATGCTTCCAAATTCCTAAATGGAGGATATTTTTATCTCCATCTTTGTATACAGCGTGTGTATGTGAAGGATAATGAGATAACCAGTATTTTGGATGGTAGATGGCAACCTAGGGACCATATCTTGAACAAATGGAGAAGCCTTCACTTCGCCTGGAGATAAAGTGACACAGTAATCTGATAGCATTTTGAATCATCGCTTGGAGATGGATGAATTGGTTCTATGAGTGGGAATAAGAATTTGCATGGATATTTTGTTGACTCATGAGGAAGAGTGTAGCAGAGATTGCAAATCATCCTCCAAAATGTGTGCTATCTCTCCCCCCTCTATAATATAGAGGTCATTTGGGAGTGTGGTTTTACAGTCAGAAAATAAATTCCCAACTCTTTTTGCCTAATTGAAACTCAGTGAGTAGTCATCAACACTGGAATACAAGTAGGTGATGGTTATCCAGGCTAGGGAAGTTAAAATGTCAGTTCTCCGTTTCCATTCTTTCATTTCCTTTTCTCTTTGATGCTGGGGAAACCAAGGCACTAGGAGATAGTGGGGCAGTAAGATAAAAAATGCCTAAATTTCTGAACTGATCCACATTTTTATAGAAAGAATTCCAACTGATTAGGAAGTCAGCATTCAACTATTGTATGAGAAAGTAAAACCAATATAAAATTAAATTAAAACAAACAAAAACTACTGCTGAACAATTGCAGTTACAGTGTTGTCGTAGAAGCCTATTTATCTAGAAAATCTGATCAAGGACATAAGGACTAAGATGAATTATAAATAGCTCTGTTTTACTAGCTTTCAGTGGTAATTCTTCTAAAGTCTATAGTTAATATTTAACAATCTCAATGAAACATGGATAACAAAAAACATCAGGGAGGAGATTAAAAAATTCTTAGAGGTCAATGAGAATGATGACACAACATATCAAAATCTCTGGGACACTATGAAAGTGGTACTAAGAGGAAAATTCATTGCATGGAGTGCATTCCAGAAAAGAATGAAAAGTCAACAACTAAATGACCTAACATTACAGCTCAAAGCCCTAGAAAAAGAAGAACAGAATAACAGCAAATGTAGTAGAAGACAGGAAATAATTAAAATCAGAGCTGAAATCAATGAAATTGAAACAAAAGAAACTATTCAAAAAATTGACAAAACAAAAAGTTGGTTCTTTGAGAAAGTAAACAAAATAGACAAACCCTTAGCCACACTAACAAAGAGAAGGAGAGAGAAGACTCAAATTACTAAAATACATGATGCAAAAGGAAATATCATGACAGACACCACTGAGATACAGAACATAATGAGAAGCTACTTTGAAAATCTGTATTCCAACAAGATAGAAACTACCGAAGACATTGACAAATTTCTAGAGACATGTGCTCCTCCCAAACTGAACCAGGAGGACATACACGATTTAATCAGATCAATATCAAGCAATGAAATAGAAGAAGCCATTAAAAACCTACCATCCAAGAAAAGCCCAGGACCAGACAGATTCTCAGCCGAGTTTTACAAGACCTTAAAAGAAGAACTCACTCCAATACTTCTCAATGTATTCCAGGAAATAGAAAATGAGGGTACCCTGCCAAACTCATTCTATGAAGCTAATATCACCCTCATACCCAAATCAGGAAAAGACACATCAAGGAAAGAAAATTTTAGACCAATATCCTTGATGAATATAGATGCAAAGATCCTTAACAAAATATTGGCAAACTGTATCCAAAAACATATTAAGAAAATTATGCACCACGATCAAGTGGAGTTCATCCCTGGAATGCAAGGATGGTTCAACATTCATAAATCAATAAACGTAATACACCATGTCAATAGACTTAAGGATAAGAATCACATGGTTATTTCAATTGATGCAGAAAAACCGTTCAACAAAATACAACACTCCTTCATGCTCAAAACACTAGAAAAAATAGGGATAGGAGGAATATACCTGAACATTTTAAAGGCTATTTATGCTAAGTCCATGGTCAACATCATTCTTAATGGAGAAAAACTGAAACCATTCCCTTTAAAAACGGGAACAAGACAGGGATGTCCTCTTTCACCAATTCTATTCAACATTGTCCTCAAAACTCTAGGCAGACTAAAGAAATTAAAGGGATACGAATAGGAAAAGAGGAACTTAAGCTGTCACTATTTGCGGATGACATGATTCTATATTTAGAGGATCCAAAAACCTCCTCCAGAAAACTTCTAGACCTCATCAATGAATTCAGCAAAATAGCAAGCTATAAAATCAACATGCATAAACCTAAAGCATTTTTATACTCAAGTGATGAAACAGCTGAAAGAGAAATGAGGAAAACAACTCCATTTGCAATAGCCTCAAAAAAAATAAAATACTTGGGAATCAATCTAACCAAAGAGGTGAAGATCTCTACAATGAAAACTACAAAACATTGAAGAAAGAAATTAAGGAAGACCTTAGAAGATGGAAAGATCTCCCATGTTCTTGGATAGGCAGAATTAATATTGTCAAAATGGCCATACTACTAAAAGTGCTATACAGATTCAATGCAATTCCAATTAAAATCCCAATGACATACATCAGAGAAATAGAGCAAGCAATCATGAAATTCATCTGGAAGAATAAGAAACCCAGAATAGCTAAAGCAATCCTTAGCAGGAAGAATGAATCAGTGGGTATCGCAATACCAGAACTTCAACTATACTACAAAGCAATAGTAACAAAAACAGTATGGTATTGGCACCAAAATAGACAGATAGATCAATGGTACAGAATAGAGGACATGGACACAAACCCAAATAAATACAACTTTCTAATACTAGACAAAGGTGCCAAAAACATGCAATGGAGAAAAGATAGCCTCTTCAACAAATGGTGCTGGGAAAACTGGAAATCCATATGCAACAGAATGAAACTAAACCCCTATCTCTCACCCTGCACAAAAATCAACTCACAATGGTTCAAGGACCTTGAAATCAGACCAGAGAACCTGCATCTTATAGAAGAAAAAGTAGGTCCAAATCTTCAACTTGTTGGCTTAGGATTAGACTTCCTTAACAGGACTCCCATAGCACAAGAAATAAAAGCAAGAATCAACAACTGGGATAGATTCAAGCTAAATAGCTTTCTCTCAGCAAAGGAAACTATCAGAAATGTGAAGAGAGAGCCTACAGAGTGGGAGAATATCTTTGCCACTCATACTTCAGATAGAGCACTAATTTCCAGACTATATAAAGAACTCAAAAAACTCTACATCAAGAATATAAATAATCCAATCAACAAATGGGCTAAGGATATGAACAGACACTTCACAGAAGATCTACAAGCAGACAACAAACATATGAAAAAATGTTCACCATCTTTAGTAATAAGAGAAATGCAAATCAAAACTACCCTAAGATTTCATCTCACCCCAATTAGAATGGTGATTATCAAGAATACAAGCAACAATAGGTGTTGGCGAGGATGTGGGGAAAAAGGTACACTCATACATTGCTGGTGGGACTGCAAATTAGTGCAGCCACTCTGGAAAGCAGTGTGGAGATTCCTTAGAAAACTTGGAATGGACCTACCATTTGACCCAGCTATCCCACTCCTTGGTCTATACCCAAAGGACTTAAAATCAGCACACTACAGAGATACAGCCACATCAATGTTCATAGGTACTCAATTCACAATAGCCAGACTATGGAACCAACCGAGATGCCCTTCAATTGATGAATGGATAAAGAAAGTGTGGTGTATATAGATATACAATGGAATATTACTCAGCTATAAAGAACAATAAAATTATGGCATTTGCAGACAAATGGATGAAATTGGAGAATATCATGTTGAGTGAGATAAGCCAATCTCAAAAATCCAAAATCCACTGATAAGCGGATGATGACACGTAATGGGGGGTGGGAGGGGGGCAAGAATGGAGGAAGGAGGGACTGTATAGAGGGAAAAGAGATGTGGGAGGGGTGGGGGGAAGGAAAAAAATAACAGAATGAATCGAA